>NC_041398.2:96929995-97267495 GCF_900747795.2 Erpetoichthys calabaricus | reverse complement strand
CTACTGTCCGGAGAAGTCTGGCCAGAAGTGGTCTTCATGGAAGAGTTGCAGCCAAAAAGCCATACCTCCGACGTGGAATCAAGGCCAAGCGACTGAAGTATGCACGAAAACATAGGAACTGGGGTGCAGGAAAATGGCAGCAGGTGCTCTGGACTGATGAGTCAAAATTTGAAATATTTGGCTGTAGCAGAAGGCAGTTTGTTCGTCGAAGGGCTGGAGAGCGGTAGGATAATGAGTGTCTGCAGGCAACAGTGAAGCATGGTGGAGGTTCCTTGAACGTTTGGGGTTGCATTTCTGCAAATGGAGTTGGATATTTGGTCAGGATTAATGGTGTTCTCAATGCTGAGAAATACAGGCAGATACTTATCCATCATGCAATACCATCAGGGAGGCGTATGATTGGCCCCAAATTTATTCTGCAGCAGGACAACGACCCCAAACATATAGCCAAAGTCATTAAGAACTATCTTCAGCGTAAAGAAGAACAAGAAGCCCTGGAAGTGATGGTATGGCCCCCACAGAGCCCTGATCTCAACATCATCGAGTGTGTCTGGGATTACATGAAGAGACAGAAGGATGTGAGGAAGCCTACATCCACATAAGATCTGTGGTTAGTTCTCCAAGATGTTTGGAACAACCTACCAGCCGAGTTCCTGCAAAAACTGTGTGCAAGTGTACCTAGAAGAATTGATGCTGTTTTGAAGGCAAAGGGTGGTCACACCAAATACTGATTTGATTTAGATTTCTCTTTCGTTCATTCACTGCATTTTGTTGATTGATGAAAATAAATGATTAACACTTCCATTTTTGAAAGCATTCTTTGTTTACAGCATTTTTTCACACCTGCCTAAAACTTTTGCACAGTACTGTGTGTATATATATATATATATATATATATATATATATATAAACATACATACAGTTAGGTCCATAAATATTTGGACAGAGACAACTTTTTTCTAGTTTTGGTTCTGTACATTACCACAATGAATTTTAAATGAAACAACTCAGATGCAGTTGAACTGCAGACTGTCAGCTTTAATTCAGTAGGGTGAACAAAACGATTGCATAACAATGTGAGGCAACTAAAGCATTTTTTAACACAATCCCCTTCATTTCAGGGGCTCAAAAGTAATTGGACAATTGACTCAAACGCTATTTCATGGGCAGGTGTGGGCAAGTCCATCGTTATGTCATTATCAATTAAGCAGATAAAAGGCCTGGAGTTGATCTGAGGTGTGGTGCTTGCATGTGGATGATTTCGCTGCGAACAGACAATGCAGTCAAAGGAGCTCTCCATGTAGGTGAAAGATGCCATCCTTAAGCTGCGAAAACAGAAAAAACCCACCAGAGAAATTGCTACAATATTACAAGTGGCAGGGCGGCATGGTGGCGCAGTGGGTAGCGCTGCTGCCTCGCAGTGGGGAGACTTGGGGACCTGGGTTCGCTTCCCGGGTCTTCCCTGCATGGTGTTTGCATGTTCTCCCCGTGTCTGCGTGGGTTTCCTCCAGGCGCTCAGGTTTCCTCCCACAGTCCAAAGATTGGCGATTCTGAATTAGTCTTAGTGTGTGCTTGGTGTGTGGGTGTGTTTGTGTGTGTCCTGCGGTGGGTTGGCACCCTGCCCGGGATTGGTTCTGGCCCTGTGCCCTGTGTTGGCTGGGATTGGCTCCAACAGACCCCCGTTACCCTGTGTTCGGATTCAGCGGGTTGGAAAATTAATGTATGGATTACAAGTGGCAAAATCTACAGTTTGGTACATCCTGAGAAAGAAAGCAAGCACTGGTGAACTCAGCAATGCAAAAAGACCTGGACTTCCACGGAAGACAACAGTGGTGGATGATCGCAGAATCATTTCCATGGTGAAGAGAAACCCCTTCACAACAGCCAACCAAGTGAACAACACTCTCCAGGGGGTAGGCGTTTCGATATCCAAGTCTACCATAAAGAGAAGACTGCATGAAAGTAAATACAGAGGGTGCACTGCAAGGTTCAAGCCACTCATAAGCCTCAAGAATAGAAAGGCTAGATTGGACTTTGCTAAAGAACATCTAAAAAAAGCCAGCACAGTTCTGGAAAAAAATTCTTTGGACAGATGAAACCAAGATCAACCTCTACCAGAATGATGGCAAGAAAAAAGTATGGAGAAGGCGTAGAACAGCTCATTATCCAAAGCATACCACATCATCTGTAAAACACGGTGGGGGCAGTGTGATGGCTTGGGCATGCATGGCTGCCAGTGGCACTGGGACACTAGATAGATAGATAGATAGATAGATAGATAGATAGATAGATAGATAGATAGATAGATAGATAGATAGATAGATAGATAGATAGATAGATAGATAGATAGATAGATAGATAGATAGATAGATAGATAGATAGATAGATAGATAGATAGATAGATAGATAGATAGATAGATAGATAGATAGATAGATAGATAGATAGATAGATAGATAGATAGATAGATAGATAGATAGATAGATAGATAGATAGATAGATAGATAGATAGATAGATAGATAGATAGATAGATAGATAGATAGATAGATAGATAGATACTAGTGTTTATTGATGATGTGACACAGGACAGAAGCTGCCGAATGAATTCTGAGATGTTCAGAGACATACTGTCTGCTCAAATCCAGCTAAATGCAGTCAAATTGATTGGGCGGTGTTTCATGATACAGATGGACAATGACCCAAAACATACAGTCAAAGCAACCCAGGAGTTTATTAAAGCAAAGAAGTGGAAAATTCTTGAATGGCCAAGTCAGTCACCTGATCTTAACCCAATTGAGCATGCATTTCACTTGTTGAAGACTAAACTTCAGACAGAAAGGCCCACAAATAAACAGCAACTGAAAGCCGCTGCAGTAAAGGCCTGGCAGAGCATTAAAAAGGAGGAAACCCAGCATCTGGTGATGTCCATGAGTTCAAGACTTCAGGCTGTCATTGCCAGCAAAGGGTTTTCAACCAAGTATTAGAAATGAACATTTTATTTCCAGTTATTTAATTTGTCCAATTACTTTTGAGACCCTGAAATGAAGGGATTGTGTTAAAAAATGCTTTAGTTGCCTCACATTTTTATGCAATCATTTTGTTCACCCCACTGAATTAAAGCTGAAAGTCTGCACTTCAACTGCATCTGAGTTGTTTCATTTCAAATTCATTGTGGTAATGTACAGAACCAAAACTAGAAAAAAGTTGTCTCTGTCCAAATATTTATGGACCTAACTGTATATACACACACATGCAAACACACATACTTATTCAGTATCTTTATGCGGTGAGACTAGATGCAACTTGTGATAACTGATTATTTGAAATGGGTTGTTCATTGGAAGCATGCTAGTAAAATTTAAACTTGTTATATTTTTTTTAACTAAACTCATAATGATGTAAATATTGGCTTAGTGCCAACTTTAATGAATGTTGCAAGTAATACTCTAAACACTGCTCACATTATGGGGTAGAAAATGCCTTTTTCCAGTAGTGAAACTAAATCAAGCTAATGTTCTTTTCTTTAAAAATTCAGCAGAACTACCTGTACATTCACAACAGGCAGTAAGTGAATGACTTTACTATTCCACTTCCAGCATGAATTTTTATTATTTAGAAATTAGAATCACATCAAAGCCTGTATGATTCAACCCATGTGTATACTGAAGTATATATAAATAGTTTTATGGAAGATTTAACCAATCATGGTTCAAATATCTAGTTTATTAATTAATTCTTCTTTTTTGATTTGAAGTCTCACTAATGCCTTCACTCTGCACAAGGATCTAAGGATGTAATAAACTATAAAAGCCACGCGAATGCATTTGTATTTAACAACCATATATTGAAATCTCCTGTTTGTTAAGATATCTGAACCAACATGGATTCATCAGCTTTAATCTGGTGATCAATGTAACAGCTACAGTTTGACAGTGAAGTTTCTGTATCCATTACATTGCTGAATTAGAAAATGGCAGCATGAGCTTCTGAAAATACTGATTAAAGTATAAAAGGTAGTGTGGTTATTATGGGAAAATTACAGCGTCTAGAGAACATCCACATGGACAGAGACTAGGCACAAATTGAACGGGGCCCTGGAGCTTCATAATCATTTATTTTAAAACATAAAAAATTAACTTTTTAACATGCCATGATAAAAAGTGAATACTCTTTGCCTATACCCTTTTTTCTTCTTAAAAATGTTATACTGTATTCAGCAGTCCCTATACATAGTCTTTTTGAAACTGGTTATGTCCAGAAATTTAAATGACACCTAAAACAGTTATTACTAATCTCACTGCTAATTATAACAATGAATGAGAATGATAAGTCAGAACCAAACCTTTAAACACCTAAGTTTATCTTTCATATATATGAATTAACTTTATCAAGTAGTCATAAAAAGATTATCCTAATACACTGTTAAGTCTGATATATTATGTTTGCCTTGTTTTGTTAAAGACAACAAAGTTGTGTATCTATTCTACAAACCACCTTGTTTTTATTTCCAGAATTAAAATTGTAATTTACATAGCACACAGTTGACAGCATTCCAATATTTAAACTGATAATATTGATCAAATTAGAGACTTGATATTTTATTTGTCTGCAGTATGTTGTCTCAGTGTGCTTTGCTTATATTATTGCTTAAAATGTGTGTGTTTGTATATATATATATATTCACGGCATTCGAAGTCTGTGTCACAATCTGATTGTATGGGTGGTTACCTACCAGGTAACGCTTTGTGGTTGGCCAGCAATCTGCTAACATCCGCCACGGTGCCCTCAGTTTGTGAAGAGCAGATCATAGAATGGTTGCAATAGTTTACTGTCAAATAAATGCAAAGAGTACACGACACGTGTTTCGCCCTCATTCTGGGCTCATCAGGTGTACACACTCCACTGCACTCCCTCTCGGGAATCGAACCTCGGACGTCAGCGTCAGAGGCGATGCCCCTAACGTTGCGCCACGGCGTGTGGTTCGTTTATTTGACAGCATGTAAATCGGGGTAATTACATTCACGGCATTCGAAGTCTGTGTCACAATCTGATTGTATGGGTGGTTACCTACCAGGTATATATATATATATATATATATATATATATATATATATATATATATATATATATATATATATATATATATATATATATATATATATATATAATATATTATATATATAAAACACAAAACAATATAATCCAATACATTTTCAATTACATTTTTGTCTCTTGTTAAACCCTACAGTATTAAACACAAATTTTTTAGATGTAAACCCTGCTTCTTGTCTCATGTTCAATTCTGATAATTCCCTGTGACACTGGATGGGACTAAACTAATTTGGGAAAGTAGGTTAAAAAATACTTGAATTTACTTGCCTTGTTCAATTAGACTAGAAATGGCATTAAAAATAATACCAAGGATTACTTATCCATTTATTTTATCAATTTAACACAATATCCAGTTGGAGAGAACCCAAGGTTCTAGGATGAATGTAAATGTGCAAAATATATTGCGGCTTCTTTAACTTTTTCCCATTTTCATCTAACCAATAAAGATTTCAGGGCAGAAAACTCTGGGCTCTAGGTTCCTGTTTATGTTTAGACTTATTATTGAACAGATTTATGAATACATCAGGCATAAAGATATTGATCCTAAAGGGAAATACTTTTAATGTAATTTTAACATTGTTATAATATTATAAAACATAAGAAAACTGTACAATTGTCTGAAAGCTTTATAAGTGATTGGGCTTCAACATGCACTGCAGATGTGGGTGTATGCCACATTAATGGCATAAGTATGTATAGTAACTAGCTTTAGGTAAATTGCTAACTGTAGTCTCAGCCTTAACCCTCATATGAGAAGGCAAATTTTTTTTTGTATTAACCTTATGACTATGACATAAGTTGTCAGACCATGTAATTTTCTTATATTAGACTGATGAACTGATGTGATGGACATGCATGTTAATGACACTAAATTATCTTAGTGCAAATGTATAACCAGAAGCCTGGTGTATGCTTTGCAATAGATGTTTCTATAATAAGTTCAGAGATCCCTTGACATTAAATTGAATTAAGTAAGTGCAGAAAATTTATAGATTGAAAAATTAAGAGAGTTAGGAACAGAAAATGGCAGAATTGAGTAGAGATTTGACAGAACACCATCAATGACCAGATAGTTAGAAATGTTCTCTGTCTATAGCAGAAATAAAAAATATAATCTATTATCATTTACATGGTATTGACAATTTAAAAAACTTTCTTGAATGTACAACTCTAACTCATCAATCAAATTAGTGTTGAGAGGCTATTGTAATAATTAAACAAAAGCAAATTTAGTTACTTATGAGAATTTTTTTTTCTTTTTATTCCTACCAGAAGCAATTTGCAGTCTGATAAAATCA
Organism: Erpetoichthys calabaricus; assembly: GCF_900747795.2. Lineage (NCBI taxonomy): Eukaryota > Metazoa > Chordata > Cladistia > Polypteriformes > Polypteridae > Erpetoichthys > Erpetoichthys calabaricus. The sequence continues at coordinate 97,261,086 of NC_041398.2, read as the reverse complement.
GAAACCTTTCATTTAGTTTCCAAATCATTAATTTCAGAAAAAAATAATCAAAAAGTAAATTAAATTAACCTAAGCTGCACATCATAGGAATATAGGAGGCTCTGAGAGAATGTTTAAAGCTTCACATAGACAGGGCCTCAATTTGATTACAGGACACTGCAGCTGTAAGGCAGCATGTATGTTAATAGCATGTATGTCAATAATAATACTAATAATAAAAATAATAAGATGTAAGGGACAGTCTGCAATTTATCCTGGCTGGGACTCCCCAGCAATGGAAGGATGGGGGAGGGCAGCTTATCAGGTACACTGTCTCCCCCAGGACGATAGATGGCAGCTTCCCTGGACTGCAGTGGTGCCCCAGATGCCCATAGGGCACTATAGGACTGGGATTTCAGCAATACAGCCCTCCTGGGTACCGTGGGTGCCGCTGCAGGAAGACTGAAGAGTTCCTACTGTGTACATAGCCCAGAAATACTCCAAAGTCATGGGGACGGAGACACATACGTACTTCTGGGCTGAAGAAAAACACAGTTCTCCATCTGACCTGGAAGTGCTGACGAGTCACATGGATGAAAGGACAGAAACACTTCTGGGTCAAGGACTATATAAAGGACTGGTGGAGACCCAGTAAGTGAGCCTGAGTCGGGAGAAGGTGGACAACGCTTGCTGGCAGGTGTGGAGGAGAGAGAATATTGCGGTTATTGTTAGAGTTGGGTGTTATGGTGACTGTGGTGCTTTGGAGGCACTGGAAAAGAAGAAATAATTAAATACTTCTTGGTGCTTTTAACTTGTGTCCAGATTGTCTGTCTGTTGGGTTGAAAGAGGCAACAGCGACCTCTAGCGTCTTACAAATAATAAGAATGTATTTATTGATATATGTGTTACTCCATATTAAATATTCTGAAAGCAACATTTTATATTGTGTCTTTGTGCATTTCATTTTGGTATTTAGTAAAATGATTACTGTAATGACAAGTATAGTTGTTTATACACAGCAGACCCTAGAATAATCATTGTCTTCAGCTTAGCTTTGCTGCCCACACAGTCAACAATATAAGGCCAATGAGAAGGTAAGTTGATTCTCTGTGAGACCCACATGAGAAATTCTAAATCAAATTCATCCACATTTCTGCCGTCAGACATATCAGAAAGACCCGACAATTTCCTGGGTTAATGGCATTTACATAGGAAGAGCAGGAGACACTAAAAGGTAAAGAAAATGTCTGTGACAACTGACATAACAGCTGCTTAAGTCAATGTTGTATTATGCAACTTCTAGTCATGAGGTATGTCAGGCTTGCTGACCATTGTTGCTGTCTTGTCGCCAGACCATGTCAATTTATACAACTGAAACTCAGTGCCCATGTTCCATATAGCAACTGGATGCTGACCTTCCAGCTTAGTCATGCGTGGCTGTTTTTGTGAGGACCAATTGCATGCTGCTTGTCAGTTCTACTGTTGTACAAACAGGTTAACAGGTATGTGATAGGCTTTACATTATGTAAATGAATGCCATGAATGAAAATTGCTGTAAAAATCACCAAATGTGATATAGCTTTTAGTCTAAAAAGAAATTATGGTCAGTTGCTATGGTGCATTTATTTTATTACTAGTATATATATATATATATATATATATATATATATATATATATATATATATATATATATATATATATATAACATACACACATATATACACATACACACACACTTGTGTATATGGGTGAGTCAAAATTATGTAAAACCCTAATGGATTATTTTTCTTCTGCAGACAGACATACACCATCGGTGACAAATTAACACTAGAGCAAAGACGAGTGGTTGCAAGGTTACAATTCATTGTAGGGTGAAGGAATGTGTGTACAGCAGGAAAGTTCGTGATATCAATGACCTGAAGGACAGAATACAGACTGTGGTATCATCTCTTCCCCGTGAAATGTGTGTCTGGGTTTTAAATGGTACTGTTGCTCATTGGTTTTTGTGTGTTGAACATGTTGGCGAATATGATGGAGACATTCCTATAAATTATCTTGCACATACTGTATGAAGTATGTTTTGTGAATAAATTCCTCCACAATGTGAGAGATTGATAAAGTTATAAAGAAAACAATTACTTAAAGTTACTGCTGCTAAAGGTGGTTCTACAAGCTATTGAATCTTGGGGTGTACTTAGTTTTCACACATGGCTTCTCCACTTTGGCTTCATTTTTGTTAAATAAATAATGACACTGTGAAATCTGTTGTGTGTTGTTTTACATCTGAGGTTAGATTTAAATAACTTTAGAACCCTAAAGGACCAGATTTTTTTTATTATGTCCTGATACATAAAACTAATTGTAACAGGGTGTACTTTCTTTTTCACATGATTCTATGCTCTTCACTGTCTTAAATGACTACACACCAACTTTCTTTTACTTCAGTCTATGTTTTATATTGCAGGCAGTTGCAAAATAAAGTGGTTAAGTAGAGCTAAAAGACGCCTTGTGCATTTCTAAGAAAGTGAAAAACAAGAGATGAAGTCCCAAAATACATCCTTTGGTTTATCAGAAATATTTTTGGAGGTTTCCCAATAGGGAGACAACAACTATATCTGGATCTGTGTAAACTGCTATTATATAAATATGCCCAAATTCCCTAGAAAATTAAACTGGACATAGGAAAATGCATAGATTTGAGCACATTTTGTTTTTAAAGTGCAAATATGAACACCACCTTGAAGAAACATATACTGTACCTCTACTGTTAACATTACCTTTTGCTTTCATACCTCTGTCAACACGATGTAACAAGTAAACAATATTTACAGCAGTAATAAAGATTAGCACATTACAAAGGATATTCAGTTAATTTAATCTATTTTCATTATGTGTATGCAAAAAGTAAAAACATAGCCTTTTAAAATTAATGTTTCTGGTACACTAAGAATTTTCCCAAGGTTCTTTTTCTCATTTTATAATATTATGTATTTTTGTGGATTGAAGACAAAGTTATTACAGCCAGTGATGTGTAACTCCTTCATTAATCAACATAACTGAATTTATAAAATTGGCATTGTATACTATGGAGGACATTAAGAAATTTTAACAATTGCCTCAAACCAATTAATCAATATGAAGAAAATTTCCTGATTCTTTGAAACAGACCAAAACTGTGTTAGGTGCTTTTTTTTCCTCTAATTGACTTTTGTTCATAACTTCAAGAGTGAAGGTCTGATGTGGAAAAACTATTGGTTAAGCTAAACATAGCATTTGTACCCTAATCAAACAGCATAGGACTCAATAGAATTAATGAGATTTTTAAGTAAGGTAGAAGCAACAAGTATGAAAGGTTTTCTGTGCAGAGTCAAAAAATAAATAAATAAATCAAAATAAATACGTTCTTCTCATCCATAAAATGTGGACTACACAGAGTATAGTTTATATTGGTCTAAAGCTCAACCACCACGGGATACAGCAGTCACCCTGTAAAGTATATTTGGTTCATTGGTCAATCCAATTTTAAGTGCTAAGCAGCCAAAATGGAACTAAAAACAGAGACCTAACCACTTCATATGCTATCCATTTTATTAAAAAAAAGCCTTTCATAGAAAATGCTACTTACTTCTAGAAAGGTTGCACTGTAATTTGCAAAAACTACAGGAGTGCTACTAAGCAGGATAAAAAACACTTCTTCCATCTGTCTTAGTCACTCACTTATTTAAATAATGTATGTATAATGTTTCGTGGACACAAAAAGAACGGTTGTCAGTTATCAAAAAAGTATAATTAATAATTAATCAATATGATAAAAATATTTGAATAAATCTGTTTGTGCAATTCTTTGAATACTGTAAATAACAGAAAAGTAACCTTATGGATGCAATCAAGACTCAGTATTTATTACCGTCAACAGGCACATGGCTGGCAACAGGCTGCAAGTAGCAAAGGAAGCATAATGTCGATAAAGGGAAGAGGTACAGTCCCCAAAAACACTTTGGACATGAGCACATTCATTCATAATTGATTGCAGAATTGTTCCTCTTGAGTGCCTCTTTCTCTTGCACGATTTGGCTCAAAAACTAATCAGCACATCATCATCTCATAACAGGCTTAAGTTTCGAATTTGGTATTTTTCATCCAGCTGTTTTAGCTCTAGACCGTCCTCAAGAAACTGTGACACACAGACAGACACACACACACACACATACACAGTATGTTCCGGTGCGCAAGATGAAAAGAAACATTGGCACCATGGTTTGAAACATGTAATGTTCTTCCAGGACACTGGAGGGCTGGTGATCTGACAAGTGATAGGGTGCCTGCAATCTTACCAGGAAGTGTATGGGGGTGCCATGGAGAGAGAAAACAAAACCACAACCTCCTCCTGGTCAATAAGCTGCAGAACACTTTCCCTACTTGTAGGTTAGGATGCACATTTATGGTCAAGATAAGGGGAGAGAAATCTTTTTCTCAGCTGCTAGAATGGACACCTGGCAAGCAGCCATAAAGAACTGTCCCTTTAAGGATTACTAAAGGGTAAAGTCAGCTAAAACATCTGTATCACCAATCGGGTTGTCCTCCAACTAAGAGAGGGTCAAGCCGATCTAAGACTCATACCAATTTTGCATTTACTCATAATTTTGAAATGTGTTTGCTACATACTAAAGCAATGGGTAAAAGTGTATTATTAATTGATGGGTTATTGATTCATTAATTGATTATAATTAATTTGAATTACCTGTAATAAGTTGTATTTTTTCTGTATTTTATGTAAACATTTTCTTACACTATAAAATAGTATCAAAGATGTTAACAGGTTTTCAGCAAGGCACTACATTCAGAAAGACTTCATTTAGTTTGCAAATCTTTAATTTAAGATAAAGACTACTCCTTGTCTACGATGACATTTTAGAACTAAATACTAATTAAAACATACACACATCAAAACAATATATGGTAACTAACTTTTATATATTTTAATATTATTTTGTGCAAGAAGTATTTTATTAATATCCACAGTAATAATGTACCAAAACTGATGATTAAAACTATTTGAACAGGCGCATGACCCGCAACTCTCCATACTAAATTATAACTACATTATAACGATAGCCTCAAGAACTGAGATTGTGGGTCAATGTGCTAACCCAATTCAATACTAGTAACAGTGCCTTTCCCCTCTTTGAACTTAATAATTCTAATTACAAAGATACATTACACACCAATTTTAAACAATTATGATGTTTCATGTATTAGTTTGAAAGCTATGCAAATACAGACTCTCAATATTTCTACTTGCATAAAATATTTATTTATATGTTCTTATGCTCATATTATAAGAAAGGATTGATGGTTAATAAACTATTAATGGCAACTTTCTTTCTTCTTCTTTTGGTTGCTCCCATTAGTGGTCTCAACAGTGGATCATCTATTTCCATATCTTCCTGTCCTCTACATCTTGCTCTGTTCCATCACTTGCATGACCTCTCTCACCACATCCATAAACGTTCTCTTAGGCCTTCCTCTTTTCCTCTTGTTTGACAGCTCTATACCTGGTCTCTCTCCTTTGCGCATGTCCAAACCAACACAATCTCGCCTCTCTAGCTTTGTCTCCAAACCGTCCAACCTGAGGTGACCCTCTAATGTACTTGTTCCTAATCCTGTCCACCCTCATCACACCTAATGCAAACCTTAACGTCTTTAATTCTGCCACCTCCAGCTCTGACTCTGGTCTTTTTGTCAGTGCCAGTGTCTTCAACCCATATAACATAGCTGGTCTCACTACTATCTTAGAAATCTTTCATTTCACTCTTGCTGGTACTCATCTGTCACAAATCACTCTTGACACTCTTCTCCACCCACTCCACCCTGCCTGCACCACATTCTTCACCTCTCTCCCACACTCCCCGTTACTCTATACTGTTGATCCCTATTATTAAAACTCATCCACTTTCACCAACTGTACTCCCTCCATCCTCACCATTCCTCTGACCTCCCTCTCATTCACACACATTTTCTGTCTTGGTCCTACTGACCTTCATTCCTCTCTTCTTTAGAGCATATCTCCTCAACCTGCTCCCTACTCTCATTACAGATCACAGTGTCATCCACAAACATCACAGGCCACGGGGGCATGTGTCTAAACTTCTCTTTCAACCCATTCATCGCAAATATGAAAGGGCTCAGAGCTGATCCCTGATGTAATCCCACCTCAACCTTAAATACTACATACCTACACCTACATGCACATCCTGTACCAGTCTTACATACTTATCTGCCACTCCAGACTTCCTCATACAATACATCAAGTCCTCTCTAAGCACCCTGTAATATACTTTCTCTAGGTCCACAAAGACACAATGCAATTGCTTTTTCTCACTTGTGAGTATGTTTCCATCATTATCCTTTATCACCCTAACCTGCTGCTTACATTTACCAGCTAAGTCCCACTGTCTAGCCATTCAGTACAGGTACTTTTCTCCCTCTTAAGTGTCCAACCTCTCATACAACTCATCCTACACCTTATTTTTAGCCTTCGCCACCTCTCTCTCTTAACCTTATGCCTTCTCTCCTTGAACTCCTGCCTACTTTCTTCATATCTAATAATAATAATAATAATAATAATTGTTTACATTTATATAGTCAGTGACAACATCTGATAACACTGAGCTCAATTAATTAGCAGACATTTTTTTTCTCTTCACTTATTCTTCATTAAGAAAGCACCGCAGCATGTTTTACATTTATAAGACATTTAGGAATATTTCTGCTTTTGCCAGAGATTTAAACGCTTAACAAACATTTTGTTGATTTCATTCCATTTTTCCCTTTCTCTGTGCAGTTTGCTCCATTCATTGTATCCTAATAATGACAACCAGCGGAGCAGGCAGCCAGGCAAACAACAAGGCTGCAACTACTTCAGCGTTAGACCCAGTAATTAGAAAATAATGAATTAATTAAACAATTATAACACTCTGCAAAAAACAGAATGAAAATCAAGATGAAAATATTGTTAAAAAGAAAACAAAATACATTATTCCAATATAACTGCTTGGTACATTTTAATATACCAAACATACTTTTCTAATTTCTACATTTTTCCCAAAACACAGAATTTGACAAATAACAGTTCACTTAATTAGCCCAGGAGTCCAATTAAAAATAGAAGCTGGTTGGGACAAAAACCTGCAGCCACAGTGGGCCCCCAGGACCGACATTGAGAACCCCTGCTTTAACGGATTCCGCAAAGGTGAAAATAGCGTTTAGCACCCCTAGCGGACACTGGCAGTATCGTGTCCTTCCATTCGGGTTACACGGGGCTCCTGTGACTTTCCAGCGTCTGGTGGACAAAGTGCTCCGTCCCCATAATGCGTATAGTTCTGCCTATCTGGATGTCGTCGTCATCTATTCCAGCACATGGAAGGAACACGTACAGCAGGTCAGAGCAATGTTGCGGACACTAGGAAAAGCTGGGCTCCAAATCAATCCAAAGAAATGTTTCTTTGGACTGAAAGAAGCTATATATTTGGGCTACCTGGTGGGTCGGGGCACCGTGAAGCCAAAGTGTTCAAAGATAGATGCCATTTTGAAATGGTCCCGTCCACAAACCAAGCACCAAGTCCAAGCATTTCTCGGATTAGCCGGGTACTACCGCCGGTTTGTACCTCGGTTTTCTGAGAAAGCGGCGCCCTTGACTGATTTGATGAAGAGCTCCTAACAATATGGTATGGACTGACAAGACAGAAGCTGCGTTCTGTGACTTAAAACAGGCTCTTACTTCAGCACCAGTATTGATAGCTCCTAATTTTTCTCTCCCGTTCATTCTCCAGATGGACGCTTCGGACACAGGCCTCTGTGCTGTGTTGAGCCAAAGTGTCGATGGTGTTGAATACCCCATCATGTACTGGAGCCGGAAACTGCTGGATCGAGAGACCAGGTATGTGGCAGTGGAAAGGGAAGCCATGGCGATTAAATGGGCGATTACGCAGTTGAGGTACTACCTGTTGGGCCGACAGTTCACTCTTGTGTCGGATCATGCTCCTTTACAGTGGATGGCACTTCACAAAGAGTCGAATCCATGGGTCACGAGGTGGTTTCTTGACCTACAACCTTACAAGTTTTCTCTCATTCATCGTAAGGGCTCTCTCCATACCAATGCTGATGCCCTCTCTCATGCTCACGACCTCTCGGTGCAGGTCACCCGGCCCGATGGGTCTGGGCTAAGGGGGGTTGCAAGTAGGAGGCAGCTGAAGGGCTTAAGTAAAGGTAATACCACAACCAACCAGGTGGCGGCAGGGTGCACTAACGGTCTTTCTTAGTTTCCTGCAGACCATTCCCGAGAAATCCTGCCAGGTTCCAGTACCTCAGAAGATGTCACTTCCGACTCTGGGGGCCCTCGATGATGTCACTTCCGGGTCTGGCCCCCTCGATGACATCACTTCTGGGCCCAGCCCCCTCGATGACATTGCTTTCTATATGGGCCTTTAAAGCCACTATCTTACCACCAACAAAAACAGTTCTGTTTTGGACTCAGTATTGCAAACATTTCTGTCAATTTAAAAACCTTTTGCAGCCAGGGATATTATACGGGTGGCTGCCCCAAACCTTTTTATGATGTCTGGTCTGTGTTTGTATCACAAAGTTAAATATCATTGCTATATTTGGTTTTTACTTTACCTTCAATTTTGATAACTTAATTAAATTAGTTTTTTGATTATAAATGTATTAAAAAAAAATCCTATTTCTTTTTTACAAAAAAATTGTAACACCAACATGTTAGTTATGATGTTGCGAAACAAATGACATGTTAATAATTTAACAAAAAATCGCAAAGAGAGCCACTGAATCTACAAAATAAATATAGGATGTTTATGGTAGACAAAAAATAAAATTGCTTACTTATCTTATATATAATTTAATAGATAGCCTATTTTAATCAAAATATAATCGCAGTATACGTTCAAGTAGTGTAAAAATTATGGAAAAAGCGAAGCCTTTTTTAAGGTTTTTTGACAGATTCATTTTTTTTCTGTGGTGTAGTAATTCGTTTTTACATGCAGAATTTTTAATGTAAAAAACGTCAATTAAATTAATATTATTACTAGGTAGTACCACTACAACATTGTCACAATAAGAATAATGCAAGATGAAAATATAGTTGACAAAAACAAACATTAAATGACAAACAAATAATACTACGGATTTTTCATGGTAAAACTTGGTTGCTTTTATGGAGCACACCAGATATATATACATATATTATACATGGCGGCTCAAGTCACAAAGACGGAATGAGTCCCAAAAATAGTTGAGATGGCAACCTGGCCAACTCTATTTAATTTCAAAAGCAACAGGCACACATTGGTGATCAAACAAAGAATGCTGGCAGTCACCTCCAGTTCGCCTTCTGGTGGTTGTTCCGAGTGTCAACTGGATGATAACTTGCATACAAAACCGCATGATAACCCCCCCACCCTACTCAGAAGGGGGTGGGTTATGGTTGATTTCACCTTACAGTATTTTTAGTCAACCAATGAGAAACAGGTCTACCAAGTTTCATGAAAATCACTCCAACCGTTCAGAAGTGATGCTGGAACATATATACATACACACACAAACATTGACATATATATATAGATTTGTGAAGAAGTATTAAAACAATAATTCAAATCAAAAAAATAAAAAAACAGAGCACTGAGTTTATAAAATGAATGGATGAATAGATGGGTAGCTTTTACAACTTAACATTCTAGTGTGGTTCATTTAAGCCTGTTGTTTGTTAAACTGTATCCCAACTAGATAATGAAAGACATACCCCATCCATACCTGTAATGCAGAAGCTCTTGCTTTGTGACTACACAATTAAAAAATAATTCTTTACTGACAGTCTACAAGACATTAAAAAAGTTTTCTTAAAATTAATAAAACTTCATATGGAATCAATACTGTTATTTAAAAAAAAAAAATCACGTGGGAATACAAGTATCAAGAAAACTTAAAATATTAGATGAAGAAGATAATAAGTATATTTACCTGGCAATGATATTCGTTTAAGAAAAAAATCCAGACCTATTGTTTGCTTGTACTGTTTCCCAAATGCTTCTTGTGCGAATCGCATCGCCAATGAAGTCTAAAAGAAACAGTTAAATACAAATGAATGCTACTTATACTTAAAAACACAACTAATATGAACATCAAAAAATACAATATAAAATGTCCATAACTATATATCATATAAGGATCAATATGATCATCTGGTACTTTCATTTATACTTTCATTAAACTTTAGACTTTTTTAAAAAGCTATTTCGTTAGTCTATAAAGTTTTATATTCAGTTTCTGTGTGTTTCAGGCCCTGCATCTTTCATATACCTGTACTGCTTTGAATTGTTGTTGTTTAAATCTTTGTCATATATACGTACAGTATATATACACACACACATATCATGCATATACACATTCACATACATACTGTGTATCAGGGATGTCACAAACTGCTACTTCGGTACTAAAGTTCCAAAAAATGAAACAGTACCAGCTTTTTTTCTACACTATCAGTAGTACCGAGGAAGTTGATACTGCATTCATGTGTGACTGAAAGTAGACAAATTATATCATGCATTATTGTGCCTTTTGGAGTAAACTGAGTAAAAATGCCACATATACCACATATAAAAATGGCTCTCAGAGTTGATGATACAGCACCACATCAATACATGCTGAAAAGAAAAACAGCAAAGGTCATGTCTGGAAATTCTTTTGTGTTCGCACAAGAGAATTTCAGGTAACAAGTACAGTAATTGTACTTGTTATTCCAAAAAAAATTTTAAAAAAAAGCTAATTATACACAAACAGGCTCATCTTTATCCCAGTATGAAATTATTTCAGAAACAGATTTGTGCAAATAAAGTTACTTCTCAAATGAGGTGTAGTCCTGTTAAACCTATATTGACACACCTTTGTAAGAAGAGATAAAAGGATAATGAGTGTAACCTCTTTAAATAGTGTTCTTCACAGTCCCAAGAAATTAACAGATGCTTCACATTCATTCAGTGATTGTAATGAGTACTTCTACAGATGTCCATCAGTCCAAGCATTCCATCCAGTTTGCATTCAGTTCCATGTCATGGATTGAGGAGAGGGGGCCTCACACACATCCACTGTTATGCAATTAGGACTGTGGGATGATGTGGGAAGACTGACATTGCAAGTAGACATCGACAAAAGATTTAAATGAAGTGGCTATCTGACATGTCTGGACCGGCAATGACATAAGCAGCTCAATGTGTTAATACCAAAAAAATAAAGTGTATTCAGTGTTTCAGTGCTTCAAATGACAAGGCACATCTCTGCAATCATATCATTGTACTAGGTTAACAGAGACGTGTAATTGCAAAAACATGAAGTTAATAGGACAAGCAAAACAGCATACTTTATTGCTAAAAGCAAAGCTGCAAATACTGAATTTATGTCATTCATTTTGGCTTTTGAAGGTAAACCATTTACTATTCATTAGTGTAAACTGTAAGGTAAAACACACATACCATATATTTGAATGGCATGTTGAATAATGTATTGCTTCTCACAGTTATACATTTATTGAGTACTGGTAATGATAGCCCAACTAATCTCCTAATCCTGGATTAGTACACAGTCTTAAGAAATAACAACTTTTGATCACTCATGCAAGGCTATTTAACAGGAGGTCTGAGAAAAAATGATTAATACAAAACTGACAATTTCATTTGAAACAGGAAGTGTTAAAATTGGAACAAATGTAAAAAATGATGGATTTGGAAAATTAAAACATGAGTTTCTGACATTTGAAATATTAATTAATTTAAATCTGTTAAATATTACTTTTTGTAATATTTTAACCATCTAATTATTCAAATATAAATCTTACAAGAACAGATACTATAAATCTAACTGATTGGTTCACTGACAAATCAAACTTCAAAAACATGTTATAAAAACAATTTTAAAGAGTTGGCTTAAAAGGAAATACATGGAATTAGCTTGAAATTCACTAATTCAGCAGTACATAAATAAAAAAGTTTTCATTTTTATTTAATATGAATTTTAAGCAGTAGTTTTCGGTTATAGGGCAGAAAATGTCAGAGAATAAATTTAGAATGTGCACATTATGGGGTCATTATGGGGTGTTGTGTGTAGAATTCTGAGGAAAAAATGAATTTAATACATTTTGGAATAAGGCTGTAAAATAACAAAATGTGGAAAAAGTGATGCGCTGTGAATACTTTCCGGATGCACTGTATGGGTATTTTAAAGCTATTGTTACTGTTAGTATTTACATATTTAATACTGTATTACAGAAAAAGGCATAACATTGTTCAGTTCAATAAATGGGAGTACAGGGTGAGCCAAAAAGAAGTACCACATTTCAAACATTTATTCTACAAAAATACTACAAGATAAAATAAATTTCATTAAGATACAAGAAAGGAAATATAAAATAGATTTTTTTCACTTATTTTAAAAATTATGTCTTCAATGTGGTGATCATCATTAGCGATACACTCTTCAAGACGACTTCTGAATGCTCGCATGACTTATTTGGCCATTTCAAGGGGAATAGTGGCGAATTTGTGGTGAACAGTGTCCTTGAGGGCTTCAAGGTTTTGAGGTTGGTGTGTGTATACCTTCAACTTGAGATAGCCCCACAAGAAGAAATCACATGGAGCAAAATCAATCGAACATGAAGGTCACTTGACATCGCTGCTCAGGGAGATCAGCTTCCCCGGAAACATCTCCTACAAAACTTGCATTGATCCACGCCATATGAGCTGATGCACCATCCTGTTGAAACCAGGCATCCACCACATCCATTTCTTCCAGTTGGGGCCGCAAAAAGTTCTCTAGCATTTCAATGTAACGTTCTAAATTGACAGTGACCATTGCTCCCCCCCCCTCAAAAAAGTAAGGGCCTACACTGCCAAATTCTGCAACGGCACACCAAACTATAACACACCCACTGTGTAGGGGTTTCTGATGAAGTTCACGAGAATTGGTTTCTGCCCAATAACAAAAGTTTTGCTTATTTACGCAACCATTCAAATGGAAATGTGACTCGTTGCTACACATGATGATGGCATCTCGATGAATGGTTTGCAGAATGTTCGTGCACAACACCCTACAGCTCTCACAGTCTCTCTCGGTCAGTTCCTGCACTACCATCATTTTGTATGGGTGGAAATTAAGGTCCTCATGCAAAATCCTCCTCAAAGATGTGTTGGAAATGCCTAAGGAGACTAGGCATCTAGGAGACTGCAAAATTGATTACCTTACAGCTTGGATGTTTTCAGGCTTTCATACAGTCCAAGGACGGCCTGGAGATTTTCTGTTCAATGTTGTACCCATCTGTCTAAATTTAGCCACCCACTGAGGAACTGTTTTCCGATTTGGGAAGTCACCCGTTAGGAGGAAGGCTGCCTCTACATCGCGCAATGAACTTCAGAAATGTGGTACTTCATTTTGGCTCACCCTGTACTTTTAAAAAAAGCCACTGAATGGAATTTCTATTTTTGCACTGGTATGGCAAAGTAACGAGTATCATAAATTTTCACTGGTATTAGCATTGTGATATCCCTACTGTGTATGAATATACTGCATAGTACAAGTGCTTATTATAACTTAGTTTGGTTTTGGCAGGTGCAATGCAATCCCAAAATTACACAAGCTGTGATCTATCCTTTTTATTCACTCTAATATACATGACAAAATTAGTTCTTTGATATACTGATATTGTAACAAGTAATAGGTTTCGCTCATTACCTCTCGTTCAATATATGACACTGTATTTTTGAGTCTAGCTACATTCAACATGCTCAAACTGATCAATACCATGTAACATTAGATACACAAGCCTTGATATTATACAGAAAACCTGTGAATTAGTAACATATCTTAACTAGTAAAGCATCCTTCAAATATTGTATTAACAGAAACCATATAAATAACTACCACACCTTCAATACTAACATATTATATAAATAGTGTAATTAGAATTAGGTTCACTCTTACCATTCACCACAGCCTGTCCTTTACCTGGAGACAGTGCACTAGCTGTCCAACTGCTGTTAGTTTTCATTTTCACATTTGCTTAATCAAATTCCAAGCTGTTAGCCTCCAGTGTCTAAAGTGTAAATATTGCATGTATGCAAATTATTGTTATGCTTATTGAGGCAGATTCATGGAGAGCAGTGAATAAACAACTACAAAAGGAGAAGTAATGACTCCACTCCAAGGAGGATGTCAAAGTATACCTTTTGGCATTCAAGAGATCACTTACCCAGTACTTTTAGTCCACTTTTGCACACGTGAGGTGCTGCTAAGAGTCAACTATGATCTAGAAGAACAGCATACCAAAAATGACACCCACTATGGGATGACCCAGACCATGAAAGTCAAAAAGTACAAAAACTGGCAATAAAATACTATAAACAATCAGATAGAAGTCTACTGAAACCTCCAGGGCACAGTTTGTACAGTTAGTTATAGCCGACTACCTCCTTGCTTACTCTCCTTAATTACGTGGCCTGATCAATTCAGTGACACCCCTGGAAACTGGTGGAATTAATTGAACTTAGAGACAGAGATAAAAATGTTAGAAACTGGAAAGAGAGAGATGAGAACCAGGTATTTGAAAGGATAGAAGGCTTGGTTCCCAGCACAGAGTACCTGAAGAGTCATTGAGGAAAAAAGGGATCCTGTTTATCAGCCACAAGAACACAAGATGTTTTCACTGTGGTGAGACCACTCATACAAATGTCAACTGCCCACACATGTACAAGCACACGAAATGTCCCTGGACCAGAAGGAATTGATATTTTAAGTTGGCTGTGCTCACGTCTCTAACTACCAATGTCAGGTTATGATAGTGAATGGCTTTAAAATTAACGGGCTTATTCAACTCAGGAAGTAACATTTCCATCGTTGCCTCATACTTTATATAGCAAAAACAATATTTAAGGCACAAGGACACCCCTGCATGCATACAGTCAAGATCCATCCTATCACTCCATTCATGTAGTGATGACATTTAATCTAACCAAAAAGTTATGTTAAAAGGGTGTTTTGCCTTAACTTCTTAGATGGCATTATCCTAGGAAGAGACTGTTCTGAAAATAAAATCAGTAAGCATTTTATTTCCAATAATACTAATGCAGAGGTATTCTTGATGGCTAAGTGGAGCTTGAAAAGGGTGGCCTTCCAAGGAGACACCATTCAGGATGATACAGAATGGCCCTGGACTAGCTTGTAGTCCCAGTGATCAGAATGAGGTGGAAAACAGAAGTGCAGATTTCCTGTAAGAACAGTTTTTTCAGTACAGAAAGTTTTCTGCTTTATTTAAAAGGGAACAGTGAAATGGCAACTCCCTTAAGAATATGTGAAACTGTATAGTCTTGGGAAATGGTTAATTGATCAATAAGTCCATTCCACACAGGAAACATCCTTAGGCTTCAGAAAGCACCACTAATACCCCTATAAAAACTTCAGAAGACTCAATTACTTCTCATAGTTTGATGCCTACCTGATACCCAGAGTTGAGGATCTCATCAAGAGAATGCAAAATAAACTTTTCTCAGCAGTGAAATCTTTGTAAACTGAAGGATTAATTGCAGTTGCTGTCAGGTTCAAAAAAAAAAAAAAAAGATGATTTGATAACTAGAAACAAAATGCCAAAAAAAAAGACTGAATCAAAGCAAAAGAGTAGAAGCCAATACCAGAAAACCAAAATAAAACTTTCAAAAAGAACTTATTTGTTGGCTCAATCTGTATTTTGGAAAAAGCAGTTTACACCGCTGCTGCACTGCAGTTTATTAGCTCCTGTGTAGGGTAGGGCTGTAGGAACCAGGCAATTGTTATCTTCCCATAGAACTTTAAAAAGAATGACAAAAACAAAATTCAAACATATATAAAAAAGTTCCAAAATTAAGTTTTTCGAAATATAAAACTCTGATAAACTCAAAAACATGATTCACGACACAAAATATTTATTAAACAAACAAAAAGGGTCTCCCAAAAACACATTTAGCGCCCTAAATGGGTCATGCTTCTTTCTTATTGGTTTATAGGCCCACTAGAGCACCCCATCTAGGCATTGCTGTTTAGATTTCAAAAATGACCTGCCTCTGCACACTGCTGTGCAACGCTTTTTAAGTGAACACTGGCAATAGCATGTCCTGCCCTTTGGACTTTTGAAACTGCTAAGGCCAGGATCATCGATTACAAGCCCAGGTGTAAGTTTTCTCTGGCCCAATCCATCCATAAATACATTTTTTTCAATTATATCAAAATGATGTAAACTTTTTAAACATATGGGGCCTCATGCATAACGTCACACTGAACCACGGCGTAAAAAAATTTCATATCACCAAACCGCGAATAAGCCAACTTCCACACACTTCTGCTCCATAAATCCCGGTTAGTATGAAAAGTAACGCATGTGAACACGCCTGCTGTCCCACCCTGTCTCCTCCTAAAATTCTGCATATTTTAATATGAAAACAATATAAATGTCACCTTCCCTGTTCGGTGTTTGGTTAAAAGACAATGGCAAAAGCATGTGAAAAAACAGAATTTCAGCAAATGCAAAGTGGAGGCAAGGAAAAACATACTATTTGGTGGCTAAAGCAGTGGTATAAACAAGAAAGTTGATCAAGTGATACAGAGTGGCGGAGAAACTCAGAAGTTCCAATTCAGAAAGTCGTACAGTGCTCAAAATAAAAAAAGAGGTGGTCAGATATCAAAGTCGCTGCCCAACATCTGAGTGTCATACAGAAGTGTATTAGGGCACAGAGAAAAGAAAAAAATAAGGACTCAGTGAAATAAAATGTCAAAATATCCATTTTAATCTCTTAGTTTGTTTTGTCATTAAAGTAGAACATCGTAAATTTAGTTAACAACAATATGAAATTTACTAGAATTTCTCCAATCCCATCGTAACTAAAGTAGCACATTAAATGCTTCGTATTGTATGTATTTTTCTATATGCTCTACGTGTGTTAATCATTACGTGCTTCTTAAATGGGCTTCCTCTTACGTCAACAGGACATAGAATACATTACATTCATATTACAGCTCCCCAAACAATTTAAATACTAAGATGTATGCTTGATATCATTTACATGATGAAATGAATTAAAGCATGTATTCAACATGGGGGCACGGTGGCGCAGTGGCAGCAATGAGTGGGCGCCCCGTCCAGAGATTGTTCCTGCCTCCCTCAAGATGCTTGCTGGTACATGTGGGGCCCTTGATGAAATAATTTAATGCAGCAGTACTGTCTCTTTCAAACGTACCAACCCCCAAATCCTGTCCTTCCTCTTCTTTCTCCACGTAACCAATCGCCATACAATAAGCTCTTTAATAAATATTAGACCATCTGTAAGCTTAGAATGCCGATTCTTCAAAACTTTTAAGGAACATTGAAATATCTTCATTATACATGTTTCATTATTCCATCCACCTATCCATCCATTCCCAGCAAGCATACAGTGCGAGGTAGACCAATCTCTGGGAAGGGTGCCAGCTCATCACTACCACTGCGCCATCGTGCCCACAAGTTTAATTATTAACAGTACACATTATTTAAATGAAGGTAAAAATCCATCTGTATAATGTAATATACATACTTGAATGCATTTCATCTTAAAAATGATATCAACAGCTCCAAGTAGATAGCTCTTGGAAATCTAAATCGACTTAGAAACAAGTCGTCACCCTCTTCTATTGAATTGAATTCCTTTATTGTTATTGTATGGTATAATGAGATTCACTATGCAAATCCTCCATAAACTTATTTTCCTGTAAAATAACAATAATAATAATAAGATAAAAAACAATGAAAAATGCTCAATATGAAAACAGAAGCACAATATACATGTACATATAGTGTAAGATAGTGGAAATGGTTCATTAAAGTGGCTCAGGTGCAATATTACAACTGTAGCGCAAATTTACAGGGAGGTAATTGTAATTCTAAGTACAAACAGTTCTACCAGGAGCACTTGATGGACTGATTGAGTGTGTTTATAGGTCTTGGGATGAACCTCGCAGTTTGTGCAGTAAAAGGCTCTGAAGCATTTGCCAAATAGGAGAAATTCAAATAGACTGTGCGCAATGCTGAGACAGCATGTGCTATAAATGTTCTCCAGGGTAGATGCTATATCCAAATAATCCTCTGCGCTCACAACCCACCGTAGAGCTTTCCAATTAGCTGCTGTACAGCTGTGATTCCACACTCAGATACAATGGTTTAAAATACTCTGAGTGGTGCACTGAGCGTAATAACACTAAAGCTGCTATAGTGTTTGGAATAGTTTGGCCATTCCGTGGACCATTATATTGTTACAGGTTGATTACAATCAGATGCCTTAAATTTATAAACGATATGCGATTAATTTCAGTGTATTTAATAAAGCTGCGTCAGGGATGTGAATCTAAAAAAGAAAGGGAAACCACACAGTAACAGTAGCACTGCTTTGACACTGGGTGCCGCCAGTTTGCAAAACCAAGCAGAAAACGGGCATAAGCAAGGCAGGGAACCGGTGTAGGAATGTGTGTGGCTTTATGCCAAGTTTATTTTTATACAAATGAGCATGGAAACAGGCGTACGCAATATTTTTATGCGAACGTGCCCGTTTATACATGAGGCTCCTGGTACCTATAAAATTATGCAAATGCAGAAAGTTAGAAAAGGGCAGTTTAACAAGGCAAACAAAGCATGGCTGAGAATTTATAAGAATATTAAATAATTTACACCATGTTTGCCACTTTGATTTTTAGATTTTTTTGCCCCATCCCCCTTTTCAGATATGCCTGCTATTGCTCTCTGAACTCTGTTCCATCAGTATATTCAGACGTTGCTGAGAATAGGGGTGGCTTACAAGAGCAAAAGCTTATTGCACCCTTAAACATTGATATAAATAAATTTAATGAATTTTAAAATATGAAGCAGCAGACCCACACATTAGACAGGGAGATTCCAAATAGGCAGGTTACTGCTTGTTAACCTTTCCCTAAAACTCAGCTTCCTCCATAAAATCACAGGATATCCTTGTCCCTGACCCAAATGCTTTGCCTTCTTCCCCAAAACTTCTCAGCTGTGTGTCACCCAAGCTACTTTCTTTACAGAAAAACAGCATTTTTATTTTTAGCTTGATTCCCAAATCTTTGATGAGTTCTAGAGCATGGACATTGGTGTGTCAAACGTGAAAATGTACTTACTGCATGCTTGACAAAACACTTTTCTAGCTTAAAACCTGAGAAACACCCAATGGTTTTACTAGACCTTGAACAGAGAAATAAGTGTTTTAAGTTTTTAATGCGGTCTCATCTCAGAATTTACTGATGAATACCGTATCTAGGACAACACACTTTATTACTTACAGTATATATAACAAAAACAATACAGTGGAACCTCAGTTCACGACCACAATTCGTTCCAAAACTCTGGTCGTAAACCGAAGCAATTTCCCCCATAGGACTGTATGCAAATACAATTAATCCATTCCAGACCATACGAACTGTATGTAAATATATATATATTTTTTTTAAGTTTTTAAGCACAAACATAGTTAATTAAACCATAGAATGCACAGCATAATAGTAAACTAAATGTAAAAACATTGAATAACACTGAGAAAACCTTGAACAACAGAGAAAACTAACATTGCAAGAGTTCACGCTATATGACCCGATCGCTGTAAACACTTTTTTTTTGTTTTTATGAGTTTTAAGCACAGGGAAAAAAGGAACATTTGAACAAATCCGAACTTTATTTAAAAACCAACCATAAACCAACAAGAAAGTAACATTGCAGGAATTCACGCTAATAGCCTTGCGACCCAATTGCTGTAAACACTCTTTTTAAATGAATTTTAAGCACAGGGGAAAAAAAGGAACATTTGAACAAATCCGAACTTTATTTAAAAGCCAACCATAAGCAACCAAGAAAGTAACATTGCAAGAGTTCACGCTAATAGCCTTACAACCCGATCGCTATGTAAACTTTTATTTAATGAGTTTTAAGCACAGGGGAAAAAAATGAACATTTGAAAAATTTAATAAACAACCAAGAAAAGTAACATTGCAACAATTCACGCTACAAACTGAAAAATGAACATTTGAAAAATCCATAATACAAAAACTAACCATAAACCACCAAGAAAACTCACCTTGCATGAGTCGAGTTCTGACATGAAGGACATGAGGAAGAACAAAGTGGAGAGGAGGTTACAGTTTTGAGGGAGAGTCCGGCTCCGTGATGGAGAGATGTTCTCCTTCAGGTGTTTTCTCTGTGATTTCTTGGGTTTCTGGTGTTTTTAGCTGTTTAGCTGGTGGATCAGACTTCACGAAATAGCGGTCTAATGTGACTTGCCTTTTGCTATGCATTAAAATTTTTCGGAAATGCGATACGACATTGTCATTCATCATGTTTATCACTCTGTTCGTAACCACTTTGTCAGGGTGATTCTTTTCGAAAACATCCTGGCACTCGTTCCATTTTTCCATGATGGCTTTTATCGCATCACTTTTTATAACCGCCCTTTCCTCTTCTTCCCTGGAGGACTGCTCCTCGGTGAGCAACCTAACCTGGTCCTGCTGGAGTTCAGCGAGTTCCTCCGTCGTCAGCTCCTCCTTGTGATCCAGGACCAGCTCCTCGATGTCCTCATTGTCCACTTCAAGACCCATGCTCTTGCCCATGGACACAATCTCATCCACAACAGGAGGCTCAAAGCTTTCTAAAACTTGTTCAGGAACACATTCAGGCCAAAGTTTCCTCCAGGCCAAGATCAAGGTCCAGTGTATGACGTCTTCCCAGGCTTTATCAATGAGGCCGATGCAATGAACGATATTAAAATAATTCTTCCAGAACTCTTTCAGGGTCAAAGACATCTCCTCGGTCACATTGAAACACCTGGCGAATAGTCCTTTGGTGTACAGCTTCTTAAAATTTAAAATAACCTGCTGGTCCATGGGCTGCAGAAGAGGAGTCGTGTTGTGGGGGGAGGAACACGACCGTAATAAAGTCATACTCCTCGACCATATCATCAACCAAATTTGGAGGGTGTGCCGGTGCATTGTCCATCAGAAGAAGGCATTTTTTAGGCAGGTTATTCTCTTCGAGATATCACTTCACGGTGGGAGCAAAAGCCTCGTTCAGCCATTCCAAAAACAATGTCCTTGTGACCCACCCCTTCGTGTTTGCCCTCCACATCACAGGCAGTCTGGCTTTGTTTACATTGTGCTGCTTGAAAGCACGAGGGTTCTCAAATTGGTAAACAAGTAGCGGTTTGATTTTTACGTTGCCACTAGCGTTAGCACACAGCGAAATGGTTAACCTGTCCTTCATTGGTTTATGGCCAGGCATAGCCTTCTCTTCCTGGGTAATGTAGGTCCTCTTCGGCATCCTCTTCCAGAACAATCCGGTCTCGTCCCAGTTGAAGACTTGTTGCGGGATGTAGCCTTCGTCCTCCACTAATTTTGTGAAATTTTTCACGAATTCTTTCGCAGCTTCAGCATCGGAACTAGCAGCCTCTCCATGCCTTACCACACTATGAATGCCACTTCCCTTGCGAAACTTTTCAAACCATCATCTACTGGCTTTAAATTCCTCACTTTCGCCACTTGTAGAAGGATAGTTTTGCAGCAAATCGCCATGAATCTTCCTGGCTTTCTTGCATAACATCGCCTCACTTACATTATCCCCTGCAAGTTGCTTCTCGTTCAGCCACACTAGCAACAGTTTTTCCACCTCTTCCAGCACTTGAGGCCTCTGCCTGGTTAACGCTGTAACTCCTTTTGCAACATCAGCTGCTTTAATAGATTCTTTCTGCTTTAGAATAGTCGAAATCGTAGATTTTGACTTCTTGTACTCGGCGGCAAGATCAGTAACATGAACGCCACCACGCTCATACTTTTCAATAATTTCTTTCTTTACTTCGATTTCAATTTTCTGCAAAACTTTCTTCTCACCACTCTTCACTTGCTTAGAAGCCATGGTTAACTGCAAAAGCACATGAAATACTGTAGAGCACAAAGAGTTCACAGGTAAAGCACGCACGTCTGACTGAGAACAATGAACAGGGAGAGGCTGAACACGTGCTTAACTACAGTAATTGGCGCGTACGAACTGGAAGGGAAATGAAATAGAGCACAAAGATTTCACAGCGAAAGCACGCACGCACGTGCAAGCACGCACGCCTGACCGAGAACAATGCAACACGTGCAGAAATCATCGGTGCGCACAAACCGAAAGGGAAACTGGCTTGTTTGTATAACAAGTGTGTGGTCATGAACCAAGGCAAAAGTTTGGTAAACTTTTTTGGTCGTAAACCGATTTGTACGTGTACCGAGACGTTCGTGATCCAAGGTTCCACTGTATTCAGTTCCCTTCTTGAATGACTAAAATCACATTACCTTCCTCATATCTAATTATGTAACATTTACTGAGGTAAGCTCGGATGCCTGGAAAACCACTAGAAAAGAGCAGAACAGAGATGTCAATAGTCTTGTATTGAGCTTACTGGAATACAACTGAGTTATAAAGTATGCCAGGTAAGGCCAGCCCATTTTGTATACAGTAATCCCTCGCTATATCGCACTTCGCCTTTCGCGGCTTCACTCCATCGCGGATTTTATATGTAAGCATATTTAAATATATATCGCGGATTTTTCGCTGCTTCGCGGGTTTCTGCGGACAATGGGTCTTTTAATTTCTGGTACATGCTTCCTCAGTTGGTTTGCCCAGTTGATTTCATACAAGGGACGCTATTGGCAGATGGCTGAGAAGCTACCCGGCTTACTTTTCTTTCTCTCTCTCTTGCGCTGACTATCTGTGATCCTGACGTAGGGGGTGTGAGCAGGGGGGCTGTTTGCACACCTAGACGATACAGATGCTCGTCTAAAAATGCTGAAAGATTATCTTCACGTTGCTACCTTCTGTGTGCAGCTTTTAAGTATGCTGCACGGTGCTTCGCATACTTAAAAGCTCAAAGGGCACGTATTGATTTTTTTATCTGTCTCTCTCTATCTCTCTCTCTCTCTCTCTCTGCTCCTGACGGAGGGAGTGTGAGCTGCCGCCTTCAACAGCTTTGTGCCGCGGTGCTTCGCATACTTACAAGCCAAACAGCCCTATTGAATTGTTTGCTCCTTTGAAGAGGAAGATATGTTTGCATTCTTTTAATTGTGAGACTGAACTGTCATCTCTGTCTTGTCATGGAGCACAGTTTAAACTTTTGAAAAAGAGACAAATGTTTGTTTGCAGTGTTTGAATAACGTTCCTGTCTCTCTACAACCTCCTGTGTTTCTGCGCAAATCTGTGACCCAAGCATGACAATATAAAAATAACCATATAAACATATGGTTTCTACTTCGCGGATTTTCTTATTTCGCGGGTGGCTCTGGAACGCAACCCCCGCGATGGAGGAGGGATTACTGTACTCTTCTAGCTCCGAAAATCTTGGAGAAATTTTTTATTAACATCCTTTTTTTTATTTTACACCAAAACTGGGGAAAGCATCTGATATTTTATAGGCTGCGCTCATGACATTACCAAGCTTGAAGGCTCTAGTTGCCATGTCAGATAGGCAGCACAAGCTCTAACTGTCTGACCCTTCAAAATTAAGTAGTTCAGTCCACAAAAAATGAAACACGACCTTCTGTTACTTAGGTTTGCCATTTCAAATTTTAAACTGAATTTATTAAAATCAAATAACATTCCATACACATTACTCAAGCTTTACAAAAAGGAAAAAAAATCTCATTTCAAATCTTCTTAGAAAAAAATACTTAAAACTGCAAGGCAAAAGTAGGCAATATAAGAGAAAGCTGATACAGGTTTATTTGTATACTGCCGATCAGTACAGTAAATTTAAATTCTTTGTTTTGTTTTAACAAGTCGTAAACCAAGTCAGATTTCAATTTTAGTATTTTATTTAGCATGTTAACTATGATGTAATTTTCATAATATGGTCCTAAAGTTTTCAAAACAAAATCTTCTCACAAAAGGAACTTGGAAAAAAAATGGATATAACTAAAGCAGTATGCTATTGGTTATCGGCTAAAAAAAAAAAAAAACAGTAGCACAAAGAATTATAAAATTCACTCAATTACTTAATTAACTCATTTTCCAATATGAGCATTATTTAATCACTATGTCTGAAGTTTAGTACTTCAAATTTTTTAATTTTTCCAGTGTATCCCTGACAAGACTAGCAACATTTTTTTCTGTCTCCTTCATACTCTTGCCCCCAGCCCTCCATCTGTGAAGTACATTGACACAAACACTGGAAAGAGAACATACCAAAATAAATAAAAAGAGAGGTAACTATGTGACCTGCATAACCCTGGCATGGGTAAGTAATTTACCCAGAAAACAAACAAAGAATTGGTCATAAGGCACACAAACGAATGGAAAGTACAGTTGATGCTGTGAAACCACGGCTACAATTATCTATTTAAAAATGAAGAACAGGGCAACTCTCTATCCTGTTCTTCACTCCTACTGATCTAGGTTAATGAGAAGCAATCTTTTCAGGCTGAGCAGGTCAAGACCAAAGACTTTTGAAAAGTTAAAGGTTTACTCAATAAACTGTGAAATGAATTATGATGCAAGTGCCAATGATAATAGTAACCACATATTAATATTACGAAAAAATGGTTAATTTTAACCCAAAATATAAAATTAAATTAAATCTGCTTTCTAAATTTGCACATTAAAAGGCATACCTCTGTTAAGTGCTGTAGGTTTAAAATTGAGTCATGAACGACAGTGTGAAGAAGACCTACTTGCTGGATTGTTCAGCACAGACAACTTAGAAAAAAAAAAAAAAGTCATTTTTTGTTTTAAAACCATCAACTAGAAACATATCTCATTTCAGTTACTTTGAAATAATTCATACATTACAATATAGTCTAAAACTGACTTGACTTAAATTTTCACAATTTTTTATTCCTTCTGACTATTTGTATATTCAGCATGTTTGATTAATCGCAGCCTCCTTAACATTTTTTCGCAAAAAAACTTGTAAAAAGTGTTATATTTTTTGGCTTGAAAACAATTACATATTTATTAAATCTCATCTTTCTACTGTAAAACATGCAAAACACTAAAAGTACAAAGTCATAATGCTGTCAAAATGTGTCATTTGTGTGGTATATCTTGAAAAGCAATGAAATACACAATTAAACATCATAGTAGTGACAATAGTAGTGTGATTCCTTGCAGACTGATCAGCTTCTTAACAGCACACAGCACAAGTATTATTGACACGATTTACACAAGACATGCCTATACTGTTTTCCGAGCAACACTCGGCACTAACCCTGTTGCTACTTTTACAGTCCAAGTAATCCTAGGGTCTAACGCTTACGCAACACACATCTATACAGTTGTGTAAGTGATGCTCGGAACTAATACTGCTTTATTTTTTTTTACAGCCTGAGTGACACTGGGGTCTAATGCTAAGGAAGTTAAAATACAGACTCATTTGTAAAACAGAAAGTACTTTCTTTCTCACTACATGTCCACATTACCTCTGCTAAAAGTACCTGCCAAATTAATGCATACATACATTTCTTACTTACTCAGGGAGACACAGCAAATTCAATTGACCATTCTTACCTCAGTCCTGACAAACTTTGCTTTTGACTTTTTGCAAAATAATGGCGGATAAACATAATTTCAGACAACATTAAAGCCACCTGCCTAATAGGGGTATGTGATATTGGCAAAAATTGAATCTTGATGTTTTCTGGGATTTTGACAATAACAATAAGTAGATGATATTTTGCATCCTTTAAAAACGTGTTTGTAAAAGTCTTACTGATCTAGCTTGGTCTTGTTAATATGATATTAATTGTAGCTTTTTATTTACTTAAAATTGAAGTAAAATAACACAAAAACATTAAAATTACCAGTCCAAGTATTACTGAGGTCAAACAGTGCAAGTATGAGTAAACCATTTCAAAGTGGCCTACAGGATTTACACAAACAATTGCACTAAGACCAACAAAATTATAATAATGAAAGCATTTTAAACAGACACTTGCACTTAATGTAAACAAGATATCCAAAGAGAATAAACTACTAATCATAAGTGAACTACGGGGCATGAACATTACAGTCTGGATAAACAAACTGCTCAGCTGAAAGGTGAATTATGCAGCATACAAGAAAGAACAAAAATATACTGTACTATAGTGTAAAAATACAAAGTTCTGTCAAATACTGTACAGGAAAAAAACTATAGCATTTGTAAACACATTCTGTCATATATTTCACAAAGATACAAAAAAAAAAAAAAAAAAAACAAACCTATAACATTTTTAAACAAATTACTAATTTTACGTTCTGTCCAATACTGCACAAAGATATCACAAAAAATGATTATTAAATTGTACTGAGAAAACTTCAAGTTGTGTGACAGAAACAGCAGTTTGTAAACAGCATCTGGCTTCACAGCAGCATGGTTACATGTTATAATATTTCCTCCGGTGCTGAAAGCCCTGTCAGAAAGGCTGCTTGTGGCAGGAAAGCACAGGTATTTTTTTGCATCCCAAATTTGGGGAAATGTACTTCTTGTGTTTTCCACCACCCACGTGGATTTACATTACTGTCCACCTCAGGTATCATCAAGTAGCTCTTTATCTCTTTTTCAATGTCAGTGTGCAGAGACTGAATTCCTGTGTGATTTTTTTTTTTAAATAGCTGCCAAAAGACTTTTTTTTCTCTCTCTCTTATGTCATCACCTGCTTCAACTTCTGCAGTCATATGAGAGGGGATGCAGGGTTCTGTGTGAGTGCTTAAAATAATGAAAGAAAAAAAATGTGCTTTGGAATCAAGGACCCCCAACCAAGATAGTTTGCAAAAACAAAAAAAAAAAATGCACCCAATAGGTATATACAGTGCACCCAGAAAGTATTCACAGCGCATCACTTTTTCCACATTTTGTTATGTTACAGCCTTATTCCAAAATGGATTAAATTCATTTTTTTCCTCAGAATTCCACACACAACACCCCATAATGACAACGTGAAAAAAGTTTACTTTTTATTAAAAATACAAAAACTGAGAAATCACATGTATTCACAGCCTTTGCTCAATACTTTGTCGATGCATCTTTGGCAGCAATTACAGCCTCAGGTCTTGTTGAATATGATGCCACAAGCTTGGCACACCTATCCTTGACCAGTTTCGCCCATTCCTCTTTGCAACACCTCTCAAGCTCCATCAGGTTGGATGGGAAGCGTCGGTGCACAGCCATTTTAAGATCTCTCCAGAGATGTTCAATCGGATTCAAGTCTGGGCTCTGGCTGGGCCACTCAAGGACATTCACAGAGTTGTCCTGAAGCCACTCCTTTGATATCTTGGCTGTGTGCTTAGGGTCGTTGTCCTGCTGAAAGATGAACCGTCGCCCCAGTCTGAGGTCAAGAGTGCTCTGGAGCAGGTTTTCATCCAGGATGTCTCTGTACATTGCTGCAGTCATCTTTCCCTTTATCCTGACTAGTCTCCCAGTTCCTGCCGCTGAAAAACATCCCCACAGCATGATGCTGCCACCACCACGCTTCACTGTAGGGATGGCTTCCGTCTGGCCACTCTACCATACAGGCCTGATTGGTGGATGGCTGCAGATATGGTTGTCCTTCTGGAAGGTTCTCCTTTCTCCATAGAGGACCTCTGGAGCTCTGACAGAGTGACCATCTTGGTCACCTCCCTGACTAAGGCCCTTCTCCCCCGATCGCTCAGTTTAGATGGCCGGCCAGCTCTAGGAAGAGTCCTGGTGGTTTCGAACTTCTTCCACTTACAGATGATGGAGGCCACTGTGCTCATTGGGACATTCAAAGCAGCAGAAATTTTTCTGTAACCTCCCCCAGATTTGTGCCTCGAGACAATCCTGTCTCGGAGGTCTACAGACAATTCCTTTGACTTCATGCTTGGTTTGTGCTCTGACATGAACTGTCAACTGTGGGACCTTATATAGACAGGTGTGTGCCTTTCCAAATCATGTCTAATCAACTGAATTTACCACAGGTGGACTCCAATTAAGCTGCAGAAACATCAAGGATGATCAGGGGAAACAGGATGCACCTGAGCTCAATTTTGAGCTTCATGGCAAAGGCTGTGAATACTTATGTACCTGTGCTTTCTCAATTTTTTTATTTTTAATAAATTTGCAAAAATCTCAAGTAAACTTTTTTCACGTTGTCATTATGGGGTGTTGTGTTTAGAATTCTGAGGAAAAAAATGAATTTAATCCATTTTGGAATAAGGCTGTAATATAATAAAACGTGGAAAAAGTGATGCGCTGTGAATACTTTCCGGATGCACTGTACTTCTTACTAGTGCTGGGCGGTATACCGGTTCATACCGAAAACCGTTTTTTATTTTTGTTATGATATGGATTTTTCTTATACCGCAACACCGGTTTAAATTGCCTAAATGACATTCGGAACGTGGCGCAGCTGGAAACTATTCAAGTGGGGACCTTTTTCACTGCTACACCACTAAACACAGAGGTGTTGCATAGGGGCTCTTTTTCACTGACTACACCGCTAAATAGGTGTGGTAGTGTAAGTATTGCGCGGTGAAAATGGACAGAGAACATTCCGAAACTGAAGCTGTAGCTGATGATAAAGTTGAACATGATGACAGAGAAGAACTTTTGCCAAAAAAAAGGAGTCACGTCCGTTGTCTGGAGATACTTTGGTTTTAAAAAGGTCAGATGTGGACCATTATGTTCAAATGTGTGAGTACTGTTTCTATACTACTGGATAATACTGCAAGCCAAGTTGTACTTGTTTTATTTGTTTTCAATACAGTGTAATGTACCTGGGTACTGTGTAATAGTGTGACGACATGTTGACTTTAATCTCGACGCTTATGACGAGAATAAAGTCGACATGTTGATTTTATTCTCAACATTTCTACTTTATTCTCGCCATTTATGTCAAGATTAAAGTCGACATGTTGACTTTATTCTTGTACTTTTTCATTAAAGTAGAACATCGTAAACTAAACTTCATCATAAAATGAATATTTAATTTACTGGATTTTCTCAAACCCCGTCATAAGTTATATAGCACATTAAATGCTTTAAGTGTTCCCCGAGCTTCTTAAACTGACTTCCTCTTGCACTAAGAAGAGGCCCCGGCAGCTATCGCTGCACAGAATACATTCACTTCATGATATTCCTGCTCTCTGAACATTTAGAAAGCCAAGATAAATACTTGATATAATTTTCATGGTGAAATGCATTAAAGCATGTATTAATACATGTGGGGGCACCGCGGCGTGGAGGTTGCACATCTGCCTTGCAGCAAGGGTGTCTCGGGTGTACCCTGCCTTGCATTTGCATGTTTTTCTGGTGGGTTTACTTCAGTTTCCTTTCAAAGTCACGTAGAATGTGGGGTGTTGTTATGCTATATTGACCCTGCTAATGTATGTTTTGCTCGTATTCACCCTGCGATGTGCTGGCGACTCGTTCAGGGATGGGCGCCACCCTGAATAGATGGCATAATTAAACATGTATAACGAAGATATTTTTAAAATTCTAGTTTAAGTTTATAACTAGTTTTAATTTCACAAAGACGTTTATCGTGTGGTGATTGGTTATGTGGAGAAAGAAAAATGAAAGATAGGAATTGGGGTTTTGGTACGTCAGATAGAGACAGCACGCGTGGAATAAAGAAAGCCTGCTCAGAAGAACATCCATTGAATTCTGTGTTAGTGTTTCCGACCACCAGATCACAAACCCAACATTTACACAATATTTAAGTTAAACCTGTGCGATAGCCATTCATAGATCTAGTTTTTTGGAGCCTCGTCACACCTGCCATAAAGTTCTCTACACTGAACATACACCTGGGGACCCCTTACTGCGAGGGAGCAGCACTACCGCCTCACTACCGTGCATGTTTAATACCTGCTTTAATGCATTTCATCATGAAAATGATATCAGGTATTTATCTTAGCATTCTAAATTTTCAGAGAGCAGGAATCTTATGAAGTGAATGGATTCTGTGCGGTGATCGCTATCTCCTCTTAGTACGGGAGAAGTCAGTTTAAGAAGCGTAGTGATTAACAACTGGGTCGGGGAACACTTAACACAAAGCATTTAATGTGCTACATTAACTTATGACGGGGTTTGAGAAAATCTAGTAAATTAAACAATGATTTTAGGATGAAGTTTAGTTTACGACATTCTACTTTAATTATAAAGTAAACTATGAGAATAAAGTGGAAATGTCGACTTTATTCTCGACATATAGTTTGATTTTTTCTTCCCCGTGTCCGTATTTTTTTCTTCACCGTGGCCCTAATATGATTCTGTAGCGCTATACCACAAATAGCATTATAAATGCAAGTTTTAGTTTTATTATTTATACATATAGCTTAGCTTGAAGCAAGGTCCATATTAATGCAGTTTGCCTAAATGATGGTTCAGTTGGTAAAGATGTCATCACCAAGATTGCACTTTTTATTGTATTTTATTTTAATTTGGTGAATACTGTGTAATGCACCTGGGCTTGAAGCCTTGAAGTAATAGTGCAACTATCAGTAATAATACTATTATTTATTTTATTGTTATTATTTATTAGTTTAAATATTATGCAGTTTAATGATGGTAAAGTTGTTTAAAAAGTCACTTTAACGTGTCAGTGGACAGAGATGGTTAACCTTAACAGAAAGTGTAGTTGTTTTACAAAAAATATTTACTATTTATTCCTTTTCTAAGACATGTTCAGTGCAATACAACTTTTGACAAGCACTTCTGGATATTTTACTAAGTCTAAATGCCTCTTTGGATAGTTGAAAATATGTTGTCAAAATTATAATTTAAATTTTTGCAAAATTTGGTCAATAAAAAGGTTCTATATTTTGACTGCATCTATCATGCAATGTGATTCCTTCTCTTCATTAGTGCCACCCCCTTGAAAACTATCACTTTATTGGGCCATGCAAACCTGTATTAATACTTGTCCGCACATTAAAATGTTTTTTTTTACAATGTACAATGCACTTGACAGTGGAATAGGTTATTCTTAGCCAGTAACTGCAGTGGAAAATGTGGTTAACATCCACTCATGCATGGGAAAAAAATACCGTTGAATACCGTGAAACCGGGATAATTTAGAAAAATACCGTGATATAGAATTTTGGTCATACCGCCCACCCCTATTTCTTATGGAAATAAAAATAATTTTAATGGACTAATAATTCGTGCAAACAGATTTTTTTTCCTGGCCTCACACCTACGGGGCTCTGTACTAGATCAATTTCACTTAAATTGCACTTTATAGAGGAATCCAAATTACTCACCAATGACAATATGCAGCATGTGTCCAAAATAAGGAAGCCAATTCCAGTTGTTAATCTGTAGTACACTGACAACGTTAGCCCTGCCCTCTGTTGTCATGCAAACCATGCGGTCTTCTTGCAGCGACCATGATGCCAACACATCTTTCAGACCTTGCGCAATGATGTCACCCGTGTAGTTTTCTGGGAAGCAGGACGTTTCCAAACAGTAGCTTTGCAGTTGCCAGGTTTTGCTGATGAAATGCACCGTCAAGGACAGGTATGGCTCAGATGTTCAGCTTGACCATAAATTCGTTCCTGCGGCAGAATGTGAAGCCATCTGCAGTTTATGTGTCAGAGTTTGGCGACATGAATCATACAAATTAGGCAGAGCTGTTTGACTGAAATATTTTCGGCCAGGCAGTGTGTATTATGGGTTAAAAGTATTTAAATGTTGTTTGAAATCATCCCTCTCAAGTACCTGAATTGGCACCATATCTTTAATAATGTAACTGGTGACGGCTTTTGTTATGTAATGCCATCTGTTGCTTTTCTTGTTGTACAGCATTTTTTTGCAGAATGATTCTGCTGAAGTTTGACGAGTGTGTTTTAGTGCTTGTACCTTGGGTGACGTAAACCTGTTGTGGACAGCTGACTCTTGAAGCTTTTGACATTCTTCATATTCTTTATGGTGTTTAGTTTGCAGATAGTGAAACAAGTAAGTTGCCAAGCTGTCTTTAATGGCGACCGATTTCCAACATAGTTTGCACATTGCAGTCTTTTCAAAGCCAACTCACTTCCATGCAAGTGAGGATGATCCATGATCCAACAATGTAGATTGTGAGGCTGTTTTATTCCCTGGTGCTGTTTGCTCACTCATTTTTAGGCAGCAATGATAAGTTAATAACTTGTGGTCTGCTGACCGTGCACGCCCATGTGCTCACATTCGCATATGCAGTAGTCTATCCTGTTAGGTTGAATGAAACAATGAATGCGTGGACTCTCAAGGCATGTTTTTGAATTTTCTAATCTCAGCTCACTCATCATTAAAACAACAATTAAGATATAATCACAGATGTTACATTGCAAATTCCTACTGCCCAATATTAAGTAGGTCTCCATCATGCTACCAAAACTGCTCTGACCCATTGAGGCATGGACTCAACAAGACTTTATCAGAATATCCTTGAAATCCTATCAGTTGTAAAGCTGGGCCTCCAAGGATTGGACTTGAGATCTGGGGAATTTGCAGGTCAAGTCAACTACTTGATCTGATTGTTATGTTCCTCAAACCATTACTTATCATTTTTTGCAGTGTGGCAGGGATCCTTATTTTGGTAAAAGAGGTCACTGCCATCAGGAAATATAATATTGTAATGATGGGGTGTACATGGTTTGCAACAATCTTTAGGCAGGTGGTACATGTCAAAATAGCATCCACATGAATGCCAGGACCCAAAAGTTCCCAGCAGAACACTGCTCAGAGCATCACACGGTTACCTCCAGCTGCCCTTCTACCCATAGAGTATCCTGCTGCTATCTATTTCTCAGGTAAATACAACAAACACACACTTGTTTTTTTTTATCATGTGGAGGATCAATAATAATAATAATAATAATAATTCATCAGACCAGTCCACCTTCTTCCATTGCTTCATGGTCCAGCTCTGATGTTCAAGTGTTCATTGTAAGTGCTTTCAAAGGTAAATAGGTGTTAGTATTGGCACTCTGACTAGTCTGTGGCTACCAAACCCCATATGCAGCAAGCTGTGATGAACTGTGTGTTAGGAAACCTCTCTCTCGAAGCCAGCATTAAGTTATTCAGTAACTTGTGCTACAGTACCTCTTCCGTGGAATCAAAACGTAAGGGCTAGTTTCACTCCCTATGCACATCAATGAGCCGTGGGTACCCATGACCATGTTTGTAGTTCATCGGCTGACCATCCTTTGACCATGCTTGATAGATACTAACTATTGCATACTGAGAACAACCCACAAGACTTGCCATTTTGAAGATGGTCTGAGCCAGTTGTTTAGCCATCACAATTTGATCCTGGTCAATGTCATTCAGATCCTTATGCTTGCCCATTTTTCTAGCTTCCAACACAGCAACTTCAAGAATTGACTTTTCACTTGTTGACTAATATATTCCGCCACTTAAGATGTGCCATTATAACAAGATAATCAATGTTATTAGTTTCACTGGAGAGTGGTGTTAATTTTGTGACTGACTGGTGTAAAATTGTATTACACTGGAATCCAGTGGTTGACACAATAGTCTGCAATATACAAACCTGCCGACCCCAGGATAATATTACAACATATTTTCACGCCAAAATGAGCAATGTGCTCAAAATGGTACCTAACCATTCTTTGGTTAAAAGATATATAAAAAAAAAAAAATTACCACATATCAGAAATGCCTTTAATTGAAGTAGTGAAAAAAAAAAAAAAGATTACCATTGAAATCCTATTAAAGTCAAATATAAAACAATAACAAATCAAAAGTAAAAAAAAAAACAAAAAAACTTTGCCCTCATTGTAAACAAGAGTATTTCCAAAGGAAACAGCAAAACATAACCAAGAGAACCAGAGAAGTATTTAATATGCAATGAGAGATCAAAACAATATTGACATGAAGAAGTGCATACAAGAGGAAGCGATGGCTTAGTTCGATTGTTTTCCATTAAAAGCAAGACAAAGGCAGTATGTATACATTTATGGAAACAGATGCAAGAAATACAAACAGTATTTGCATAATTACCCAACTAGGATGTTAAAATCTAAGAAATCTGGTAAACATTTTGTATAAAGAATCAGAAATGTATAAACATTTACTCAGAATTCTAATGTCAAATTGGAGCAGCTTAGAACAAGCAGATTTAATTCTTTCTCAAACTGCACTTCGATCCTAGAAGTCAAATTTGCACAAAGAAGCTATACTGTAATTTCACTTTCTTTGTAAAGTGCATTTTGATTGAGGAGTAGGGGGATCAGTACTTAGGAGTTACCTTTTTTTCACTGTTCGATTCTCATCTTCAAATTAGGTGAGAAATTTTTACTTACATTTCTGAAATTCAATGGCATCACTACAGTTGGTGTCACTAAGTGCAGTAAACAAGGCCAGATTAAGATGCCCACTGTCCCCTGGGTGACGTGAGGAACAGAGCTCCTTAACAGAGAGTTGACCTTACTTTTCAAATGCAGTGCTTGGACACCCAGCCTTTTAATGCAGTGAAAAAATTCTCAGTATTAATGGCACATGGACACTCAAATCCATTCACTGAATGCTTCCCCTATAGTGATTTCAGCCTGCAGACACTCAATCATTGTATCACAATATTGCCCCGTTGCATCGCGTTAGCTCTCAATCATTTCATCAACCATGTGTTGGTCATTGGTAATTTCAGCCTACAGGCACTCAATCACTTCATCTAGCTTCCCCTTGGTGATTTCAGCTCGAAACACAAACATTTTTATAAACAATCATTTGAGTGCCACCCCCTGCAGTCTCTGTCAGTGCTGAAATGTACATAATTTCCAAGAACAGTGTATTTGTATCTTACTTTCTGTTTACATCAATGAAATGAACAACATTCTACCCAACAGTTAGTTTTAACGTTAGATGAAAACTAGCACTACTGTAAAATAACTGTTGACTGATAGTTAAAATGGTCAGTATCACAATAGGTACTGAGGAAAACAAAGGGGTTAGAAAGCCTGAGCATTCCCAAAATGCTTTGTGTGTTGTGTTTTCAAGACCATTCATGCAAGAACCACAATGCTCACATATACAGTTAGGTCCATAAATATTTGGACAGAGACAACTTTTTGCAAATTTTGGTTCTGTACATTACCACAATGAATTTTAAATGAAACAACTCAGATGCAGTTGAAGTGCAGACTTTCAGCTTTAGTTCAGTGAGGTGAACAAAACGACTGCATAAAAATGTGAGGCAACTAAAGCATTTTTTAACACAATCCCTTCATTTCAGGGGCTCAAAAGTAATTGGACAAATTAAATAACTGGAAATAAAATGTTCATTTCTAATACTTGGTTGAAAACCCTTTGCTGGCAATGAGCCTGAAGTCTTCAACGCATGGACATCACCAGATGCTGGGTTTCCTCCTTTTTAATGCTCTGCCAGGCCTTTACTGCAGTGGCTTTCAGTTGCTGTTTGTTTGTGGGCCTTTCTGTGCAAAGTTTAGTCTTCAACAAGTGAAATGCAAGCTCAATTGGGTTAAGATCAGGTGACTGACTTGGCCATTCAAGAATTTTCCACTTCTTTGCTCTAATAAACTCCTGGGTTGCTTTGACTGTATGTTTTGGGTCATTGTCCATCTGTATCATGAAACGCCGCCCAATCAATTTGACTGCATTTAGCTGGATTTGAGCAGATAGTATGTCTCTGAACATCTCAGAATTAATTCGGCTGCTTCTGTCCTGTGTCACATCATCAATAAACACTAGTGTCCCAGTGCCACTGGCAGCCATGCACACCCAAGCCATCAGACTGCCTCCACCGTGTTTTACAGATGATGTGGTATGCTTTGGATAATGAGCTGTTGCACGCCTTCTCCATACTTTTGTCTTGCCATCATTCTGATAGAGGTTGATCTTGGTTTCATCTGTCCAAAGAATGTTTTTCCAGAACTGTGCTGGCTTTTTTAGATGTTCTTTAGCAAAGTCCATTCTAGCCTTTCTATTCTTGAGGCTTATGAGTGGCTTGCACCTTGCAGTGCACCCTCTGTATTTACTTTCATTTACTTGTCTTGCCATCATTCTGATAGAGGTTGATCTTGGTTTCATCTGTCCAAAGAATGTTTTTCCAGAACTGTGCTGGCTTTTTTAGATGTTCTTTAGCAAAGTCCATTCTAGCCTTTCTATTCTTGAGGCTTATGAGTGGCTTGCACCTTGCAGTGCACCCTCTGTATTTACTTTCATTTACTTTCAGTCTTCTCTTTATGGTAGTCTTGGATATCGATACGCCTACCCCCTGGAGAGTGTTGTTCACTAGGTTGGCTGTTGTGAAGGGGTTTCTCTTCACCAAGGAAATGATTCTGCGATCATCCACCACTGTTGTCTTCCATGGACGTCCAGGTCTTTTTGCGTTGCTGAGTTCACCAGTGCTTGATTTCTTTCTCAGGATGTACCAAACTGTAGATTTTGCCACTCATAATATTGTAGCAATTTCTCGGATGGGTTTTTTCTGTTTTTGCAGCTTAAGGATGGCTTCTTTCACCTGCATGGAGAGCTCCTTTGACCGCATGTTCTCTGTTCACAGCAAAATCTTCCACATGCAAGCACCACACCTCAAATCAACTCCAGGCCTTCTATCTGCTTAATTGATAATGACATAACGATGGACTTGCCCACACCTGCCCATGAAATAGCCTTTGAGTCAATTGTCCAATTACTTTTGAGCCCCTGAAATGAAGGGGATTGTGTTAAAAAATGCTTTAGTTGCCTCACATTTTTATGCAATCGTTTTGTTCACCCCACTGAATTAAAGCTGAAAGTCTGCACTTCAACTGCATCTGAGTTGTTTCATTTAAAATTCATTGTGATAATGTACAGAACCAAAATTAGAAAAAAGTTGTCTCTGTCCATATATTTAAGGACCTAACTGTATCCCTAAATACATAGCAAGCAATGGGGGAGATTTTAGGAAAAATATTACCGTATTTTTTGCACCATAAGACGCACTTTTTTTTCCCCCAAAAGAAGGTTGGAAATGTCTGTGTGTCTTATGGAGCGAATATTGCGTCACAGACCATGATGTGTATTACCTGACAAAAGTCGACATCTAGGGGTAGAGGGCGACAAAACTCACTGATACGTTACAGGCATTCCCTCTGTGCTTGGAGGAATGTTAGACTCATTGACTCGGCATCTAATCCTTGCATGTGCGTGAGTTGCGAAATGTAAACAAATGTACACAAAGGCAAGATGGCATCGACATCTCATGAGGGAGCGAAGCGAGTGCAGAAAACAAATGTTTTGCGCATTATCACTGAGTCGGACTCTGATTTTCAGAATCTTATTTTGTTGAGAGTGATCAGGAGATCGAACAAGAGAGTGAGGAACTGGAATCAGCTGATCAGGACACCATTCGTGCAGCCGATGCACCTATGGCAAGGTTCGTGTGGGAGGAATACCTAGACATTGATCCGTGGGAGCCAAACTGGCTAACGGACTTCACAAGACAGTATGGCTTGCTGTTGGACACGACAGATTACCAGCCACTGGACTACTTCAGGCTGTTCTTTCCTGAAGCTGCCTTTCAGCTACTGTCAGACGAGACAAACAGGTATGCAGAGCAATTTTTTGAATCGAGGGCTGTGCTTGCACCGCATTCTTGTTTTTCAAACTGGAAACCAACAACAAAACATGAGATGAAGGGCTTTGTGGCATTACAAATATAGATGGGACTAGACTGGCGATATAACTTCAGGGAACATTGGTCCAAACGTGCGTGATGATAGGTACGTGCTCCTGCAAAGTGATTGTGAGCAACTGAGCTTCATAAATTCTGACACTAGCGATGAGGACTTTTTGGGGTTTCCATAAAACTACAAGAGTGCTTGAACCTTAAAGTCTCTCCTTATTTGTTAATGACAGTGATGATGTTTCTTAATACCGCTGTTTAATTTACATGGTTGAAATATTATTCTGCTATATTTTATTAAACATATTAGTACACCATTTGGTTCAGAATATTTTTTTTTCTTGTTTTCCTCCTCTAAACCTAGGTGCATCTAATGGTTAGGTACGTCTTATGGAGCAAAAAATATGGTTCTTATCCTAATTGTTTAAATTTTCTAGATAAACGTACAAAGAATTAGTAAAAATTTTTCAAAATCCATCAACAACTGACTAAACTTTAATACATGTTGCAAAAAAAAATTTAATGTTATGTTACATTACTAGCATAAAAAACAGCCATTAATCAAATAAAGAAACCAATCGTGCAGTTCAGGTTAACTGAAGTATCTAAATTGGCTCCAAAGTTAGAGTGAATGTGTGGAAGGATGAGTCCAGAGATTAACTTAAACCATTTCCAAGGGGTGTTTCCTGACTTTATGCCTAGTTGTGCCGCAACAGGCTCTGAACCCATGAAATAAAGAAAACTTTTTTGTAAAAAATCGAAAAGGGGTAACAAAAAATCATAGTATGGCTGCCACTAGTCCAATCAGAAAATCGACGTGACAATTGTAGCCCTGACTTGGGTGGACCTTTATTAATAATAAATTTCTATAGTAAGAATATATTTGCCTCTCTTGAAAAATGCAGACATTTTTGTTGAGTCTTACACAAATTTAGCTTCTATTGTTTCCACTTTCACATTCGACTCTCACCTAAGCTACATTGAAAGTGAAAAGAAAGCCCAAGAAATGATTTCTGCACTTAAACAAAAACTTCTGAAAGTACAACAAGGCTATTAAGTCAGTATATTCCACCTCCAGGTAACAAATGCTAGGCTATGCTTTGAAATATGACACCTCATGTATTTCATAATTCCTGAGTCCTCACATTTTAACTCATTAATTAACCATGTGGTTTAAACATTGCAAGCATTTACATTTTATTCTGTGTACATCTGGAATTTCATCATGGCTCCAAAGCTTCCAGCATCAAGCGTTTTTGACACTGAAACAAAGAGTGATATATCTATTTCCTTGTTAATCTCCTTGACATTAACCCAGATCATTATTATGATTGATAATTCTGCATTAATACAATTAAGCTTGAGTCAGACAAGGTGTAACACTTTACTGTGTTAAGCCCGAATACCTCTCAGGACAGTATTCTGCTGCCATCCAGCGGATGAAATAACATTGTGCTGCAAAAAATCATGAAAATGTCTATGTGTTCTGCCACTCTATGTTAACCCATCAATATTCATGAGTGGGAAAGGGCCTACATCCAAATAGCCAATAGCAACTGAAAAGCCATAAAGCCAGTTTTAGAACAAACTGAAACTGAACCATCACTTCAATCGAGCGTTCGTGAATGTGAATTGGTCATCAGACGTTACCATGGACAGTGAAACAGACACCTATTTGTTAGATTCTGACCTGCCAAGTTTCAGTGATGTTTCCCATTTACAAGTAAACCCAGTTTAAGATGTCTGTTGATCATGATAATCTGGACTATTTATGATTTGTTGATGATGGTCTGGTGGAGAAAACAGTTGTTAAAACAAACCACCACACTGAGCAATTTCAGAAAAACTACAGTAAATCAACTGATTGTCACGGTCACTGTTACCCTGTTGCTGCAGACGACATGTGGGTGTTTTTCAGTCTTGTGCTACTGCATGACATAGTGGGTAAATCAATCCAGAGATGGTACTGGTCCAGAAACCAGTTGCTACTGACACCCATTTTCGGTGAAGTTATGAGTGAGTGTTGTTTTTCACTCGTTATGAAATACCTGCATTTCATTAATAACAATGACTATGATGAAACTAGTCACCCAGCAATGAAACTGTACAAACTAGGGAATGTATATCGGGTGATTGTCAAAAATATGCAGAAGGTGAATGTTCTTGATCATGACACAAGTATTGATGAGAAGTCTGTCATGAATACAGTACATTACATCCAAACAAGCAAAATTCAAGTATCAAGTTCTACATGCGGTATGAAGCAAGCTCAGAGTACATGTTGAATAGATAGTGTGCAGCAATATAGGAACAAAGTTGGATGAGAAGTACAGCCAATACAGTGTCACTACACCATCTGTGCTGTCATTTGTAAACCCTTTGCTAGACCAAGATTAATATATAACAATGGACAGTTTCATTACCTCACCTGAACTATTTGAGATTTCACTTCAAAGAAAAAGTGTGTGACTAAACTGCTGTGATATGCCTGGTGACTCCACCATGTGGAAGTGTCAAGCTGACATGTGGTGAAATAGTTGTGCAGCAAAAAGGCAAATTGATTGTGATCAAGGTGAAGAACAAGAAAGATGTCTGCCTTCTAAGCACTGTTCACAGGGCAGCAAATGTCAGTGTTCAAGTCAAGAGAAATGAGGAAGTCACTAAGCCTGGTGCAGTGGTAGGCTACAATAACACATTGGGTGGTGTTGATCATGTGGGTCAGGCACTAATACTTTACCCTGCCAAGCGCAAACAACAGAAAAAATATTAAAAATGTTTCGCCATCTGCTCAAACACCACATATGTGCGTGGGAGACTGTTTCAAAACATATTACACAAAACACGCTTAAATCTGCATCAGCACAGCACTAGAAACTAGACATACCATTCCTATTACAACAATGTTGACATTTCTCTATTTAGATCTTTCTGTTACACAAAATAGCATTTTTTCTTGTTGAAAAACATTCAACAGTTTTGGTTCATTTTTCCCAGGGTAAAAAAAAATGTCTTTGTCAAACTCAGTTGTGTCCATAAAAGAACATAAAATTGCTACAAGCACACACATACTCAGAGTTTAAATGTAGCTGTATTTGTCAAGGGTTTCCAAAATAGTTCAAAATGCACCTACTAGAAAGAGTCAAGCAATCAGTATGACTTGTGTACACAATATTCCATAGTCCAAGTACCATAGTCTCACGGAAGCCAAACTTATAATATATATACCTGGAGACAACCATGAGTGTATTTTGCTTCAAACTGCATGGAAACAATTGGAAATATGACACTCAGTGAGTCATCTAAAGTCTCATGAAGGCAGCACTCAAAGTAGAGGCAGTGGTTTTGAACTGCTCTCATTAACCTGGACAGACAGACAGCAAGCTTCTGATTATGATGAACCGTTTACAGTCAAAAATTCTCCTTAAAAAAAACAAAAAACTATCAAACATAAATATGTGCCACATGTGCAGAAGCACATTTTAAAAATAAACACAAACTGATGTAATGTAAACAATGGATGAATGGTAAATATAAACAATATGTAGTTGCAGGTGCTGTGTGTGCTCTTTGTAGTTTAACATATGACGACAGTGTAGAAGTCAATGTAAGCTTGAACTGGCAGCTATATTCATGAAAATATAAATTTCAAAATATGCATTTGAAGTAAACAGTGTATCACGCTCCGTCAAAAGGACTGTCTTTAAGACAGCTAATAACAAAGAGCCGCAGGAGAAGCAGATTTCAGTACTCAAAACACCTGAATCAATGAATCTGCCTAACAACACCAGCAAAGCAGTCAGGGCTGCCCAGCACCTACATTCTGACTTGTGTCTAAACAAATAACTAAAGAAATGTAATATTACTATCTAATTGGAAATTTAATATTACTGTCTAATTAGAAATGCAAACATGCCTGACAAAATAGCCGCAGCATTTTAACACATTATATATCCATAGACTACAATGCTTATCTATACCGTATTTACTGTTGCTATATTATACAGTGATGCAAAAGTTAAAATGACAGAAAGATATCATAGCAGACAGAGTCAACATTTGAGAGGTTCTCCAACGTGTGAAGCCCTGTTGCTGCAGTGGTCTATGTGCGTCTGTCTGTATCCACTGTTGCAGCACTTATTACAAAGAGCAAATTAATTACTAAGCTTCAGTTACATTGTGCTACTGAGCTCCTGAAGGTTAACAGAAATTATAGCTTTTTTATTTTCTCTCAGTGCAAAGTCGTTTGTTCAGTGACTTTTGCTCTCTCCCTGAAACCCAGGTGGTGGTTAAGAAACACATGCACTGGAGAAATTGGGGGTAAGTGTTTTAGGAAGAAGTCCTGTGACTGTAGCCTTTGCAGTGCAGGATTTTGCCACTAATCACTACACACTCAGGTTGTCCCCAGATGTGTATTTTCATTTGGGAATCACATCTGGCCCCTTGAGAATATAGTCCAAATGTCTTCACTTTAAAAGTTTTAGGAAATTTAAAGCAAGCAGTTTACACAAAAAATAAAGAAATTAAACCTTTCTTAAATTAGGGTTGATAGTGAGGTATGCATTGTGAGAAGTGCTAGTATGTGCCAGTACGCATAAATTCATTGTCGGTACTCCTAGGGCAACACAGGGAAATGTAAGTACAAGCCCAGTTCAAGCACTGAAAGTCACTATGACTGATTCAAAAAATTTTTAAGAATACAGAATAACTTTCTTTAAGTGAAAATGGGAGTCAATGCATTGAACAGTCAAACTCAAAAATAACACAATGCTTGCATTACAAACTTCACTTGTAAAGCTTACAAAAGTATATTACCTTCTAGGACAGCTTGTATATGAGACGACACAAAAGTGTACATTTCAGACAATGCTACGTCTGAAAAAAATCGTCAGCTTGGCAGAGTATTCGTACATTCAAGTGATAAATTAAATTACAGAATCCTAGATTTTCTACTGCAGAAATGTTACTTCAGGCTAAAGGTTACTTCATCAGCTTCATTATTTTATCAGTAATGTTTCTGGTTCTTTTCAAACAGTGCCATTATTGATGGCTGAGACAAATTTGGTTCTTTAGATGTTTTATTGCTTTTGTTGCATTGTTGAAAGTCAGCATGCCAGGTTGAGTGATGTAGTGGGAATTGTCTAATTAAATTATTCCTGCCAAATGTCTTTGATTTTATTTAAATCCACCAAACTAACATTACTGTTACAAACTGTATAGATAGTAGTCCTGTCATTTTTCAGATACTTTGAAATACTTCCAAACAACAGACCTTTCCTTCAACATTTTCTTCTCGGTGCATTCTGCCTGTACAGCACATGCTCTCAGCTTAACATATCTACATCACAAAACCAACTGACTAATTGACCAATTACAAATTGATTGCTAAATTCACAATAACAAGCAAAAATGGTCCAATTCTGAACTAAGGCAGATTGATTCTTGTACCAGTACCTATGAACATCAGCAGTGCAGATTTTAAGAACTTATTTCTTTAATGCAAATGTTGACAATGTTAGATTTAAATTGCCTTACAAACTAAATATTGCATTCTACAACTGAACACAAAGTCTATCAAGCAGCAACAAGGAATAAGGATCACAGATGTACCTAAAACCAAGAAATGGCATCAAACTAAAACAAGAAAGTTATGTGTGATTTCTTTCAGCAAAACAGTACCAAAGGTAGTAATAAATGTTTCATTTTGCCTGTAAAGTCAAGTCAAGTCAAGATGGGGAGCATGCACTGGTACAGTGCATTGCCGCACCCACTCGGGATCCTGGTTGGCAAACCCCAGGCAGACACGCGGTCTAGTCCAACCCTCCGGAAATGACCCTCTATCTGCCACAGCCAGTTGTTACGTGGGCGACCCCTTGGCCTGGTCCAGCCACTCGGGTCCCCAACAATGAGGATCTTACGAGCTGGATCACCCTCAGGGAAACGCACTACATGGCCGTAGTGCCGTAACTGACTCTCCCTCACAATGCAGGTAATGTGCCTCATTCGGGACTCCATGAGCAACCACTCATTCGACACGAAGTCAAACCAACGATACCCAAAAATTTTCCTGGGAGACACAGTACCAAAGGAGTCCAATCTTCAGGTCACTGGATATCGTCCATGTCTCACAACCATATAGCAGGAAGCAGGAAGCACCAGGACGCTAAAGACTTGGACCTTCGTCCTTTTGCATAGATATCGGAAGCGCCACACACCCCTTTCCAGTGACCTCATGATCCGTGAATCTTTCTTCACCAACAGATGCCCCACAGCCGTTGGACCCCATGACCTTGTCCAACACCCAGTCCTTACAAGCATTGAAAAGAGTAGGAGCAAGAGCACACCCCTGACAAATCCCAGAATCAACTGGGAAAAAAACAAGAGGTTCTACCTCCACACTGCAC
The DNA here is from genome assembly GCF_900747795.2 of Erpetoichthys calabaricus. Lineage (NCBI taxonomy): Eukaryota > Metazoa > Chordata > Cladistia > Polypteriformes > Polypteridae > Erpetoichthys > Erpetoichthys calabaricus. Next base: position 97,216,989 of record NC_041398.2, on the reverse strand, counting down.
AGCACACACAGCACCAGTGTACAGGCCGGCCATGATATCCAGCAACCTCGAGAGGATCCCGCGAACCCTCAGGATGTCCCACAGGGCAGCTTAATCAACTGAGTTGAATGCCTTATGAAAATCGACAAAGGCTGCAAAGAAACTCTGCCAATATTCACGTTTGCACTCCATGAGAACTCTCAGTGTCAGGATGCAGTCAATGGTAGACTTCTTAGGCGTAAAACCAGACTGTTCCGGTCGCTGTTAGGTGAGCAAGTAATCACAGATCCTATTAAGGACGACCCTAGCAAAGGACCTTGCCCAGCACAGAGAACAGTGTTATCCCTCTGAAGTTGCTGCAATCCAGGTAATCACCCTTCCCTTTCCAGATAGGGACAACAAGTCCCTGTAAAGGTGAAGGTTAAAATTGTTATGGTAAAGAGGCCTTTTGCTTTATAGAGAACAAACCTTAAGGTTTTAGATAGCAATGTCTGAAGCATTTTCAGTGCTGTGAGAAACTGCAAAGAATATTGTAAACATGTTCCCACTCACTATATCTTCATTTTGCTTGAGAACACATAACCTGCAAGAAAAGAATACACCTGGGAATGGAATGGTCATCGGCCTCTTATAGGTAACACTTGAACTGAATGAAAACTTAAAGCAACCAGGTTGTATGATTCTTTTTATTACCATATATTTGCTGTTAATAGTTTTGATGCGAATAAATATAATTTTCAAGTAAATGCTTTTAAAGTCTGGTTTGTCAGAGAAACACTCCTTTAAGGTTGTAACATTTGCAACTGTAATATTTTATATTTGCATCATTAGCTGGTTAAATAGTAATATTTAAAAGATTAATCAAATTAATTCAAATTTCAAATGTTAGAAACTCATGGTGCCTTTTCCAACTCTGTGTCTCATTTTTATTTTAAAATTTGTCCCAACTTTAAAGCTTCTTGTGTGAAATCAAATTTGTCAGCTTCACAATAATCCTTTATTTCAGAACTCCTGTTAAAGAGCCTTTGTTTTGATGTTTTTAAGGTTTCTTATGTAAGTGATCACATTTTATTATTGCTAATGCCCATGTACAAATCCAGAATTTAAAAATTGTTTACGCTGTCATTACAGGTACTCAATACACATAATTTGTGAGACAGCCTTACATTTTTCAATGTACCATTCAAATATATGACGTGTGCTTTCACTTACTGCGCCAATATTTTGGTGTGTGCAAGCAAAAGATACAAAGAAATCATGAAAAAGAATGACTTTGAAATGCAAAATACTTTAAAATTCACACAAAAGTACAGAAACGTTACTATGTTGGGGTGCTAGCAACCTAATACCTATTAGTCAAATGAATGAACATAAAGATAATTTTAGCATATTAAGTAGTAAATTGAGGTGGATGAAAAGTACAGTATGAAGTATACCTTGGGAAGGGTGTCCAGGCACACTATAAGATTCTCTTTGATCTCACTACAAGGTTACCCATGTCTTCGCTATGACCTATATGAATAATGCTTCTCCTTTACATTTAACACCAGGAGGATTTCAGATTTCAGACACTCAACTTTAGTCACATATGAAGACAAAGAAGATGATCTAGTAGAAGCATCACAAGCCTCACTAGAACTCTCACTAGGTGCTATTGCCAGCTAATCCACTGCCACTTCAACAGCTTACAAATTCAGTGGTCAGATGTGATGATTACCCAGCAAAACGTCCAAAAAATTCTTAGCAAAATTACTGACTTCCTTAGTTCACAATGTTTACTTCCTTTCGTATGACTTTTCAAAGCAGACTCACCCATCTTCCCAATGTCAAATTTCTTCGTGCAGTAATGACACCCAGCCATATGCTTATTTTATTTGTATTACTGAAGCCAATCTTTGTAGTCAGCATTTTCCAACCATTTCAAATTAAACTTGCACTTTCCTAGCATTTCCTAGAATCACAGATAAGCAAATTTTGCCAAAGTGTCATTCACAGAGAATTCGCTGCCTTCACATTCAATGCTCATTGATTTTTTTTACTGTTAAATTGACTGGTTTAGAAGAATTTGTTCCCCCAGCACTCCATAACACTTTGTGAGGCCAGTGTGACATCTTTCAGAGCTGTAACAGCCAACATTGTGTGGGGACCGGGGACACTAATATCGCCGGGGAATATAAAGCTGATCATTTGCATTACAGAATCTGTGGAACTTAGTTAGTGGTAGAATGGATAAGTAATAATGCAGGTTCTCAAATTTGTATTTTTATGAAACACTAGGGGGCTTCACTCACCAACTCCCCGTGTTTGGTTTTCCGGATACACAATTTTAAGATTTTTTTTTCTTTGAATTGTTGCTATTTCATTAGTTTCACTTTTATTTCAGAACTTATGTAAAAACAATACAGTGATACCTTGAGATACGAGTTTAATTTGTTCCGTCACCAAGCTCGTAAGTCAAAATGCTCGTATCTCAAATTAATTTTCCCCACTGAAATTAATTGAAATGAGATTAATTCGTGCCAGCCCCCAAAAAACCACCCCAATTTTTTGTTAAACGTTTTCAACATAAGAAAAATGTATTTATAATGAACAAATATTGCATACAAACAAAATAAAACCTAATACATAAAAGAGAATCTAAAGAAATAAACAGACGTTGGCAAAGCCGATTAGCGTATTGTAATGTTTTTTTCTTTCACTTCACTTTTGCTTAATTAATTTTCTTCTTCACTAGTTTGTTTCTTTTTTGCCACGCTTTCGTCACTTTCATTCGCAGGGCGTTTCAATAGAAACCTGTCCAAGGAGCTTTGTTTAGTCCTCCCCCTTTAGAATGTTTCTGAAATGAGTTAGGCAAGTGTCATTAAATAGCGCGGCTGCACGTTCAGTTTCTTTTCAGTAAAGTCAGGTGTTAGGAAAGTGTCATTAAATAGCGCGGCTGCATGTTCAGTTTCTTTTCAGTAAAGTCAGGCGTTAGGCAAGTGACATTAAATAGCACCGCTGCAAGTTCAGTTTCTTTTCAATAAAGTCAGCCGTTAGGCAAGTGTCATTAAATAGCGCGGCTGCACGTTCAGTTTCTTTTCAATAAAGTCAGGTGTTACGCAAGTGACATTAAATAGCGCAGCTGCAAGTTCAGTTTCTTTTCAGTAAAGTCAAGCGTTAGGCAAGTGTCATTAAATAGCGTGGCTGCACGTTTAGTTTCTTTTCAATAAAGTCAGGCGTTAGGCAAGTGTCATTAAATAGCGCCACTGTATGATCAGTTGTAATTTTTTCAGGGTGTTTCTTTTCTTTAAGGTTCGAAACTTTTTCCCACATTGCAAACACTTCCTTTATCTCACTTTAAGACATAACCTTCTCCACGATACCGATCTCCTGCAGAACCTCCGTATGTTGCAGAGTCTGTAGTTCCGTCAACTCCTCTGTCGTCAGTTCCTCGGAATGTGCGGGGACAAGCTCTTTGATGGCTCGTATTTCGAATTTTGGCTCGTAACTCAAGACAAAAAATCGACCTAGCGATGGCTCGTATCTCAAAAAACTTGTACGTTGGGGCACTCATATCTCAAGGTATCACTGTATTTGGAATGTTTCGTGTCCCAATATGCTGAATCTTTTAAATGAGGTCAGTGAGACATGTGTTTAATGACTTTGTACCATAATTCAGGATAGGTTTCTCTGCTTGGAATTTTAGCACAGACAAAGCGATCTACATCATCAGCAGTTAATAATTTTTTTTGCAAAGTAACCAATAAATGCATGTGAGGTAAAACACGTTTTTGAAATTCTCTAACTTAAACTTCAAAGCTTTACAATATTTACATACTTCTGACATATCACCTGTGTCCATATATTCGATCTCTATTCACCTTTTAGTTATTTCTCCGAGTAATAATTTCTCTTTTTTTGCGCTAATGCGATGTTTACTTTCTTTTTTTGACACTGTCGTTTTTTACTGCTTTCATATTCTGTATCTTGCTCTGGATGTGTTTCGCGCCTACGTATTTTGTTTTTGAGTCTTTTGAATTCCAGTTTTCATTATCTCTAACCTGCTCTGCATGTGCTTGGCCCCTTTGTTTTGCAACCTCTTTATGATGTTTTACTTTGTTTTCTACTCTGTCTTTTATTTCTGACCTCGCTTTGTCCTGCTTTTTTTTTTTTTTTTCCAATGATACCTGGTCTGTGGTGATTATTTTCCCTTTTTCGAGTAATAATTTCCGTTTGTTTGCGCTACTGTGATCTTTACTTTTTTTTTTTTTTTTATAGTTTCTAATTTTCCTACTTTCATATTCTTTAACTTTCTCCACATTTGTATAGCACAAACGTTATTTTTTTTTTTTTTTGCCTTTCGAATTACACTGCTTTCATAATCTGTTCTGCATGTGTATAGCACCAACATTTGTGAATGTGTTTATGAAGTTCTACTTTGTCTTTTACTCTCTGTCTTTTAATTCTGAGCCCGATTGGACGTGCTTTGTTTCAATTCCACTTGTTACGGGCTGATAATTACTTTCCTTATTTTCTGAATTTGCACCTAGATTATTTTTTCTTTTTTTCTCTTTTTTCTCTCCAATGCTCTTGAGTCTCTTTTTCTCTGCGTCTGCTTTCTTCGTCGCTTAGTCATCGATGTTTCACTTATAACGTATTGTCCTTATACGCTTTATATGCGTTGAGACCCTGGATCTGTGTGTGCTCAAATCCTTCACAAGAGTGAATGTATTGCTGCCCCATTGTCTTATTTGATATTGACTGTAAGTCGGGCGTGTCTTGCAAGAATCTCATGTTCTACGTCATCGCAACACAGTCCTGGGTCAATCTCTTGGCACAATTTCTCATGTTTAAGGTCCTCGTGGGTCTTTTAACTGTCTTCCGATGATCTTAACGTGAAGATCATGTCTCGACGCCCTACTGTTTCTCTCCAGGATTTTTTTTATAATAGAGAGATACACAGCTTAAATAACTATTTGTCTTGGCTTGTCGCCAAATGTGCAGGTCGATCTTCGAGTTCCACATCAGTATAAGAGAAGTAGGCGTGTGCCCTATGCATGCATAATTAGTCACGTGGAGATACAAAACAAACCTTGAAGGAGCCTGACGTGAAAACACAGGAGGACTCTATGAAATAATAATAACGAAAAATGTATTACTATTTACAAGATGTTTCTATCTTTCTAATAGAAGAAAAAGTGCAAAGCATCAGCACAGACTGTTTGGAGGTTTTAAATCCATAATTTCTAATTTTTTATTACAATTTCTGGATTTCTGCTTTGTTTTGACGAAATATATGATTGGGCATCTCTGTGTTTTTTCTTCTTTGATCTCACAGCGGCCCAGTGGTGCTATGGTTGGCACTGCTGCCGCACAGCTCAGGTCACCTTTCTAGCCACAATAATCCATCCAGAATAGGTCGCAGACATTTCCCTAGCCCTCAGGGACACTTTAAAGATGATTGCACCATTATAATCCAGTCAAATCTAGCTCAGTTAGTCCACCCCAACCTGACATCAATGCATTTCGCAGTGTTTGAAGATATTCATAAATACTTCTGATTTCTCCAAACTTAAGCCAAAGTGAACACCATGGAGGTTTTCGACATGCAGGCTATCAGCTACTACATAGCTTTACCAGTTTGCGCACAAAGAACACAACTCAAGGGGATATTAATGCCTGAGGTCATTAAATGCGATATTAATACGAGATGTGGGTGTTTTGTTGGTGAAATGTTGGATGTGTTATCTCATGATATGTCATTACTGGAATTCACTTTAATATTTTGCATGACTTTTAAGTACCACTTAATTTTTTTTTTAAGAATTCTAAGGACTTTTCAGTACTTGTGAATTTTTCATGACTTTTCAGGTTTTCCAGGACCAGTACAAATCCTGTAATTTTAATAATATTGTTATTCCTAGAAAGTAGAGGCAGCATAGCACCTCAGTGGTAAATGAATTGTGAGGCAACAGCATTAGAGTTCAAATACTGGATCGAGTTGGTTTCATTGGGTGACTCCAGTTTTCCTTCTATGTATCCAAGACATCAAGATTGGGTTACTTGGAGAATTCCTAGCATTGGTTACTGACCCCAAATTCTCCTTTGCTTACATTTTGGCAGCAAACTGATACTTTTTCACTATCTAATCCTAATCCGCACCCAATAATAGTTCAAAACATCACATGTCAAAAAAACTGTTTCCTATTATTTTAAAAAATAATTTTAAAAATAATAATATGTTCCCAGCAAGGTTGAGTGGATGCTCAAAGATATTTTCCATCACCAATTTGCTGAACATTGTTGATGTAAATAAAAATCATTCATTGGCTCCAAACATTTACATAAACTTCCTCAAAGTAGCAAACTGCAGGCATCACTTTTTTTTTTTTTTTTATTAAATCTTGCATGCCACACAAGAAAACTGTCAGGCACTCATATTTGCAATAGGGAGACTTGTGAGATTCCGATGCTATGCTAGTTTAGTAGGAGTGTGCTATAGTTGAGAGAAAGGCAGTCTAATCAGCGCATCACACACAAAGACTAAAATAGGGAGATCTCAGGTACATTTGTAGCATTCTGCTGTGATGCCCGCAGACCCCGAGTACCCAAGGTTTCTCGCTTTTTAAACTCTTTTAGATAGCCCACTATTCTTAAAATGATTGCTCACTGTGGCCACACAACCTTTAATTCTTCTGATAGGTGAGCCCCTTTTAAAGGGTACCCTGAAGCCTAGCATTTCCATTTTCCTGAACCACTTATCCGGGGCAGCCAGAACCTATTCTTGTGGTGTAATATTTTACATAAACTATGCAGTGAGATTTGTGTGCCAAGCAAGAAAAGTGGTGACTTGAAGTGGGCTAATGCCAATGGTGCTCGAAGCTTAACTAAATTTTAGTATATCATGGTGCTCATGGATTCAAGAGGACCCCCTGTGGTATAGCAGGTCCATGGCTACAACAAAATATGGCCAGGTTTTAAATCCATAAAGCCATGTCACTCTCCGTGGGCGCGACTGCAAGACCGTGGGGAGTTAATGAGGTAGTTGGGGCGAGTCGCATCTGCATGTGCGGATGCGATCGTTCTCAATTGCTTCATTGGCTTCCTGCTATGTGTGATTAAGGCGCTGCCCCCACGGAGACAGGTGTGTATATATATATATATATATATATATATATATATATATATATATATATATATGGGCTGACACAGAGGGATGAAAGAATAGTGAGAAAAGAAATTATGTAAAGGGAAAGAGGTTAAAGGATGGAAAAAAGGCAGTCATAGGAGATGATCCAGACACCAGAAAGAGGAAGGGAGCTCGAGCTGGGGATCCGGAAGGTTGAGGTGCTCTAGGGGCTGGTTTCCCCACTGACTAAGCATGTAGAGTGGGGTGAGTGGGACATAAGACGCCCCAGTGGATCAGAGAAGCGACTGTGTGAGCGCGAAGGAAGACAGGAGGTGTGCCGACTTCGGACGGTCTGGCTGTGCAGTGTGATGGCAGCCAAGACGGGGGTCAGCAGAAAGGAGTTTGTGCTGCAAAGGCTCCGCCGGCAACACCACTGATGGGTGAGCTCAGGAGACAGAAAGTGGTGGGCAGCGATCAGGTGAAGACAGACTGCATTTTAACCTATTTTAATGGATTTATATATTGATTTTATCTCGACGTTTCAATGATTTTGATATCATATACAAATATTCACACATTTCAACCTCCAATGGGGAGCCCACTGCCCCATCATGTAAAAGTAATAACAAAGTGGAGGAGGAAGAACAAGATGCTGATTAAACAGAGTATTGAGAGTAATTTGTTTCCAATTCTACTTGCAGATAAATAGCAGTTCAATTTTATTGCGTGCATGAAATAATAAATCTGAAGCAAACTAATTACACTATTTATTAAAACAGACCTTTTTGCAACATGTCTAATACAAACATGTTAGAAAAGACAAAATACGTGCTACAGTCAAGCCAGAATGAAACATAATGAAGTACAATTATTTTCACCAACACATGCTGAGCCTCATTTTTGTACAGAAGATGGCAGAAAGAGAACTGAGGACATTGCGTTTGAGTGAGTAAAAGAACTTCTAGCTTACAGCTGGTAAACATTTATTCTAAATCATTTTATGATGAGGCAGTTCTAATTTTATCAAGTTTTATCTATCCATCCATCCACTACCCTCTAAAAAGAAAGTGGTAATGAGGTCATTAATGAGAGTACTTCTGCATATAAATTTGTGTATTACATAATTTCTTAGTTTACAATATAGTGTCCATACAAACAAATATCCTAAAAAATGTTGGCAGCTATTTATTGACAACAAAACTCCAGACAAACATACCTAAAAGTTTTGCACCCATTTAACAACAATACCTCCAGACCTACGTTTTGATCACGGTCAACAGGTAAAATCTTCCTACCAAGTTTTTTTTTATCCTGCACAAGGTTGCAGGTAATTGGAGCTTAGACACAGAGTTAATAAGTATATCAAGAAGCTGATTTGTGTTTTCTACTAATTACAGTGAAGTTTTGTATTTTAACACTTTCTTTTCTATCATGGTGCTGGACAGTGGAGGCATGCTGGTTGGATATTCAATAAAAAGAATTTTACTCTTTTTTTTGTAAATGTAACAATATTAATACTACTACTACCTTCTGATTACCATAGTATGATCAAGCTTTTCTGGAACAGAAGGCTTGATTTTGACCATTGAACTTTGACAAAATGTATTTAGAACATATAAAGGACTATATTTAAATAACATATTTGCATATTTAATAACACATTTCTAATGAAAGACATTTATAGAGTCTGTTGTAAATAGAAATTGTTTGTTTCCCTTATTAGTCTACTGAATGACAGTGTACCATAAGTTTATGACTCGCAGATATTACACGTGAACGGTCCTGTGGCCAACAGTTTTGTTTTTAACCAGTAGCAGCAGCAATAGCAGTAGTGGCATTGTCAGCATTAAGAAACAAGAATAACTTCCCTATGCAATAGAACTTTAAACACTAGAATTTAAATACCTGAATCAAGTTGAAATATCTAGGCACTCACAGAGAAAACTGGGTACTATAAAATTTTCATCCTCCCCTTTCCAGAAAGCAGGACTAGTGCAGAATCTTGCAAAAATAAATCAATATTCACAAAAATTGGGCCAATTCCATTCCAGAAAACCTGTACTTCTGGAACAGATTAAGACACAATTATGTGATCCATGTGGGCAAAGATGTGGAAATCTCTCTGATCCTGTTTTTTGGAATGGTCTTAGGGTTTGCTTGTTATAGAAAGAAAGATTTGACAACATCCACTTAAGTTGCTGGGGCAATCAATGCTCTAATATTAGAACAATCTAGATGAGAACAGCCCAACAATGCTCACTAGTCCAATCCACTAAATTCTTCTTAAAAAAAATTTAAAAAAAAACACTTTTGAAAGTGTTACTGTCTACCACACTACTTAGTAACTTATTTCAAATGTCTATGGTTCTCTGTATAAAGAAAAACTTCCTAATGTTTGTGCGAAATTTACCCTTAACAAGTTGCCAACTGTGTCCCTGTGTTCTTGATGAACTCATTTTAAAATAACAGTCTCGATCCAATGTACTAATATCCTTCATAATTTTAAACACTTCAATCATGTCACCTCTTAATCTTCTTTTGCTTAACTGAAAAGGCTCAGCTCTTTTAATCTTTCTTGTAACCCTGGAATGAGCCTAGTCACTCTTCTCTGGATCTTTTCTAGAGCTGCTATGTCCTTTTTTTTAGCTTGGAGACCAAAACTGCACACAGTACTCTAGATGAGGCCTCACCAGGGCATTATAAACTTGAGCATAGCCTCCTTGTTTTTGTACTCTACACACCGTCCAATATAATCTAACATTTTGTTAGCCTTCTTAATGGCTGAACACTGTCAGGAAGTTGATAGTGTAGGGTCCACTACAACTCCTAAATCCTTCTCATAAGGTGTACTTCTTGATTTTCAAACCCCCTATTGTGTATTCAAACCTAATATTTTTACTTCCTATGTGTACAGTAATCCCTCCTCCATCGCGGGGGTTGCGTTCCAGAGCCACCCGCGAAATAAGAAAATCCGCAAAGTAGAAACCATATGTTTATATGTTTATTTTTATATTGTCATGCTTGGGTCACAGATTTGCGCAGAAACACAGGAGGCTGTAGAGAGACAGGAATGTTATTCAAACACTGCAAACAAACATTTATCTCTTTTTCAAAAGTTTAAACTGTGTTCCATGACAAGACAGAGATGACAGCTCTGTCTCACAATTAAAAGAATGCAAACATATCTTCCTCTTCAAAGGAGTGCGCGTCAGGAGCACAGACTGTCAGAAACAGAGAGTAGAGAAAAGCCAAGCAAAATGACACCTTTTATTGGCTAACTAAAAAGATTACAATATGCAAGCTTTCGAGGCAACTCAGGCCCCTTCTTCAGGCAAGAGAGGAAAGCAAACAAATCAATAGGGCTGTTTGGCTTTTAAGTATGCGAAGCACCGCCGATACAAAGCTACAAAGCTGTTGAAGGCGGCAGCTCACACCCCCTCCGTCAGGAGCAGGGAGAGAGAGAGAGAGAGACAGAGAAAAACAAAGTCAAAAATCAATACGTGCCCTTTGAGCTTTTAAGTATGCGAAGCACCGTGCAGCAGGTCGCTTCACGAAGAAGCTGCACACAGAAGGTAGCAACGTGAAGATAATCTTTCAGCATTTTTAGACGAGCGTCCGTATCGTCTAGGTGTGCCCCCCTGCTCACACCCCCTACGTCAGGATCAGAGAAAGTCAGCGCAAGAAAGAGATTGAGAAAAGTAAGTTGGGTAGCTTCTCAGCCATCTGCCAATAGCGTTCCTTGTATGAAATCAACTGGGCAAACCAACTGAGGAAGCATGTACCAGAAATTAAAAGACCCATTGTCCTCAGAAATCCGCGAACCAGCAAAAAATCTGCGATATATATTTAAATATGCTTACATATAAAATCCGCGATAGAGTGAAGCCGCGAAAGGCGAAGCGCGATATAGCGAGGGATCACTGTAATACTTTACAGTTACTGACATTAAACTTCATCTGCCACAAATCTGCCAAACCCTATATGCTGTCCAAGTCCCTCTGTAATAATTTAATGGATTCCAGGATTATCTGCCAATCCACATATCTTGGTATCATCTGCAAACTTAACCTGCTTATTACTTATATTCCTATCCAAATCATTTACATACAGTAAAATAGCAGAGGCCCTAGCACACACCCCTGTGAAACACCACTTTAGCCAGTTCTGATAAGGTTCCTCCACTTTGATAATACAATTTTGTTGCTTCCTCATATAATCCCAGCATGTTACTAAAACATGTCATCCCTCTTCTGAACCAATGCTGACTGTTAAGAAAAACTCCTGTACTTGCTCAATCTTATTCTTAATAATTCCTTCCATTGATTTTCCTGTGATGCACATTAAGCTTACTGTCCTATGGTTGCTTGGATCTGCGCTGTCACTCTTTTTACATAGCAAGACTAAAAGTTTCACATTTTTTTTTAGTCCTTAGGAATTTTCCACAGTGTACAGTGACTTCCTAAAAATGTGTGTCAAGGGTTTATACATGTACTCGCTCACCTCCTTCAGAACTCTAGGGTAAATATGATCTGATCCTGAAGATTTGTTTGATTTCAGCCTATTTAATCTGAGCAGCTTTTCCCTCTATTTCTAAATCCACCAGTACCTCCTTAGTAGTCCCATTTAGCACTGTGAGTTTACCTTCTGTAATTCCTCACTTGTGTAGACCTCAGAAAAATGCTTATTTAGAGCACCCACTGTTTCATTGTCTTTATTTTTTAATTCCCCTTTACTACTCCTCATACACTTCATCTCCTCTTGACTGATCTTTTACTACTAAAATACTGAAAGAATCTCTTGGAGTCATTTTTCGTCTTATCTGCTATATTCCTCACCAAATGTCTTTTAGCCTCCCTAATATCCTTCTTAATGGTTGCCCTCACGTTCTCATATGCCCTACAATTCACATTGGAGTTATTAGTCTTATATGCCTGATACAGGTGTTTTTTTTTCCATTGCAGCTTATTTTTTAACCCTTTATTAACCCACTGCAGTTTTTTTTAATATCCTATTAATTCAAAATATACTTATGTACCTGTCCTGCACTACATGTAAAACATTTTAAAATCTGTTCCACTGCTCTCTTTGCATCTACACTCTTACAAAACACTGAAAATTGTATTAAATTATGGTCCCTTGATCCTAGAGGTTCGATCACCTCTACACCCTCAGTTCTATTCTGATTATTACAGAAAACTAAATCTAGACAGGCTTCACCCTGCGTTGGTGCTTTAACATACTGCATTAAAAAACAGTCACTGATTACTTCTAAAAACTCCTTCGCTTATGTTCTGCTATTTGCAAGGTTATCCCAGTTAATATTCAGGTAGTTAAAGTCCCCAATGACTACAATATCCCCCTGTAAACTTGAGTTTTTAATATTACTTAAAAGATGTGTGTTAAAATTGCTGTCTGCATTGGGCGATCTACAAAACACTCCTAAATTAAGGCCTCTTTCCAGGCAAAGTCACATGTCCTCATTAAGATGGGGTTCATTGTTCAACTGAACTGGACTTTCATTTAAACTCTGTTTGACATAAACAGCATCCCCACCTCCTTAGCTGCTCTACATACTGTATCCTTCCTAAAAAATATGTATCCCTCTATGTTATATTTATCCCCATCATTGCTATTTAGCCCAGTTTCCATTATTGCTATATAGTACACCCCCAAATTTCGCAGGGGTTACATTCCTAGAGCACCCACGAATTGTGAAAAACCGCGAATTTTGGATGTGGTTAAAAAAATGCCTGTTTTTATAGTTTAAACCCTAAATATGCCCCCAAAACACTTTAATTTCAAACTCGGCTTAATACATTACCTAAGAAAAAGAATGTAAAGGTAAACCCGTATACTGTACAGTACTGTACTGCTATGTCTCCCACAGTGGTAGAATGTAAAATACTGCTGTTACCGCTATATGTACTGTAATTCATGCAAGCGCATTTTCATTGTCAGAAGCCTTTGAAGGTGCAGGGCGTTTCTACGGCATCTTGGGGCTTTAAGCCTTAAACTGCCACATACTTGAGGGTTAATGCATCCCTGGACGCCAAATACTTTTTTGCTACACTTCAAGTAAACGTCACAATTTACAAAGAAAAAGTGAAATTTTAATGGAACACATTTTTTTTCATGCAAAGAGCATCACAATTACTGCAACACTGATAATTTTACACACTGCTAATGAACTGTAAAAACTATTTAAAAAACTACTGGAACAATATGTACAAGGTGTAACCGACGCCATAGATGAAATCACTGAGCCAACAGTGCTTGAACTGGCTGCACACAAGCACACAGAGGTAAGCTCCGATGTTGGCAGGCTATAGTGCAGCAGCTCAATCCCAGGGACAGTGAGGCTGCAGTGCTGAAGGATGTCACAGTTGGGTCACAGAATTGCACAGGAGAATTGCAGGAGATTGTAGAGGCAGGAACTTTATTCAAACACTTCAAACAAACATGTCTCTTTCAGAAGTAAAACAAGCTCAGCATGCAGTTAGTTCTCATTTAAAAGAATAGGCAAACATCATAGGGGAGCACAACAGGAGAGGGACCCGCAACAGGATCAGCAGATGATGTCATGGGGTTAAGAGAGAAACAAAGCAATCAGCCAAAAAGGACACGTGCTGTTCAGGCTTTTAAGTAAGTGTAGCGTCGCACAAGAAGCATATCATGCGACAGAGCAGCTGCAAGTAAGCCCAACAAGTAAGGGAGCAACGTGAAGGTAGTCTATCAGTGTTTTTAAGAGGGTTTTTTTGAGGAGTGTCCGTGTCTTCTAGGGGTGCGTTCAGCCCCCCTGCTCACAAGGGGCTGGCTGTGGTCATGAGCTGGCTGCTCAATGAATGTATGGCACTGACTGATCAGCTCCTGCATGCTCGCAAATGGCACTGGGAAACGACTATAGCCAGTTGTGGCAGTTTAAAGGTTCAGAGGAACAAAACAGAAAATAAAAGAACGCTCAGCTGGAGATGCATCACAGTCAATCAGCAGCAAGGAGAAATGATTAACGCTGCGGCGGTCCGGTGCCGCTAAGTTTCACACCGTCGAGAAGATGGTGATTTATTTTTATGGTGGAGATTCCAGGGACGCACCCAGCCTTAGCCCGACCTGCATGCACTCACAAACAGACAAAAACAAAGCAAACCGGTAATCAAACTGCAAATAAAGAATGTAATGAAAACAAATGAAAACAGCAATACCACCCCTGCTCCCCTTAGGGCGATTACACATTAAATACAACAAAGCACAAAGCAAACACACTGGAAATCATGAAAAATGGCAACGGATGAAATGTAATGATGAAAATAGATAGTCCAGAGATCCGCACGTTGAATGGGAATGTAAAGATAGTCCTACCACTAGTTCCTGAAATGGTGAAGACGGGTTCAGGAGCGCTCCTTTCTTTGCAGGATGGCCATGAATCCACTTACAGCCCTCATGTACACAGGCAGTTGGAAGACAATTCAGACGCCAATCACGAAACGATCCAGGACAAAACGAATACCGTAGATACTCGCGTATAAGTCGAAAAATTTATGTCTTAAAATTCATTCAAAAAAACAGAATCGACTTATCCGCGGGGCAACACAATTGTCCATAGAATTTGGGTAATGACATTGTACACTCAATGCTTCACGGTGTTAAGTCACCGGTCATCTGCCGTTTCCCATGGTCTTTGAAATAATTATAAGCCAGCAATACTATTGCTAATTAGCTAGTTTTTTTCTAATTTCATTAAATAATTCTTTAAACTGTGAAATACTTGAATTTGAGCATTAGCTTTTGCAGGTTTTGGATAACAAACATACCATTAGCTGCCACGTGCAACCAGATTTGGAATCAAAAGAATCAAGGCAACGCACGCTATCAATACGATGCAAACGCAGCCCGCGATTCAAAAAATGTCTCTACCTACCTGTTTGTCTCGTCTGACAGTAGCTGAAAAGCAGCATCAGGAGAGAGCAGCCTGAAGTAGTCCAGCAGCGGGTGATCTGTCGTGTCCAACAGCAAGCCATGCAGTCTTGTGAAGTCCGGTAGGTGCATCGGCTGCGCGAATGCATTCAGCTGGCAGCCGATCAGCTGGCGCGGCATTGGCTGGTGTCCGATCAGCTGATGCCGGCTTCTCACTCTCTTGTTCGATTCCTGATCACTGTCAATAAAATCCGATTCTGAAAAATCAAAGTCCGACTCAGCGATAATGTGTAAAACATCGTCTGCCGAGTGTTTTCTGCACTCGCTTCGCTCCCTTGTTACATACTGACGCCATCTTGCCTTTGTTTAAATATGTTTACATTTAGCAACTCACGCACACGCAAGGATTAGTTGCCTAGTCAACGAGTCTAGCATTTCTCTAAGCACAGAGGGAATGCCTGTGACGTGACAGTGAGTTTTGTCGCCATTAACAACTGATTGTCGCCCTCTATCTCTGCCTACCTGTTTGTCTCGTCTGACAGTAGCTGAAAAGCAGCATCAGGAGAGAGCAGCTTGAAGTAGTCCAGCAGCGGGTGATCTGTCGTGTCCTACAGCAAGCCATGCGGTCTTGTGAACTCCAGTAGCCAGTTCGGCTCCCACGGATCAATGTCTGGGTATTCCTCCCAGGCGAACCTTGCCATAGCTGCATCGGCTGCGCGAATGCGTTCAGCTGGCATCCGATCAGCAGGGGCAGCATTGGCTGTTGTCCGATCAGCTGATGCCGGCTTCTCACTCTCTTGCTCGATTCCTGATCACTGTCAATAAAATCCGATTCTGAAAAATCAGAGTCTGACTCAGCAATAATGTGCAAAACATCATCTGCCGAGTGTTTTCTTTTCTGCACTCGCTTCGCTCCCTTGTGACATATCGACGCCATCTTGCCTTTGTTTACATTTCGCAACTCATGCACACGCAAGGATTTCACCCTCTTGCTCGATTCCTGATCACTGTCAATAAAATCCGTTTCTGAAAAATCAGAGTCTGACTCAGCAATAATGTGCAAAACATCGTCTGCCGAGTGTTTTCTTTTCTGCACTCGCTTCACTCCCTTGTGACATATCGACGCCATCTTGCCTTTGTTTACATTTCGCAACTCATGCACACGCAAGGATTTCACCCTCTTGCTCGATTCCTGATCACTGTCAATAAAATCTGATTCTGAAAAATCAGAGTCTGACTCAGCAATAATGTGCAAAACATCGTCTGCCGAGTGTTTTCTTTTCTGCACTCGCTTCGCTCCCTTGTGACATATCGACGCCATCTCGCCTTTGTTTACATTTCGCAACTCACGCACACGCAAGGATTAGTTGCAGAGTCGAGTCTAGCATTTCTCCAAGCACAGAGGGAATGCCTGTGACATGACAGTGAGTTTTGTCGCCATTAACAGCTGATTGTCGCCCTCTATCTCTGATAGCTGTCAAGTTTTATCCTTGACTTATACACGGGTCATAACAAATTTCGTAATTTGACCCCAACAGCCCCAGCAGAAGACCAATCAGAGCCACTGCAGGGACTGCTGGGAGTTGCAGTTTCAAATTCTATTGGCTACTTTCACCGTTCTCCTCTACAGTTGCTTCCTGTTCTCTCTACAGTACAGTATTTCCACGAAAAAAGCCATAAAAATTGCGGTGGATATTTCCGGTTTCCGCTAACGATTATTAGATAGGTTCTAAGGAAAAATCCGCGAATGACTGAGGCCGCGAACTCTGAACCGTGACTTCGCGGGGGTCTACTGTATTATAGTTATGCTCCGCTACATAAAACTGCAAATAGCTTGTTTTATTTTTGATACTTCTAGCATTAATGAAAGCTATTTTTAACGTGTTACTCCTTTTACTTTTACATCTAGACATTGGTTTAGAATTTACATTACTATACATTTTTATTTTTATACTACTGTTTGTTCCTCCATGTACAGATCTAGACTTGGCCTGTTCTAAACTCCCTGCCCACCCAATCCCTAGTTTAAATAATCCTCGAATAACCTACTCATATCCCTCCCCAACACATTGGTGCCCTTCCACTTCAGATGTAACCTGTCGCGGCAGAACAGATCCCATCTTTTCCAAAAGGAGACAAAGTGCCCCATAAACCTATACCCTTCTATCCTGTACCAAGATCTGAGTCATGCGTTAAGCCTTCTAATCTCCTCTGTCTTACCTGGACTGGTGCATGTAAGTGGCAGAACTACAGAGCAGACTACCTTGTTATTTCTGCTGCTCAGGCTGGCGCCTAACTCTTTAAATTTGGATTGCAGAACTGAAAGACTACCCTTATGTACTGTATGTCATTTGTTCCAACATTGACAATGGCAACTGCATCCACCACCACTCTGGCCAAGAGCCTATCCACTCTTTCAGGGAGGTCTTCCACCTGTGCAACTGTGGAAGGCAACACACCATACGAGACTCTCGGTCTCTGGTACAAACCTACGCTTCAAACCCCCTAATGATCGAGTCCCCAACTAAAGGTGCTGGTCATAAAATTAGAATATCATGACAAAGTTGATTTATTTCAGTAATTCCATTCAAAAAGTGAAACTTGTATATTAGATTTATTCATTACACACAGACTGATGTATTTCAAATGTTTATTTCTTTTAATGTTGATGATTATAACTGACAACTAATGAAAGTCCCAAATTCAGTATATCGGAAAATTAGAATATTGTGAAAAGGTTCAATATTGAAGACACCTGGTGCCACACTCTAATCAGCTAATTAACTCAAAACACCTGCAAAAGCCTTTAAATGGTCTCTCAGTCTAGTTCTGTAGGCTACACAATCATGGGGAAGGCTGCTGACTTGACAGTTGTCCAAAAGACGACCATTGACATCTTGCACAAGGAGGGCAAGACACAAAAGGTCATTGCTAAAGAGGCTGGCTGTTCACAGAGCTCTGTGTCCAAGCACATTAATAGAGAGGTGAAGGGAAGGACAAGATGTGGTAGAAAAAAATGTACAAGCAATAGGGATAACCGCACCCTGGAGAGGATTGTGAAACAGAACCCATTCAAAAATGTGGGGGAGATTCACAAAGAGTGGACTGCAGCTGGAGTCAGTGCTTCAAGAACCATCACGCACAGACGTATGCAAGACATGGGTTTCAGCTGTCGCATTCCTTGTGTCAAGCCACTCTTGAACAAGAGACAGCGTCAGAAGCGTCTCACCTGGGCTAAAGACAAAATGGACTGGACTGCTGCTTTCTGATGAAAGTAAATTTTGCATTTCCTTTGGAAATCAAGGTCCCAGAGTCTGGAGGAAGAGAGGAGAGGCACAGAATCCATGTTGCGTGAGGTCCAGTGTAAAGTTTCCACAGTCAGTGATGGTTTGGGGTGCCATGTCATCTGCTGGTGTTGGTCCATTGTGTTTTCTGAGGTCCAAGGACAACGCAGCCGTCTACCAGGAAGTTTTAGAGCACTTCATGCTTCCTGCTGCTGACAAACTTTATGGAGATGCAGATTTAATTTTCCAACAGGATCTGGCACCTGCATACAGTGCCAAAGCTACCAGTACCTGGTTTAAGGACCATGGTATCCCTGTTCTTGATTGGCCAGCAAACTCGCCTGACCTTAACCCCATAGAAAATCTATGGGGTATTGTGAAGAGTAAGATGCAATACGCCAGACCCAACAATTCAGAAGAGCTGAAGGCCACTATCAGAGCAACATGGGCTCTCATAACACCTGAGCAGTGCCACAGACTGATCGACTCCATGCCACGCCGCATTGCTGCAGTAATCCAGGCCAAAGGAGCCCCAACTAAATATTGAGTGCTGTACATGCTCATACTTTTCATGTTCATACCTTTCAGTTGGCCAACATTTCTAAAAATCCTTTTTTTACATTGGTCTTAACTGATATTCTAATTTTCCGAGATACTGAATTTGGGACTTTCATTAGTTGTCAGTTATAATCATCAAAATTAAAAGAAATAAATATTTGAAATACATCAGTCTGTGTGTAATGAATGAATCTAATATACAAGTTTCACTTTTTGAATGGAATTACTGAAATAACTTTGTCATGATATTCTAATTTTATGACCAGCACCTGTATTACTGCCCCTCTCTTACTGGGAACTGGTTTTGACGTGGCCCATTAGGGCTCCTAATCCCTGTCTACCATCTCAGAATCTTCTGAGACACAGTTCAGCTCAGGACCTGAAAACGTTTGACACTTCCAGTTCTGGGGTTGATGCCCCTAGACAGTGTTGTCATGTAATTATCCTTTAAATAGCAGGATTAGTGTGAAGGATGAATGCTTTGAGGTTACAATAATTATGGAGAAGCATCCAATTATAAGATCAAAAGTTTTAAATGTCCTTTCAGAAATGATGATCCCAGTTGCACTATTTAAGAAGCAGAAAAAGCCAAAGAAATGTTGAAAATGTCATGTCTCTTCCTGAACAAACAATCAACATTGAAGCACAATTCCATCACAAAATGTTGCCCAGAAAAATGTATTCAGACCCCAATTAGACTTTCTGGCATACCCAGAGAAAGTAATGTTATCATTTTACATCCAAACCTTAAATATATTTGAGCAACCTCCTAAAACTTGACACGTTCATTCACACATCGTGATTTTGGATAATATTGATGCAAATCATGGACGTTTCTAGTTGTTTTTTTTTTTCTTTCCCAAAGAGCAGATAGTACACATATTGACTAACTGATGCAAAAGTGTGTCTAACTTTGAACAGGCATCTGCTCACTCAGACACACATGCAAACACAGGCTGTCTTCCCAATACAGAAATAAATAGCCACCATGAAAGAGGAATTCCACACAGTAGCAGGTAGGGCAAACAAATTTAAACAACTGCAACATTTTTGAGTAATAATAACTGATAATAGACTTGCAGGTGGAACACGCTGCCCACCTTCAGCCCTTCTGAGGAGTACCTCGTCTTTTAATGAAAAACCTCTGAAAAGTCTCCTCTTCAGTGGATGCCTACGGTATACCTACTATGATGTTTTGATTTGGGGTTCTGTGATGGAATAAGGCAACAATATTACTTCTGCATTGTATTGTAGTTCATTTGGCTGATGTTTTTTTTTATGAATAAAACACAAGTATGTACTGTATATCACATATTCAGTACATATATCAATGTGTCTTATTATCCATTCTTAAAATAAAATGAGATACCACACACATAATTACTGTGCAAACGTCAATCAGATTTGAAAAGGGTAAGTTACCATTCATAAAACAGTCACTATGAGTCTTCTGTTGCTGATTTGTTAATGAAAGTAATCAATATTTGCTTTCTTTCGGCATGCAAACACCAGACAATACAGGGTTCAGTACAAGCAGAAGAATGTTTGATATCTCTTACAGAAAGGATGAGAATAACTCTATATATGATGAAAACTTTATGTCATACGTTTTACACTATTTTGTTCTTTGTGATGTTGTAAAAACAGAATACAATGCTAACTCCAGCGCATATAACGTTTCAATTAGAGTAGTATCATCAGAAGTACATTTTACACAATGGAAAAATTTACTACACAAAGTTGACTCTGGCAGTGATATTTGTCCATGCCATGTCCCTTTCCTTTGCTGCTGCTGTGTTGCTCCTCTTTTGGAGGCTATACTGATCATCTTCATGCACTAACTCTAGTACCTCTTGCTCTACTGGCAGAAAAGTTGTTCCCTCTCAAAGTTGTAGTCTGTGGTTGATCAGCTGTCCAGTGGTTATATCAGAAGGGCTTGTAAATTTTGCAGTGAATGTGCATTTATCCGGATCAATCTATTTGAAATTACATTGAAATCTGGTGTCCTGGAACCAGCTAATCCACTGGTGCAAAAACAAGCAGTATCCATCCATTTTCCAACCCGCTGAATCCGAACACAGGGTCACGGGGGTCTGCTGGAGCCAATCCCAGCCAACACAGGGCACAAGGCAAGAATCAATCCCGGGCAGGGTGCCAACCCACTGCAGGACACACACAAACACACCCACACACCAAGCACACACTACGGCCAATTTAGAATCGCCAATCCACCTAACCAGCATGTCTTTGGACTGTGGGAGGAAACCAGAGCGCCCGGAGGAAACCCACGCAGACATGGGGAAAACACACAGTAACAAGATGGAATTCCCTCTGAGATCCAGGATTAACTAATTTCTCTTTCTGGAACAGACCCCAAGTTAAGGAACTAACCTATTTAGGGAAATGTCAAGCATACTCCCACACAATCACTCAAACAGGGACAATTTTGAATCATTAATAACTCATCATCAAAACAAGATATTACCAATATATTATTAAAATAAAACAAAGGATTTCAGAATACAAACACAAAAACATTAAATGATAAGCAAATCCACATTACTAACCGAGAATGGTAAACCGGATGGACGCAGGGACATCCGGCAATGGGCCGTGGCCGCAAAAGACGTACTGCGCAGGCGCCCCACAAATCCCCCCCCCCCCCCCCCCCCCCCAAGCAACGGGAACCGGATGGAATGCAACGTAAAATAAGAAATGAGGCATCGTGCACAGAAAAAAGGAGTCAGACCACAGAAAAAAGGAGTCAGACGCCGTTGCACACGAAACGGGACACACAAAGAGGAGGATTCAACAAGACCCTAGGACACAAAAAAAAAGAAGCCGCGAGCACCACACAAAGCCCATTGGACACGAAACGGGACAGACTACGGCCATAGCACACGAAACGTACACAAAAACGACGATTCACACCCTCGACCACAGTAACATAAATAACAAATGACACACAAAGTCCCATTTCTAAATGAACCGTCCATATTAAACATACGTCATCTCAACACGTTCACACTATGCAGCATAGGTGGATCTTATTACAATAAGGCACTATTAACCGTTCAACCGCAGAAAAGGCTCCATATTAACAGTGAGTGCGATCCTCCTTATTACTTATCCATATTTATCACGCTCAAGAACAAACAAGTCATAAATTCACGATCACGGGTACAAAACGATACGGCTCGGATAACGGGACCAAACACAATTCACACTATGTAGCATAGGTGGATCTCATTACAATGAGGCACTATTAACCGTTCAACCGCAGAAAAGGCTCCATATTAACAGTGAGTGCGATCCTCCTTATTACTTATCCATATTTCTAACGCTGAAGAACAAACAATTCATGAATTCACGATCACGGGTACAAAACGATACGGCTCGAGTAACGGGACCAAACACACGAACCCGCATGAAAAAAAAACAATACACGTCGGCTCCAACGCACTTCTGAAACTCTGGAAGAAAAAATGTCTCGGCTCCAAAAACACAAAGCTCAACTAACACAGTTACAGAAACGAACCCAAATGGACAGACACACTGAACGTGGACGCATGCAGCGCGCGTCTCACAGTACTGCATTGAAACAGGCACGGGTTCAAAACGAAACACCTCCCGTCTCAGACATACAGCAACGGTAGCGAAGGGACAAAATAAATAAATGCAGACGTCTACACCGCGCATCTGGACTGCCGGAAAACAAGCACGCAAGGCTCCAAAAAGAGAAAGCTCAACTGACCAACATACAAAAACGGGCAAGGCTCAATACAAACAATTCACGCCGTAAACTACAACGGGCTTCTCACACAGCACAGGCAAATCGATTACACCTCCAAAACAACACGTCCTAAATAATGGGACATACAACGACGCGACTCTCAAATGGCACAAGCAAAAGATACACGTCACAGACATCAACGACAGACACCTGCTAAACGCTTGCGCCAGTTAGCTGACAACGCGTTCAATAATGAGTCCACTATTCAGGAAAATTCATTGGGATTAATGAATGTCATTTGCAATCATTGTCATTCACTTAACTTCCCTGAAGAAACAACTGGCAATACAAGTAATGAATTTACACGTTGTTATCAAAAGGGTCAAATTAGACTGCCTCCTTTACATTCATATCCTGAATATCTACAGAAGCTTCTAACTAACGATGTACCTGAAAGTGAAATCTTTATGAACTGCATTAGATCCTACAAATCGGTATCCACTATGAACATTAACAGTGGCACTGCACATGACATCCGTCTTGCAAAACTGTTCATTATTGATGAATGTACAATGGCATCCACTCACTTACTCAACACCATTCATAAACTTCTACAAACATTTATGAATAATAATATTCCCTTTGGAGGAAAGGTACTTTTATTAGGAGGAGATTTTAGACAGTGCTTAGCTATTGTTCCACATTCCATGCGCTCAGCTATTGTTCAGTGCACCTTAAAATACGCAGACAATTGGCATTGCTTTCAAAAGATACAGTTAGTACAAAACATGCGATGTCCAGATCCAGATCATAACAATTGGTTATTACAACTGGGAGATGATACACTCACCAATACAGATGGATTTCACCCAGATATTATTACAATTCCTCAAGCCTTTATCTGCGACGACTTAGTTACAGACAGATTTGGAACAGCAATCTCATTAGACCAAATGGCCCTTTTAACACAACGCACTATATTATGTCCAAAAAATATTAATGTGGAAAACATAAATACCCAAGTCATTGCATTACTTCCTGGAGAGACACAGCTCTTTCTAAGCTCTGACAAACTTGACTCTGATCACAACAATAACCATCTTCATTGACCTTACAAGTTCTGATCTGGAATTACCTTTTACACTTAAACGGCGTGTACAAAGAAATTTTCCAATAAACCTTTACACTGTGCCACAAACTTTATTGTTTGCTTTCTATTTGCATCATCTACACCTTCACACTATTCTATATCTCATTCATACATCACGCTCTTTGTCATTCCCAACACCAGGGGTTGGCGAGCGAAGCGAGCAGGGGGCGGAGCCCCCTAGTAATAATACATTCTGAAACAATCTGTTAGAAATAGTGTAAGCCGCCAAAATTCAGGATGTTCATAAGAAACGCAATGATTTATTTCATGAGGTAGACATACATAATAAACAAGAATAACTGCATCAGATATTTGAAATATTAAAATGTAGATAGATAGATAGATAGATAGATAGATAGATAGATAGATAGATAGATAGATAGATAGATAGATAGATAGATAGATAGATAGATAGATAGATAGATAGATACTTTATTAATCCCAATGGGAAATTCACATTCTCCAGCAGCATACTGATACAATAAATAATATTAAATTAAAGATTGATAATAATGCAGGTAAAAAAAAAACAGACAATAACTTTGTATAATGTTAAATGTTAACGTTTACCCCCCCCCCGGGTGGAATTGAAGAGTCGCATAGTTTGGGGGAGGAATGTGTGCTTCAATTTAAAATTTTAAAGTCTAAATAATCTTGAGTGTAATGGAAATTTACCATGTTTCACTTTCTGATAGTAGTCAATATAGGGCTAGATTCAAAAGAAAACAAAATTTAAAAAAACATCATATTTGTAATCACAACGACCTTGAAATAATATAACAATACCCCACATGCTTATGTTTGAACTTTTGTTATTTTTGACCCTGAGACTTAGATGACTAGGACCACCAGTAAAGAATCAAATATCAAAAATATAATTTTCGTAATCAGCAACATCAAAATAGCATAAAACGACACTTAACAGACCTACACTTCTGATCCAACTTTTTTCAAAGTTTTGTGAAAAAAAGCAACTTTAACCCCTCATATTCCATTTGAGGGTGAAACCCTGGGGTCAGCTGATATGGCATGCACAAGTTCAAATCCTTCTGATCATTTTTTGATGAAGAAGCAGGTTGGATTACTCTTTCGGCATTAAACTAATTTTCAGTGCAAAATCTTGCAAAAATCGCCAATAAAGTAGGGTGTTTTTAGGTCTAGACCAGGGCCAAGAAATAGGTGGGGATACCAGAAATATCGACGTCCTGCGTAATTAAATATGAAGACTATATTCTAACAAAGTGAGTTCAAAGCGTTCATAAGTAATTCTTACGAACACATTTCTTCCCAGTTACTGTCTAAGGAAAAAGCATTCCTCTATTACTTGGCTGAACAGCAATCATTGGTGCAGATTTACCATTTTAGGAGATTATCCACGAGGACTTGGGCTGACACAGAACCTAATGAAATGTAAGTTTCTGTACAATGACCTGAGAGACAGGGTATAGGAATTATATTTAATCTGATTTTTTATTACATTTCCGGAGACTATGTTGCTCTGTGAAAACTGTATATTCCTTCACGTCTGTGGAACCACCAAAGTTTTTTTTTCTAATCTACAGTAGGTGCCTTCAATTATATAGTTCTCATCCATGTACTCTATAAACAGCTGCCGTTTAGGATAAGATTGTGCGATTTGTGAATTTTTTCACGAAATGCACATAACGTGTACTTCTCAAGTCTTTAGGCACCTCCGTTGCTCGAAAAGAATGTTTTCTTCTATGATGCTCCTTTAGTTCCAGAGGGTGCGATTCTATCCTTTTTTTTCAAAGACGTATAGATTTTACTTCACAACTGGATTTCAACCTTTTAGACTGCTCTTAAAACCTTACTAAATTCCCATAACCGAACTAGAGCAATCCTTAACGTGCTGATGTAGCAGTAATGTCAAAAGATAAAATTGCTTACCTTTCCCGAAGCTCCGTCTCCTAGGATGACAATTTTTAATTGCCTATCTTGACTCTCTTCCTCGGAATCAGACATTGTCTAATGTAATATGCAAAGCTTTTGGAGTGTAGGTTTTGCTTTTATTTTATTTTATACCATAACACGATCAGATTAAGATTAGACAAGGGAGCGCTAAGCAACCAGACGCCATCTTCCCTGAGTGGCTATAGGCTGGGAAATCCCACTCCGGCGTCTCCAGTGTAAAACAAACACCAACAGTGCAAAATACTTTGCCAAGAATGCAGTTAAATACACTACACTTTAAATAAAACTAGTGCTAGTGTACGGGGTGTACATTTAAGCGGCCTAGTGTGAAACTATTCGTTTTGTTTTTAAGCATGAGTGGTGCTGCATTGGTTTAGCCGCACTCTGACGCGTCGCCGTAGCTAAGGAGAAATGAGGTTAAAGGTCACTACTTTAACGGTGGCGCGTGCAGGGTTTGAAGAGTCGGCAAGCGATGAGTATAGGCTTTGATATGTTTTTTGCGTTTTAATGTCGTTTATTAATTTTAGGCTGAGCTTTTTAAAATGATAGCCTCTCATATGTATAAAATTAAATGTACATAAGGAGCATGTTGTCTAAGCAAATACGACACACCTAGATAACAATCCACAGAAACTTCATTAGACAATTGCAAAACTGATAGAAAATCGGTAGAACTATAGTTCTGTTAAGGGTAAGCATGCGTAAACTACATGTTAGATGGTATTTTACAGGACCAGAAAACGGCAGTAATTATTTACTATTCATCTGATCATTCCACTTCAGGTTTGTGAGCTACCACCACAGCCCATAGGAATGAAAAATCCAATCAAAATCAAAAAAGAGATTTCCTTAATATCTTTTTGTTTTGTCCTAGACAAAAATTACATCAGAAAAAAATATAAATTGGGACATTTTCTTTTGTCTCATGCTCCTCAGATTTTCTCCTGAAACACCCCAGTGTTCTCACAAGGGTCTCCTCTTGAGTTTCAGCAGAGATCTCAGCAAAGTCACACAATGGGCTCAGATTTTCCATGTGTCTTGAATTTTTTTGAAAGTACTTTCATTGTGTGCTCAGTAATACACCGGGAAATATATTAACAATAGTTTGTGATAATAAAACACCACTTTACTATGATTGGGGAGCAGTGGTGGCTCTGAGACTAGGGATCTGCGCTGGTAATCAGAAGGTTGCTGGTTCGAATCCCGAAAACGCCTGAAGTGATTCCACTCCATTGAGCCCTTGAGCAAAGCACTTAACCTGCAATTGTTTCATCCTGGGTATGATGTTAATCTGCATCCAGCCCTGCAAGAAGGTCCTGCAATGTACGTGGCAGGATTGGCACTCCACCCACCATAAAAAAAAAAAAAAAAACTTCACACTGTTCCAGTGTGGTGCTGAGGTGTAACCCGCTGCACTTGGGTCCCAATCCAGGTGGTTCATCGTGTGGTGGGTGCTATAACAAGCTATCAGCGCATGCTCCCAACCTCCTCCTTCTTTGCATTTGAATAATATTATTAGTTGCTCTAATTTATATTTCTGTGCTCCAATATGTCATACTCCTCTGGAAGAAAATGCAGGCAATGTAGTCAAGTGTTTAAGACTCTGGAGCTCAAATCCCACAACTGAAACTGTGTGACCATGAACAAGTCACTTCACCTCTCTGCGTTCCAATTGGAAACACAAAAGAAGTGTAACCGATCGCTTTTCAAATGTTGTAAGGCACCCTGGATAAAGAAATCTGTCCAATAATGACTAAAAGAAACACAAAGTCTTAAAAGAGATTAAAACAAGACCAGAAAGAGATCTCACAAAAATGAAATGCTTTTCAAACGAAATTCTCAATTTTGTTTCCTTTGCGTCTAAAGCTATTACTCCTAAGGAATTTTAGGAGAAACATCTTTGACAAAGTTGCATTCTTTAAATTAAACACAAAAGAGAATCTCTTTTAAGTATCATGAGGCATCAAAGATCAACCTTTGTGCAGTAAAATTTTCCTATGGAAGTCCTGTAAATATCCTAGACCATGTTTATATATGCACATAGAGACAAATACTATTCTTGAACCCAGTTAATTCAGTGAACAGGAGTCACGGGTGCCTGTACCACATTGATACCCTATTTATATGCAGTAGGTTTTAAATCCAGAGTATTAAATTTAGCCACAACAGCTCTTCAGGACATCCATCCATCCATCCATTTTCCAACCTGCTGAATCCGAACACAGGGTCACGGGGGTCTGCTGGAGCCAATCCCAGCCAACACAGGGCACAAGGCAGGAACCAATCCCGGGCAGGGTGCCAACCCAATGCAGTCTTCAGGACATGGGTACCCAATTTTCCTGTCATCGTCAAAGGTTGAATGTTGATTATGCTTTAGCCCTGTTTGAGTGTGAATGTAGCACTATACCTCCTGCAATCCTAATTCAGATTAAATGGGTGTGAGAATGGTATGTTATGTATAAATATTCAATGCCTTTAGATCCCTGCACTTTCTACACATTTTATGTTGCAGCCTTATGCTTAAATCGTTTAAATTCATTTTTCCCTCATAAAACAACACTATACCACAGATGTTTTTGACGTTTGAAGGCTGCTTCAGGTGCATCCCATTCTATCAATCATCACTGAGATTTATCTACACCTTGTTTGGAATCCAGCAGTGGGCAACTGATTGGACATACTGTAAGTAACACAAGTACTCACTTTTCTTTTTAAGGTCCCACAGTTGGTAATGTGTAGCAGATCAAAAAAATCAATCTATGAAATTGAAGGAACTGCTTGCAGATCTTAGAAACAGAACTGCATTGAGACACATATCTGGGGAAGACTGTAAAAAAATTCTGCAGCAATGATGGTTCCTAAGAGCACAATTTCCTTCATAATTCTTAAATAGAAGAAGTCTGAAACAACCATAAATCTTTCTAGAGCTGTCTCCCTGGCCAGACTGAACAATTGTAGGAGAAGGGCCTCGGTAAGAGAGATGACCAAGAACCCAGTGTTCACTCCGGCTGAGATTCAGAGAATGGGAAAAACTTATAGAAGCACCACAACCACCACTGCAATACTACAGCCAGACAACACATGAAAGCCCATTTAGAGTTTGCAAAAAGTCATCTAAAGTACTCTCAGAAACAAGATTCTTTAGTCTGATGAAACAAAGATTAGACTGTTTCAACTCAATTCTAAGTGTCACGTCTAAAGGAAACCATGCACTGCTGGTCATCTGAGCTATACCACTCCAACAGTGAAACATTGTGGTGGCACTACACTAAGCAGGTTGTTTTTCAATGTCAGAGGCTGGGAGACTGGGCAGGGTTGAAAGTAAGGTGAAAAGAACAAAATACAGAAATATCCTTAAGGAAAACCTGCTCCAGAATGATTTGAACTTCAGACTGGGCCAAAGGTTCACTTCCAATTGAACAATGACTCAAAGCACAAAATTTAAATATAGCACAGGAGTGGCTTAGGATCAGCTCTGTGAATGTTTTTAAAATGCCCAAGCCACTGCCTGGATTTAAGCCAATCAAATTTCTCTGAAAGAGACCTGAAAATAGCTGTCAATTGGTGGTCTCCATCCAATCTGACAGAGGTTGAGAGGATTTGCAGCGAAGAATGGCAGAAAGTCCCTTATCCAGAAGTGCGAAGTTTGTCACATCTTATCCAAGAAAACTCCAGGCTGTAATCTCTGCCAAAGATACTTCATTGAAGTACAGAGTAAAGGATCTGAATACATGTGTCAATGTGATATTTCAGTGTTTATTTATAGTAATTTTGTAGCACTTCCTAAAATTGTGTTTTGGCCTAATGCCACAACATAACAACATGTGTAAAAAGTTAAGAGCTCCGAATATTTTCTGAATGTACTGTAATTATTTAAATATATAAATTATATATATATATATATATATATATATATATATATAATTTATAATATCCTAAGCCTAAAAGTGCATCAGTGATGTTTTTTTGTCACACTTTAAATCCGGCTTATTTTAAAACTTACATATATATGTTTGGTATCATTCTTTTCAGAATTTATCGAACTTTAATGTGATGTTGTTAGATTTTCAGATTCTAATTCCGTTTTTAAATAATAAACTAAAAAATATCAAGAACTCACATCTCACGAGACGGGACTTTGTGCCAAAACATTTATCCACACCCGGGGCCGGAAATAAAACACAAAGAGTAGGCCAGCTGCTGTACAGGCTTTTAAATGTTTGAAGCGCTGCACAGGATCCAGATCACGTGGCATGGCAGCAGCAGCAAGCCAGCAGCTGATCAAGCAAAGAGGAGGTTAAAAAAAAAACAATTTTTTCCTATTGTATCACCATTTAAGAGGGGTTTTCAGAGGAGCGACCGCTTCTCCTTGGGGTGCGTTCAGCCCCCCTCTTCACAACATCAGCGGCAGAGACGTGAAGTGGCTGGTGAGCAAAGTGAGCTGGGGGGAACCCCCTAGTTATAAATAAAGTACTGAAAGATCCCAATCCACCTTCTATAACTCAATGGTCAAGCAATGTTCTATGTTATCAGAAACTGAAAAAAATTATAATCCTCTTTGTGAAAATATGTTCAAATGTTTTTCAGAACTTGACAAGAGCTCATTAATAAACAGTAATTCTAAACTAAAAATGCTAGGAAATTGCATAAAAAAATCAAAGTGTCAGTCAGTATGGTGTCCTACATAATCCAAAGACAATTGGAATGTGGAAGAAACTCTGATAGGAAAGTACAACCCAATCAGAAGACAAGTTTCTTAGGGTCACCAGCTTGTATGATAGGAGCCTCACAGCACAACATCTTTAAACACAGCTTAACAGCGGTCAAAAAAAGCAAGTCTCAGTTTCTACTGTGAAGAGGAGACTTTGTGCTGCAGGTTTCACAGGGCTAGTGGCAGTAAAAAAGCAATTCATTAACAGACAAAATAAGGCCTTCAAATACTGGCATTGGACTACTGCAGATGAGAAGAAAGTCTTATTGACCGATGAATCAAAATTTGAAATGTTTGGTTGTTTGTATGCCATTGAGTTGGTGAAAGGATGGTTCCACAGAGTGCGACACCAGCTGCCAAATATGGAGGAGGAAGTGTGATAGTCTGCGGTT
This sequence comes from Erpetoichthys calabaricus, assembly GCF_900747795.2. Lineage (NCBI taxonomy): Eukaryota > Metazoa > Chordata > Cladistia > Polypteriformes > Polypteridae > Erpetoichthys > Erpetoichthys calabaricus. The sequence goes on along the minus strand of NC_041398.2, from coordinate 97,186,231 downwards.
CTTTTGCTGGAGATAGAGTTGCTGACTTGCACAAAGTGACTGGCATTCTGAATCAAACGGGTTACCATAGTTTGATACCCCATAATGACAACATGAAAAAAGTTTACTTGAGGTTTTTGCAAATTTATTAAAAATAGAAAAACTGAAACTGAAATCACATGTACATAAGTATTCACAGCCTTTGCTCAATACTTTGTTGATGTACCTTTGGCAGCAATTACAGCCTCAAGTCTTTTTGAATATGATGCCACAAGCTTGGCACACCTCTCAAGCTCCATCAGGTTGGATGGGAAGCATCGATGCACAGCCATTTTAAGATCTCTCCAGAGATGTTCAATCGGATTCAAGTCTGGGGTCTGGCTGGGCCACTCAAGGACATTCGTAGAGTTGTCCTGAAGCCACTCCTTTGATATCTTGGCTGTGTGCTTAGGGTCGTTGTCCTGCTGAAAGATGAACCACCGCCCCAGTCTGAGGTCAAGAGCACTCTGGAGCAGGTTTTCATCCAGGATGTCTCTGTACATTGCTGCAGTCATCTTTCCCTTTATCCTGACTAGTCTCCCAGTCCTTGCCGCTGAAAAACATCCCCACAGCATGATGCTGCCACCACCATGCTTCACTGTAGGGATGGTGCCAGGTTTTCCTCAAATGTGACACCTGGCATTCACACCAAAGAGTTCAATCTTTGTCTCATCAGGCCAGAGAATTTTCTTTCTCATGGTCTGAGAGTCCTTCAGTTGCCTTTTGGCAAACTCCAGGCGGGCTGCCATGTGCCTTTTACTAAGGAGTGGCTTCCGTCTGGCCACTCTACCATACAGGCCTGATTGGTGGATTGCTGCAGAGATGGTTGTCCTTCTAGAAGGTTCTCCTCTCTCCACAGAGGACCTCTGGAGCTCTGACAGAGTGACCATCGGGTTCTTGGTCACCTCCCTGACTAAGGCCCTTCTCCCCCAATCGCTCAGTTTAGATGGCCGGCCAGCTCTAGGAAGAGTCCTGGTGGTTTTGAACTTCTTCCACTTACAGATGATGGAGGCCACTGTGCTCATTGGGACCTTCAAAGCAATAGAAATTTTTCTGTAACCTTCCCCAGATTTGTGCCTCGAGACAATCCTGTCTCGGAGGTCTACAGACAATTCCTTTGACTTCATGCTTGGTTTGTGCTCTGACATGAACTGTCAACTGTGGGACCTTATATAGACAGGTGTGTGCCTTTCCAAATCATGTCCAGCCAACTGAATTTACCACAGGTGGACTCCAATTAAGCTGCAGAAACATCTCAAGGATGATCAGGGGAAACAGGATGCACCTGAGCTCAATTTCTAGCTTCATGGCAAAGGCTGTGAATACTTATGTACATGTGCTTTCTCAGTTTTTTTATTTTTAATAAATTTGCAAAAATCTCAAGTAAACTTTTGTCACGTTGTCATTATGGGGTGTTGTGTGTAGAATTCTGAGGAAAAAAATGAATTTAATCCATTTTGGAATAAGGCTGTAACATAATAAAATGTGGAAAAAGTGATGCGCTGTGAATACTTTCTGGATGCACTGTATATATATATATATATATATATATATATATATATATATATATATATATATATTATATTATATTAAAAAAATCTTGGGTGGAGACATGATTTTCTCAGAGACATTTTAATGTCCCACGAGACAAGGAGGACAGCTGCTGTACAGGCTTTTAAATGTTCGAAGCATGGCATGATATGCAGATCACGCAGCACAGCACAAGCAGCAGCAGCAACAAGCCAGCTGATCGACCATAGAGGAGGTAAAAAAAAAAAATGTTTTTGTTTCCCATTGTATCACCCTTTAAGAGGAGGTTTCAGAGGAGCGACCGCATCTCGTTAGCATGCGTTTGGCCCCCCTGTTCACAAAGTGAGAGGCAGAAATGCGAAGTGGCTGGCGCGTAGCATGCCCTGGGGGGGCTGGAGGGGTTTGGGGAAGGGGGTGGGCGAGGGAAGCGAGCAGGGGGCAAAGCCTACTAATATATATATATATATATATATATATATATATATATATATATATATATATATATATACATATATATATATATACATATGTATACTGTATATTATCACAGGAGGCTGGGGTTCAGACCCAGCCAGGACGCCTGGAAGGACTGGCAGGTGGCTTATACGTCCCCCGGGCCACGAGGGGACAACCACCCTGGATGTTGAGGGGTCCGTGGGAAAGGAGCAAGGAGGCTCAAGCCCATTGGGGCCTGTGGCCACCGCCAGGGGGCACCCAGGGCGTCGTGGAGCCTGGGAAACATGCACTTCCGCCACACCTGGGAAGGTGGAGGAAGATCCTTCCAGTGACGCCCAGAGTGCTTCCGGGTGCAAGAGCAGCACTTCCACCAGCACATCCAAGTGGAGATAAAAGGGGCCACCTCCCTACAATCGGGGAGCTAGAGTCGGGAGTAGGAGCAGGAGGAAGCTCCCATGAGGAGGGGAAAGGCGGCCCACAGACAGTGAATGGCCCGAGGAAGGGTGTTTGGTGCGGGAAGCACTGTGAGTGTGCGGGACTGGTGTTTGGGGACACTTGTTTAAATAAAGCGTGTGTTTTTATGAACAGTTGGTGTCTGTTTGGTTGTGTCCGGGCTAAACCTCTCACAATATATATATATAGGTGTTAATCATCTAGAATATAACATTAAGTAAGAAGAGAAAATAAGCAGATCTTTCCTGGAAAGTCCAATCATATATATTATCTAGGTGTTAATCATCTAGAATATAACATTAAGTAAGAAGAGGAGATAAGCAGATCTTCCCTGGAAAGTTCAGTCATATTTTATCATTCTATTATTATGGTTGATAAATTGTATCAATAATAAAAGGTAGACAGGCACAGAGATGTTTTCCCCTCTAAAATTCACTGGATTATGAAGCAGAGTATTTTATTCAAGGAAAAAGGGTCAGATGTTGAAGTTTCATAAAAGCAAAAGTGTAAAAAAGTGTGATCTCCTGTCAATCAAGATTACTTTACAAGTACTTGTCATTGCATGTAATTTCTGGAAATTTAGACTTCTTTCCCAAAAAAGCAAATTTTCTTCAAAATAAAAATAAACTTTGAATAATTCTTATTAAATTAAATGTAAGCTGTGTAACATTTTGAGGAAAAATTGTGGCCTGCCTGTTTCACATCTGTTAAGTCTGCTTTAATTCATGACTATAGTATATATAAATCATGAAGTTCAAAGAGATAGTGAAACCATCTCTTTATTTTTTTATTTTTTTTTTTTCTGTCACTTTGTAATGGTATTCTTTGTATATTTTCTAAATCTGCTATAGTTAAATCTTAAACAATCTGCTTGTATTAGTTTCAGGTGCTCGCATTAAAACTGTCAAAACAGTTTGACAACATATATTCACAAATATGCAGAAAACACAAATTGAAATATTTAAGTAATTGTAACCATCATAGAAATGTTAAACACAACCTCTGAAATTAAAATAGCACTGAGGATCTTGGGCCTTTCCATTAGGTCTCCAACACTTTTTACTGTCATCTGTTAGTAACTGGAAAGTAGAATTTATCTGAACATTAACAATGTCTGGAAAAAGGTGATTTCTGTAATAAATAATTTTATAAATCTCTTCTACAAAAAGTACAATTTTCCTTTAGCAACGCAGGAATTATGAAAAATGTTACATTATTCAGATCATTGTTTAAAAGTATGTTTCTACTAAAATAGCAACATGATAGGAATAATTCACCCTGATTTAAATATCTCATGATTATTTTCTTAGAAGGAGAAGCATCTAAATATGAAAACAATCCAGATTTTTAAACTCTCTAACTTAGTTCTTAGTAGTTTATCAATTTATAATATAAAGCTAAAGGTCTACATTTTATACATAGTGCTTATCTTTTTAAATTTTGACATTTCTGCATAACTGCAGTAGCAAGTCAAAAGGGTACTACTAAATAAACTACCTTAGTGTTCAGAGGTTTGGGTCATCATGTATCCCAAGATCCTTCCCTGATTGGAGAATCCTACCAAGTTTAGTGGGGCTCAAATAAGAGCTGTGGAAATGAAAGAAGATCAAATAAATTAATACATCCAACCAAAGTATGTAGTTTATTCCTGTCCAGTCAGAAGAAATGAGAGTTTCATTAAATAAACATTATTAGGCACATCACATCTCAAAATATATATTATACATATCAGAATTCATCTTTCTCAGATATGTGTAAATTCACACCTTTTGGCATTACTGTTGCTACCTACTACTAGAATGATAGCAAATTCATATTATTTTTTTAAAAGCTGTAATAAAGAGAGAAAACACTTGACATCTCACTCCACATACTGTATAAAACTACAAATGGACACCAAAAGTATCAAAAAGGAGTGTTTTTACTAAACAATAATATGCCCTGATAGAACTCAATGTATACATATAAGCAAACTTAAAGCAAATTCTGTTTGCTAAATAGGTAGAGAGCCACCACATTGAACCTATCATTAGCTTCCTCTGAATTCCTAGCACCACTAAGCCTACAAAGGGCAGTACGTGTATTTGTAAGACAGCTTTCAGAGTTACGCCTATTCCATATTGGATCTCTCAGCTGTTTGTCTGAAGGAATTTTCCCTAACTTCCTGTCCACCTTCATAGCTTCTTTGACATTAATTTAGTTTGACAACATTGACAATATGTGGATTCAGAAATTATTCAGACCTCTTTACTTTCTTCACATTTTATTGTGTTTAGAGTTTAATTTTAAATGGGTAAATTTGCCATTTTTGCACATCAATCTACACTTTAAAAAAAACCATAATGTCAAAATGAAACATATTTTCAGAAAAGTTTCCAAATTTATTAAAAATCAAAAAGTGAAACCCCTCATTATTCTGAACACATCCTTGTGTGAACTAGGTCAGCGTTTCTCAACTTTTAAGCATTTGCGACCCGAGTTTTCATAACAGTTTTAATCGCGCCCCCCTAACGTTTTTTTGAAACCCTAATAAAATTTATTCCTATATTTATTGCTGCTGATACACCGCTAGAAGTTTAAAATTTCCCTACGAATGGCGAAATTATGCCACATATGGCAACATTTGTGCCCCCTTTTTTGTTACTTTGGGCGTGCCCCACAGTTTGAGAACCGTTGAACTAAGTGATGTTCAAGCAAATTCCTGCATGATAGTAAATTATTCTTTCTAAATCTAAACATTGCTCATTTCTCTATAGAAAGGAGCTGGATGCATAGCTAATAGACATAAACATTTTGGATATAACAACATCAGACATAGATTCTAAGGAATCTACCTGGACATCCTTGTTGTAGTCAAAGTAGGCCAATACTAGATGTGAAACTTTAAATGTACTATTTTGAAAAATTTCATTATTTTGAGCATCCTTTATTTACTCAACTAAACATTTTAGTAGTTACAACAGGGAGGCTTAACATTGGCTTACTGTAGTTATGCGAAATTTTAGAAGTAGTTTACCTTACATAGTAATGTTCTAAATTTTCTTTATCTTGTTGTTCTTCATGATAGCACTCGTAGATGGATCTAGTTTCATTAAAGCAAACATCAGGCAACCACCAAAATAATGAACCTCAGTAACACTGATGATACCCATTTAGAGTTCAGGTAAATTCTCATAGAACTATTGTAACATAACAAACAAGTTTTCAGTTTATTTAGTCACTAAGATTTGACTGCATTCTTAACAATGTTATATCATTCTTAGATGTTCACAGAAGTTCTGATTTGGTAGATTTAATTTTGTGCCTTGCTAATCAGTTTTTGCGGAATGTATTTTTAATACAGATGTGTTCATTTTCTCCAATTGATTTAACTTTAACTTGATAAATTTAAATATCTAGGATTAGTGGTAGCCTGAAATGGAAATCTAGATATAGAGATAATCCATAGAGTACAAAGTGGATGGAGCAATTGGAAGAAGATATCAGGCGTATTGTGTGATTGAAGAAATAAGCCAATAGTTAAAGGTAAGGTTTTTAAGATAGTCACAAGACCAGCAATGATGTATGGAACTGAGACATGGACAGTAAAAGGAGCACAGGAGAAGTTCGATGTGTCAGAAATTAGCATGTTGAGATGGATGTATGGAGTTACAGAATAAGAAATGTGACAATCATACGTGCGACAAAACTGGAGAGATACCTAAAAAAGTACTAGAAAGTAGACTGAAGTGGTATGAAAATGCAATGAGGAACAGACAATAAAGACAATAAATATGTAGGCAAAAGAGTGATGGAATGGAAGTATAGGGGAAGAGAAAGTCAGGGAGACCAAAGCAGTGGTGGACAGATAAAGTAAAAGAAGATCTGACTGGCAAGGAGGTGCAGGACCGTGCTCTATGGAGAAGGTTGATAAAGCACATCAACCCCACATAAAAGGGGGAAAAGATGAAAAGAAAAAAGAACCATTTCCACAAACTAGAGAAAAATAGATGAGTCTGCAAAAAATAGTTCTCCTTGTTTCAGACTCAGCATCTCAGATACTATCAAAAATACATACAAAAGACCTGGGGGTCTCTGTACAGTATACCTAATACTCTTATACAGATAAACATCTCAACAAAAATTAAACAAATATATACATACAGTATTCTATACTAAAATTTATAAATGAAAAGAACAGAGACTGAACAATAATGCTCATTTATCAGCTGGATGATAAACTGGACTGGACTGCCAATACTGATGCTCTGTGCAAGAAAGGACAGAGCCAACTATACTTTCTTAGAAGGCTGGCGTCCTTCAACACGTTAACATTACAGTATACAAAGTTGCTGTCTGTTATACCTGCATTTTTATCACTCTTTAATTTAATATTGATTTTCATCAGTAGATAGATAGATAGATAGATAGATAGATAGATAGATAGATAGATAGATAGATAGATAGATAGATAGATAGATAGATAGATAGATAGATAGATAGATAGATAGATAGATACTTTATTAATCATGCTGCTGCTGGAGTATGTGAATTTCCCCTTGGGGATTAATAAAGTATCTATCTATCTATCTATCTATCTATCTATCTATCTATCTATCTATCTATCTATCTATCTATCTATCTATCTATCTATCTATCTATCTATCTATCTATCAAAGGGATAGGTCATAATATCTATAAATAAAGAATAAAAACAGTACCCTCTGCCTTACCTTATGAACAGTGTACAACACAATTGTCTAGAGAACACCAAGGATTGCTTAACATTAACATATCAGGGCAGACGTGTGGGATATTTCTACAGCAGTAAATTAGCAGACAGGTTTACATGTACAGTGTAGTGAAGACACACAACAACAGACTGTTTAATTTGAAAATATGCAAGCATGCAAAACTATGGTAAAGAAGCCATGTCCATAACTAAATAATATAACAAGGACAGCATAAAATACCTTTCAGAGCATTAGACACATTCAAAGTTATCCCTTTATTATTACTCACATTAAACAAACATCAAAATATGTTAGACATTAGAGTTTAGCACCTATGCTTCACTCAGTCTAGACAATGAGTTTTGCTAATTTGCAAAATGATAACAAGAGTAAGCAAATTACTTAAATGCAATGAAAATACCTAAGCATAATAAAAAGTAAGCTTACATCCCAGCAGAGCTCTCTGTTGGTACAATTTGTAATCTGTTATCTCAGTGCTGCTTGTTTCAAAACTCTTTCAGACTCTCTCAACATACTGCCTGTTCTATTCCACTATCATGGGCTCCCTGACTACACCAGTAACTGCAGTAATTTCCTGCAGCAATACAGAAATGTTTGCCCGCTCCAGTCCACTGATGATGCTGACAAATTTGTTGTGCCCCTAACTAAATTGTGCTGCATGGTTGACAGAGCCATCAGCCTTATTGCACCCAGACACTGGAATAACTTCCCTAAAGCAATTAGATCAGCTCACTCAATTCATTCTTTTAAAGGTAACTTAAAACATTTGTCCAGAAATATACTGAAAAAAATAAATTCAATTAAATTATGGACATTGGCTTCATATAAATTATTTGTTTTTGCAATGACCTATACTTCCGCTTTGTTTCAACACATAATTATTAAGTTAGTTCAATGAAATATATTCAAGTATATTATATATTTTGATAGAGTTACCCTAACATCAGTTTGTTATATTGTTTTAGCTTTATGTTATAATTTTTCTGCTCCATGTTCTGATGATGTTAATCTGATGCAGTTCAGTCATTCTTTTCTATCCTTCTTGACATTCAATTTCAACAGAATGTGTTACTGGAAAACATAACCATTTTCCAGTTAGAGTTAAAATTCAATTTGTTTTCCAGATTTTCACATAGTGACATAGCTGAACAAAACACAGTGCTGCTTGAGAAGATACTCCTATCATATAGACAAGAGTTTGTTATTCTAAGTTCACAGGACTGCCCTGCACAGTTTTAAGAGTTCCTGCACAAACACACCTGATCCATCTCATAAGCTAATTATCAATGTTAGATCAAGCAAGGTTTGTGTTTAATTCCATTTAAACACTTAATAGCAGTGTGTTCAAATGCCTTTCTTCTGACTAGGCTGCGTTTCATTTTTGCTTGACACAACATATTCAAGTTTCAAGTTCAAACATTAAAATATTTAATTGAATCCATGTGATCTGTCTTAGTATCTTCAATAGAGGGTCATTCTTATTTTTTTTTTTTGTGAAGATATGTATATATACAATGACATTCTCATGATAATATACATTACTTCAAAATATGTTACTGATTTGTGGTCTTCAGACATTTTGTATTTTTATTCCTGTCTGTCATTTCTTATCCTAATTAAGGACTTTGTGTTTCATATATTTATCTTTTATTCATTATTTAGTATCTGAAATACAGTAAGTTTGTATCCTGTGTTATTTATTTGAACTTCTTCTACGATTTTGTTTTGCTTGTACACATATATCATTGAAGTATTCTGAGCATGTAAAATGCACTATATAAATAAAGTGTACTATTATTATTATTATTTAATAATAATAATAATAAGATCACTGCTCAAAACCTCGAGATGAACACCTAGCTCAGCACCTTCAAAAAACTCTGGCTTGCCCTTACATACCACAGGCTTTCCTCCCATACATATATGTTAAATGTCTTGCTACCTACCTACCGGGTTGAAAAGAAGAGGTTACTACCAATTATTAACCATAGCATCTGCCCCCAGGTTACAGGGTCTTTACTAAGGAATGATAATATCTTAAGCACCCACATCTAATTTGAACTCTGGTATCTGCAAACGGGTCTTGTTTCTGTGATACTGCATCCATTAACAACTTGTCATCTTCTCTTTTACTGTCTCTCACTCTTCATTTTTCACTCACTGCATGTGCTTCTCCTTCTAACCAAAAACAAAACGCTGTTGCACATATAGTTTTAGATATCCTTTTCAGCTGGAAAAAAATAACCTTGCACAGTCATAGAATTGTATGCATTTTGTGGACTTTATGTATTCCTTTTTTCAAAGTAGCCCATCCAGTGAAGCATTTACTTTTCATTTTGGCTTTGTGTTACCTGTTGTTGATGTATTTTATTGCCTTGTGAATTTAATGAGTTGCCTGCTGTGTTGTATGTTGACTGACTAGATGCATGGTTTATTCATGTAAACTCCTAAAGTAATTGTCCATAGTTTTAAACAGCCCATGTGATTTTTCTTGAAACCTGACAAATTTAATTGCTTTCTCTAGTGTCATCTCACGTGTTTCTCTCCCAGCCTTGGTGAATAAATGCTAAACCATAAGAAATTTCTTCACAATTTCAATAAAAAAATGTAAGTGCAACCTTACAAAAACTTTTTTCTCTATGTTGCAAGATGCTCAGTTTACTAATTTTCCCATGAGTTTATATTGAGCAAATATTATGTTTGCTTTAACTATTACAAACTGTATACTTCAAACAGTCTTAACAGATTTATTATATCTAATCCTCTCCACAATCTTAAAATCATAATTTTGTGATTTCTTCTAGCTATAGGAAAAGTCACATGTATTAATTGCCCTCCATTCAACAGACCATAAAAAAGTATTGAAACATATTGCTAGCACTTCTGACATACTTGTAGGGAATTTTTTAAGTGATCTGTCATATTTTTGTGTAGTACCTTACATAAGCGAACCAAATTGTAACATGTTGAGGAAAATATTAAATAGAAAATTTTGAGAGTCATTGAAATCCACGGATGTCCTTTATTTTGTGTGTGATCAGACCATTTAATAGTGCCATTGGTATTGATAAGACAGTGCAAGTACTGTATTTATTTCAAAAAATTTAAACGTTGCTCATTTATGTTACTAATGGCATGTGCACAACAATGACCAGAGATACAGTCCTTACACAAACAACATCCACAGAGTCACTAATGTAGTACTAAATATATTAGTTGTCATATATCTTCTGATTGCGATTAACTATAGAAGGTGGGCAATGGACATGGGCACAGTCAACCATTAATCCTTAAAGATAATATTGTTATTCCCTCACGGCAAGTGTCAATGGGCCTATAGAATGAGGATTCATGTTTCACAAGTGCAAAAAAATCAAAACAATTAGCTTTAAAACAATAAATAAGAAAAATGTAATTATGAATGTCCATATTAAGATTTTCAAATTAGTGTTATCTGTTTTCCATGAAATGCTACTATAGTGGATCAGTTTTCTTTGTGACATTGTTACCATTTTATGTATTGTACGGTGTTTAGCAATAATATGACAGATGAACTAGCTCACCAGCAATTGTATATTGTATTTTCAATTATCTGATGTTTAAATTATATTAGAAAGATAGATAGATAGATAGATAGATAGATAGATAGATAGATAGATAGATAGATAGATAGATAGATAGATAGATAGATAGATAGATAGATAGATAGATAGATAGATAGATAGATAGATAGATAGATAGATAGATAGATAGATAGATAGATAGATAGATAGATAGATAGATAGATAGATAGATAGATACTTTATTAATCCCAAGGGGAAATTCACATACTCCAGCAGCAGCATACTGATAAAGAACAATATTAAATTAAAGAGTGATAACAGTGCAGGTATACAGACAGACAATATCTTTGTATAATGTTAACGTTTACCTGCCCGGGTGGAACTGAAGAGTCGCATAGTGTGGGGGAGGAACAATCTCCTCAGTCTGTCAGTGGAGCAGGACAGTGACAGCAGTCTGTTGCTGAAGCTGCTCCTCTGTCTGGAGATGATACTGTTTAGTGGATGCAGTGGATTCTCCATGATTGACAGGAGCCTGCTCAATGCCCATCGCTCTGCCACAGATGTCAAACTGTCCACCTCCATGCCTACAATAGAGCCTGCCTTCCTCACCAGCTGTCCAGGCATGACACGTGTCTCTTCTTTATGCTGCCTCCCCAGCACACCACCATGTAGAAGAGGGCGCTCGCCACAACCGTCTGGTAGAACATCTGCAGCATCTTATTGCAGATGTTGAAGGACGCCAGCCTTCTAAGGAAGTATAGTCGACTCTGTCCTTTCTTACACAGAGCATCAGTATTGGTAGTCCAGTCCAATTTATCATCCAGCTGCACTCCCAGGTATTTATAGGTCTGCACCCTCTGCACACAGTCACCTCTGATGATCACGGGGTCCATGAGGGGCCTGGGCCTCCTAAAATCCACCACCAGCTCCTTGGTTTTGCTGGTGTTCAGTTGTAGGTGGTTTGAGTTGCACCATTTAACAAAGTCCTTGATTAGGTCCCTATACTCCTCCTCCTGCCCACTCCTGATGCAGCCCACGATAGCAGTGTCGTCAGCGAACTTTTGCACGTGGCAGGACTCCAAGTTGTATTGGAAGTCCGATGTATATATGCTGAACAGGACCAGAGAAAGTACAGTCCCCTGCGGTGCTCCTGTGTTGCTGACCACAATGTCAGACCTGCAGTTTCCGAGATGCACATACTGAGGTCTGTCTGTAAGACAGTCCACGATCCATGCCACCATGTATGAATCTACTCCCATCTTTGTCAGCTTGTCCCTAAGGAGCAGAGGTTGGATGGTGTTGAAGGCGCTAGAGAAGTCTAGAAACATAATTCTTACAGCACCACTGCCTCTGTCCAAGTGGGAGAGGGATCGGTGTAGCATATAGATGATGGCATCCTCTGCTCCCACCTTCTCATGGTATGCGAACTGCAGAGGGTCAAGGGTGTGGCAGACCTGTGGCCTTAGGTGGTGAAGCAGCAGCCGCTCCATGGTCTTCATCACATGTGACGTCAGAGCAACAGGCCAAAAGTTGTTCAGCTCACTAGGACGTGATACCTTTGGGACTGGGGTGATGCAAGATGTTTTCCAAAGCCTTGGGACTCTCCCCTGTTCCAGGCTCAGGTTGAAGATGCGCTGTAGGGGACTCCCCAGCTCCAATGCACAGGCCTTCAGCAGTCATGGTGATACTCCATCTGGACCTGCTGCTTTGCTGGCACAAAGTCTCCTCAGACTTTGTTCATTAAAAGACCTTGGTTTAATGTAGATACATCTGAAAAATCCTGTCAGCATAGAAAGTCTCAACTTTAAATGTTTGTTACATACTATCAATGTGTAAATAAACAATATGCAAAATATTTGCCTGCTGTATATTATGAAACATGACTGCATCATTCACAAAAATATTGTGCCACTGTAGGAGACCCCTTAAAGCAAGGACACTATTCTTAACTGCCTCAATACAGGATAATCATATATTTCAGGCTTTTTTTTTTAACTCAGCATCAAAGGGGTAACCCATACATGAAGTTAGGCAATGATTGGAATGGGACCTCTTAGATAAGGAATAAAATGCATTCTTCTTCAACATCTTGAAAGCATGGTGTAGTTCAGTTAAACCTGCACATACACAAAATACATTCTTTTTCAATATCTGCAAATCATGGCTAAAAGTTAAACATTGTACACATAAATCAGATATGAATTCCAAATAGTGAATAATGACTTTGAGAACCTGTCTCTTTTAAGTCATATGTTTTCGGAATACCCCATACACAGGCAATTTTGGAAATGTATTGTTTATTGTTTGACCAGATATAATAATATTATGCAATAAAAAATATATTGTGATATCCTTTAAGTACCTACAATACCTGTACATCAAAAACATTTTGCTCTTTTGAGAGAATACTGACTTCATTTTCCCAATAAGTTTTGTCATATATTATCTAGAACTAGAAAATGTTTAATTTTATCTGCTTGGAATGGTACAAAACATTTTCAGAATATTTAATATGAACATTGTAATCCTCTGTTTAACTCATTTTGATGTCTCAGCGTACATGAGGATCTGCTTCATATTGGTCATCTTGTCCACATAGCTCTTCCAGTTGAATAGGGAAGGGATGTTGAGTGTTCAGTCTGACCTAATTTTAACTTTATTTTAAACATAAATTGATTGTATTCTTGACTGAAATGTATTTACCTTATTATAAAGTGATTTATAAACTCAGTAAAACTCGAAAAAAGAACAAAAAGGGGATATGTTTTCTTGTTTCTCACTGACAAAAGACTATTGAATTTGGCAGAGATTGTGCAGAATGAGAAGTATACCAAATATATCTGTTCATCAAATGAGTATGTTCAGATAGTTCTATAATAAATTACTGTGTATAAACGTGTTTTAAAACTTTCTGGGCGACCAATTGCAATATTGGCTGAATGAAACATACATCTTACATCACTTATATCAGGGAAATATGCACAGTTGATAACAGAATTAAATTGTAAGATGTAAAACATTCTTCTATGTGATATTTTTCACAGACAGCACCATTATAAGATACATTGCAAAGCACACATGAATACAATTTCATACAGAGAAACCATTTATCACTATCCAGCAGTTCAAAGCTGAATGTCTTTTTTGCATGTTTATTTCATATGTAACTGAAAACATGTAAATACCTTTTAAAGTAAAAAAAACACAATTATAACCTGCAGCTAAGTTATAAGTAAACTACGGTTTGTGTGTGTGGCTAGTATATCCTAGGCAACAGAGTAACACTGAAAATATGGCTGAAATAAATAATCAACCAAAATCTCACTAATTGTAATGAATTATTAATTAGTTTTAAGTCTAAATATAATGGATGTCAAAAGACTACAAACTCATATTAATATTCCAGCTGTTTTGATGCAGAGGTTGGAATCAATAGCAGTCACATCAGATTTTTAATAAAATTTCTTAACTAAACATATGAAATAAAAAATAAAAAACTTTTAAGTATGTTCAGTACCTTGGTCATATAACTATTAACACCCTTCAACTAATACCTCGATGTGATTCATCTCTAGACCATGGGTCGGTACTGTCACTAATTCCTTCTCCCCATTTACCCTAAGAGTGGAGGACAAACGACCAGAGCAACTCTAGCATCACTTCCTCTGATGTCGCAAAGGTTCCACCTTTTCTGCTCTGATCTGCATAAAACAACATCAGTACCAAGAAGTCGGTGTTCAGATAGGAACCTGCAACTGGGAGAAGAGGACTCCAGTAGCCTCCTTTAGAAGAGAGAATGGACCTATGAAGTTTTCATCACCATTTCCATCTGTTTTTGTTATTGTTATATTTAGTAGGCATGTCTATTAAGTGTGGTTCACTCAGTGGGTTCCCCAGTCTGTATATATTACAGCCTGTTTGGATGCTGTCAACCTTGCACATTCATATTTTGTAATTTTATGCCACTGTTTTTTTTTTGGAGGAGTTAAAGCTAAGTTACACTTAGTCCACAGTCTTCTTTTGGTGAGTTAACTAATTTTCAATAGGTTTGAGGCCCAGGCTTTGACTTGTTCTGGACATTGATCTTCTTTGTTTTTAAACCATTCCTTAGTTGTATTGCCCTTCTGAGCAATATCATTTTGAAGGGTAAAATTCTCCTTCACCTTCACCTTTCTGTTACTGAGCAACATGTTTTGTGCCAAAATATTTTGATATTTTAAGCTGCTCAGTTTCCTTGCTACCTGATAAAAGCCATACAGATGCAGCGCCATAGTACAATACTGCCATCTTCTCTTATAACAGATGAGCTGTGTTGGCTTTGCACCAAATATATCTTTTAGAATTGCCAAAAAGTTTCACCTTGAACTCGTTAGATCATGAGGCATTTTTCTCTTGTGAGAGAATTTTTTTCCATGTGCTTGGGTATTTTTTTTTTTTCTTCATGAGAAATGGTTTCATACCATACTCTACAGTTCAGACTTAGGGAGAATATGCAAAATATTTTCAAGATGCATGGAGTCGTCATTTAATCCAATAAATTCCTAAAATTCATTAAAGGTTATCTTTGGTCTCTTGTTATCCCCCTTAATAAGATCTATCCTTGCCCATCATTGGTTTTACAGGAAGTCCTACTCTCTACAATGTCCAGGTAGTGACATTTTTTTTCCACTTGGTAATGATCTCAAAGATGTTTCATTATCATATGACCATTGTTATTTCTATTCTATGCAATTGAGAAACTTCAAGAAAATTTTAAAGCTTATTTAGGACAAATACAAATTTCTTCACATGACATTAACTGAAGGCAAATTACTTTGTATAACATTTATAAGGTGATTGGCTAAATATGAGCGCAGTGACAACCTTAGTGTGCAGGTACTGTATATGCGACCAACTTCAGGAGCTTTGTACAGTGCTCCTATGGACACTTAAAGGCGCTGCTGTGGAAAAAAAGTGAGTGACTTTAAGTTCTTATAGGTCCATATTGCAGAGGATCATGGTCTATCGAAATAACTTCACTTTTTGAGGAGGCCAAGGAAAGTCATGTTTCTACCCAGGTCGCTACTGACTTACAGATACACAATACAGAGCATAGTGAATAACTACATAACACTCTGGTATGGTAATTATACCATACCAGACTATAAGGCCACACAGCAGGTGCTTAAAATCGCCAAAGTCATCACTGGACATACATGCAGGACATGTATGACTGAAGAAAACACCATCCATTATCACTGAATGGACACACCTTATCACCAAACTGTCTGCCAGATGTTCAATTGGTATGATGCCCTACCATGTAATGAAAAGCCTGTAATGACAACACATAGAGAGGGTTTACACTACAGATACAGTGTTACTTCTTCTTCTTCTTCTGGCTGCTCCCATTAGTGTTAATAACCATCAGTAACTGAATTGCTTGTTACATATTCTGTCTGAGACATGCTATAGATTTATATTTTCTGATTTTGTGTGTATTTGTTCACTTATTTTTATTCAATATTTTTACATATGTGTTTATATTTATTGCACTTCTTTGTTGCCATTGCTTGTGTATCTGTTGTCATTGTACAAAGTGATGTATCTGTAGATCTACCAACAAATTCTTTTAATTGTACTTTAAAATATAATTACAACAAATTGAATTAAATTCAAAAACGTTTTGAAAGTTTTTCAAATTATTCTTTCTAAAACGATCAATTTGCTTTTCACTTAAAAAAGTGTTGCTAACAGTATGTTGGTAATGATGACAAAGGGTTTTATAACATGAAGTATTTTGATTTCAGCCTTGACATCAATATAAATACGCAGTTGCCTGAAAAAGTTTGTGAATCCTTTCAAATGACCTGGATTTTGGCATTAATTACTGCCAACAGTATGACCTTCGAGAATGTCACAATAATAGACTACACAATCTTCTAAAACTTAATAACACACAAACAATTGTTACCGATACTGAACACACTTTACATGTTCACAGTCTAGATTGGAATGTACTGTAGTATGTGAAGCCTTGGAATTTATTAACTGGAATCCCCTTTAGCTGCAATAACCTCCATCAAATGTTTCCTATAACTGCTGCTCTGATTTGCACAACGGGAAGGAATAATATTAGACCTTTCCTCCTTATAAAACTGTTTCAGTGCATTGAAATTTCTAGCAATCCCTGCATGAACAGCTCTCTTCAACTTATGCCACGGCATCTGAATCTGAATTTGACTCTGACTTGGCCATTCCAGTATTTATATGAATTTTCTTTGGTTTAAGTTGTTAATTTACTCCTGTGCTTCAGGATATTAGTTTGTTGCATCACTCAATTTCAAATATGTTTCAGGTAATGGGACCATTACCATGCAATTCTCTTTGTAGTTCTTGATATAATTTTGAATTCATTGTTCCCTCTATGATAGGAAACTCTCCAGACACTGTGGAAGCAAAGCAGCCTTAAAACATGACACTCCCTCCACCATGCTTCATGGCTGGGATGAGATTTTAAAAGCCTGCTTTTTTCCCCTCAGACATAGTGTAGTGTAAAAAAATTCAGTTTCCCTTCCCTGGTATCTGCTTTGCAGTTATTGCTGCTGGGAAAGGCTCCCTATGACCCTGAAATGAAGGGAACAGGGTCAGGAAATTGTTGGATGTATATTTAATTTATAAAACAGTATTTAAGAAATGTTCATACATACAGTAGGGCTAATGTGTAGAAATCCGTGATCAGTACATATGGAGATGATTCCTGTATTTGTTGTAGACGTTCTTTTTACAGTTGGAAAAGACTGCATCACCCTCAAAACTAGCAAAGGGTTAATAACTGCTACCATGACTGTGACATGTTTAGAAATACCTGCCATGTCTTTCTGATGTAATAAAACTGCTAATTATATGTTGAACAGTGAGAGGTAAAGAAATGATTCCATGACGAATATATCAGTCCTGAAATTTAAAAAAAAATCTAATTACGAAATTACTTGTGCAGAAAATAATGGTTTCATAAAGCAGTAACTATGCTCTTAAAAAGAAAGGTGCCAGAATGGTTCATCAGAGTGATGCCAAAGGGATACCATTTTTGGTTCTAAAAAGGCCCATCCACAATGGTTCTTGAAAGAACCTTTATTTATTTAGATCCATAACAGGCTCCTTACAGTAAATAACCATGAATAGATTGTAACAGATCTATGAAATACCAATGGGTCGGTCATGATGTTAAAGGTCTTTTGCTGCATACATCAACATATGCTAGCTAGTCCAAGTTTTGTTAATCTGCTAGTGCCCAGCTATATGTAGCCTTAAAGATTTCAGGTTTTTTCTACCTATTAGGCAAGTTTTCAAAGCAAAAAGAGCCAACTTCATATTCAAAGAACCCTTCCCAGAATGAAATTATGCTTTCTCAAGCAATGATTCTGCGAAGAACCATACAAGAAAGAACATAAAATTCCTTTAAAGAACCATTATTTTTAAGAGCGTTTGTAAAACAAATCATTTAGGGGACAGCTTTTGAGTGCAGGACTTTCGGGAACTTGCAAACTTGCTGTTTTGGAGGTATAGCTGTTTGATTCTAGCACAAGCTAAATGCATCACTCTCCCTTAGATACCTGTTATAATTTCACCAATGACTTGCACTTACTTGATTTGTTGACAGTTAATCAGATTGTTGTTGCCAGTACCGTTATGTTTCCGTTACTCACACAGAAAACGCACACAACCGATAGGTCAGCAATACAGTGTTGGTCACTGCTGTTAGTTTAATGAAACAAACATTACCATTAGGATTATTATCATCCTCTTTAAGATGGATATACAAAGATGGTATTGCTTACCTAGGATGAATACCTCGGGTGTATCTTTATGAAAGCTTTTGCAATTCTTTAGAAATACTTCTGTTAATATGCCTTCTGGAGAAATGATGCTTAAACGTTAGAGGGTGACTTACTAAGGAACGGACATAACTACCTATTAAGAACATTAGATTTAATTTTAGAAACCGTCTGTTAGATTTTGATATGGAAATGTATTTGTTCATATTCAGTAGGGTTTAAATTAACATTGTTTAACAAAGTTGAAAATAATTACTGACGAGTATGTTTAGCCATAACAAATTCTAGACTTTATGCTTGATTAACGTATTAACTTATCTTTTGTGCGGAAATTACCATCAGATGACCGGGAGGTATACGAAAATCAAGATTTTTTTTTCCATGAATATGAATAAGCTCTTTATGAAACAAACCCCCTTTACATTTATATTTTACTGATTATTTAAAATGCGTTATTACTAATGTTATCATATGAGCATGGTGCCAGAAAATTGCACGCCTTTGCAGATTCTGTTTTTCTTTGCCGAAAAGCATGTTAATAGCCCACGTTGTGTCAGTAAAAAGAGCAGTATTAACTGAAAATATAATTACCTTAAACCTCGTACGATTGTCACAAATCGTATATCATTATGTGCTTTACAGTTGACACGACTCAAAACAGCCTGCATGCACTACTTATTTATTAAGTCTTTTTTTATTTATTTAAAGAACATGAATACTAAGGTATTGACGGTAAAGTATTCTATTAAAATCCAGTATTCTTTTCAAACGAACAGTAATAAAAATGTTTAAATAACGTAAAATACTACAAATTGCTTGATATTTACCTATTAAGACATTAAATATATAAATGAGAAAGCTATTAGATTTCGAAATATTTGATACCCGCAGTAATCATTTACAACAAAGGTGCATGCTTTTCCAAATATGAGAAGACTTACGTTTTTGTTAAGGAACGCGTTATTTAGTCGATTCTACTCTGAATGGGATTCATTTAGAAATTATGCAATCGGCAGCGCTGAAGAATAGAAAATTATCTTCTAATATCATTAAATTCTTCTTAATCTTTAGTCGCTAAATGTAATTTCATTAAGCTATATGACTGGATAAATGTATTTCTCACTAGCGGAAACATATGGTCCAAGGATTTATGTGTCAAAAATGTAGTATTTGAAATGGTAATTTTCTGTCATTAAATGTGTAACGTGATCTGTAACAACAACTGGAACATGTCTGCTAGCGAAGGAAAATAATTTTAATGATTAAGTACTATTATGCATGTCAAGCTTACTCTATTAACTTGTATAAAGAAATTGTCCTTGACGTGCGAAATCTTACCACAAATATACAGACATTCATACAACAGTAAAATACTTACAACAAAGTTGGAATAGGCATGTTTTATTTATTTATTCTTTTTTCACCCGCAAGACAACAAAGCCTTGGCTTAATAGATATAAAGTATCTGGATGGGTGGACTGAAATATTAAAATAACAGGTGATAGATAGATAGATAGATAGATAGATAGATAGATAGATAGATAGATAGATAGATAGATAGATAGATAGATAGATAGATAGTTTCCGTTTATCTGATTTACATTCACTGCCGTACTGTAGTTCTGCCTACTACCTAATTGTAAAGCACTCGGTTCGAAACGGCGACAGAGTAAAACACTGAATTGTGGCGCACGATCGATTTGTTGTCACTGTGTTGATAAACGTCTGTCACGTTCAGAGATTTAGGGAGCGACAACAACATGCGTTTGCTTTAACAGCGATGACAAGAAAAAGCGCAATGAATTTAATGTACAAGTGCGAATAATTGTAATGTTAAAAAAATAAACTTTTGGAAAAATGGAAACATGTACATAAATGGACTGATGCGTAGTGAGAGATCGGGGACCTTGGAGTTTATTGTAATTTAGGGACTATAACCATAATTACAGGGCGGTCCTTTTGTGCGTAGTTCCTAATCACTAAAAACCAACAGTATTCCTTTGTGGCTTAGGAGCTAAAGTAAAGTTCTTTTTGCCCGACTAGGCAACTAAGTTTGTGATGTTTGTTCGAACGAGTGAGCGCACCATTTCTGTTGATTTCCTTGGTCAGAAAATAGCTGAACGTGTTAATAGCCGATTATCTGATCAGATTGAAATACACTAAATGACTATAAATTACGCAAATTATTTCCACAACACTCTACAAACGGTTAATGGCAGTCAACGACTACTTGCTTACTTTCGCTGCCAGAAGAGAAAAGAGAAGAAAACGCTCCAGACTAGCATTATACCTGTCGGTTGATGCTTTGTTCATAGGCAAATGAAGATGTCAGCTGTATTTGTGCCATTTATAGGACTATAGATTCAAATGCAGTAATTGAACAAAGCAAGGGGGTGTTCTATGAAGTTTACACGGATAGTTACTGCTATTAATACAATTTCAAGTTATACTATTCCCATTATATTTCTCTGACATGTTAAAGTGAGTATTTTCCTAAAAAATGTTTGGCACTCGGAAGCCACGCTTGACATATAAAGGGAGCAAAACGGTGTTAAGAGTTCAGTTTAGACACTGACAACATATTTTCCTTCTTACTTTCCAGGTGCGGCCAAGCCTATCTGATTCCTTATATTGCATGATGGAAAAAAATAAAGGATGAAAAACTCGCAAAGTCCCTTAATAGATTCCCGTACTCCTTTTGGTTTTTAAACTTTGAATATATTAATTAACTTGATGCGGAAATAAATAATGGCAGCTAAAGTGGGCGTGGCTGTCAATGGAAGCGTCTGGCTTTCCCAGATATTATATGTACAGTACCTGATGTAAAAAAAATAAGAAAGAAAGAAATCAGAAGTACTACAAAAAAACGAGTGGTTCATCAATCCCTTTACATTCGCACAGGCTTATAAATAAAAAGAATGTTACTTTAATCCGTGTAGGAAATCAGCAAGTGTTACTATTACAAAAATACAACAAAACTAAACCGGAGCAGCGGGCATTCAAGCTGGCCAAAGCGGACCACCGTGTCATGAAACCGCTGCTCGAGAGCACTTGTAATTCTCTTGGAATACTTACTATACATTACAAAGGCAACCCCACAGTCTCGATCGACTTTACAAAATCAGAATTCGCAGATGCAGGCTGAACTTTTGCATCGTTTACCAGACCCCCTCAGTTGGATACATTAATTTATTCTACAATGGAATATAGTGTGAATATCCATTCTGCTACAGGTGGGGTAGATTGTGAAGCAGCATGGGCCGAAGGCATACCAGGCTTAAATGTGGTGCCTGTCTATTAAATGGAGCGCTAAGCAGACACAGACGAGCGCAAACCGAATTAAAATACATAACGTCGATCGCAACCTTTCATTTTTTACCTATCCATTCACTTTTGAACTTGCTTAATCCAGTGCTGGGTGTGTAATTGTGTTGGAGCCTCCATACGCAGCTGGAGTGAGAGACAGACAGAAGGAGAAATAAGAATTTTAACAAAGTAGCTATTCAAAACTCCAAAAACAGTACGGAAATCAGAGAGAGAGACCTGATGAGGAAAGATGGGCTTGCAAGAGACAAAAGAACATCTGCAGACGCCGTGAAGCATTTAGGCAGTTGAGCGCTGGTAAACTTAAAAAAAAAGGGGCACTTTACGGAAATGACCCATAGGATTGCTTCAATGTGTTTTCAATGCTTTCCAGAGACCAAGTACTGTCATATACATCAGAAGGACATTTTTTGTAAGTGGCCCATTCACTGACACACTTTTTCGAGTTGATCGCGATTAACGTTGTTATAAAGCTTTGACACATGCAGTTTAGACTCATAGCAACACGAAGAATTAATCTAAAAAACTCCTGTCTCGCCACATGGCGGATTTAAGCGCAGCATTCGCTAACACCATGACTGGTCCCACATGACGTATTAAATGCTTGTTTTTTGGCTGTCATTTGAGAAACTAAAAATGAAGTTCGCTCACGCTGCAGTGCTGGCAGGAGCGTTCCCCCCAAGTAATTCCCTATCTTTCAAAGGCAATTTTTGTTTTAGTTGTATATTTAGTTGATATCAACTGTTTATTTTTTTACAGTTCAATCTAATGTAACTTCATTAATATGCAAGGATAGTGTGGAAGTGAGATTAAAGTTTAATTATTATTTGCTCTTCAAGTTAATATAATAAAGATTAATCTGTAAAAGGCAAATGTCTCTAAAAGGTTAATTATTATTATTTCCTCAAAACTATATGTCTTTGTTGAGGTAAAGGTTTCGAAAGTATCTTGTATAATAATCTACAGTGATAATAGAAGACAGTGACATGTCACTGAGTCATCGTAGAAACAGTAACTTATATGTGATTCGACATCATATCGCTTTAGAATGTTCTTTCATTTATTTTTTTTATTAATAGGATGTGAACCGAGTTCGCAAATCAAACCACAATTTCCTACATCAAATGTTAAACGTTCTGTGTTTTCTTTATATACAATCAAGAAAGACCGATTTCATCTACACAAAGCCGCACAACCCTTGTACTTTGACACCATATTTGTGTGACGACAACCTACGGCTGGCACTTGCTCAGTAATGTTCGCGGGCACAGGTTTGCAGCCTCGACGGCTCCACTTCGCTAACTTTACGTGCACTTGAAAGAGAATACGACGTGACAGCACGCTGTTACTTAAACCCTTTTTTTGCATCATCGGTGAAGCTGATAAGAGCCTCAAAGGCTTTATCTTTGATATTAACTTGATTTAGATTGGTCGCAATGTTCACCACAGTTGCCTTCCAGCTCCAAACTCCTGGATACGAATCGCGGACAAGGCGGTGTCTGTCTACCGGTTGTACCTGTAAGGTTACGCCGAAGCTGTCATTGGGACAAATAATGCTGTAGTATATTTAAGTATATATGACAATTGCTCACTCGGACAATTTGTTTTGGGGGCCCCCAAGAAGGCGGAGGCCCAAAGCTATAGCTTGTGTAGCTTATACGTAAATCCTGCACTGGTCACTGTCCTTGTCCCTGTCCCTAGTCTCTGTACTTGTGTGTTCGTCAATGAGAACTCGACTGACTCGCATCCCATCCAAGGATGGTTTCTGCTTGCTGCCGTAACGGGTCTCTGCCCTAGCGAACCTGAAATGGATTAAGCAGGTTTGATCATGGATGGATAACAGATTGGTTGTACTATTCCTGCATTTTGAAAGGGCATAGGGGTAACAGTCATTATTACAATATTAGGAGTTTGCGCTAGGCAGGGGTTGCTGCGGGGTTCTTGTGAAACGCTTCCGTCAGAATCTACTGTTGTGTTTCATTTGTACAGTACGTAATACATGGAATTTCCCTCACGAAAGTTTAGGTACATTATTTGTTCGGTTAGACTTAACCGAGATAACAAGCAGATATTTGCAGGACCTCGTTTATTAAAAGTACGTTAATTTCTTGATAACTGGATAAGTGCATTAATTTAATTAAGTAGTAAACAACTCAAAAAGAAGAGATTCTGAACAGCCCATAAACTTAGTAAAGCGCTTAATTTTGCATACTCTAGTTTTAAAATAACCAAACGTAAAAATTAATTGCCTCCAAATTTCAAATTACTTTTCAAACTCTTAATCAGGCGGAAATTTAAGGTGTGAATATCAAAAAGTACCAAGAAAGAAAAAAAAATGAAAGCGAACCTGCATCACTTATCACCTTGACATTTAATCTGATGTATAGAAGTCTTTGGAATAAAGTGCCTTAACTGGTGCATTGTAATTATTTACATAAACAAGTATTGTAAATACTTGGGCTACTCTATTATAATTCTCTTTATGAATTCTCCATATAAATTTAGTGTGCATCTCCAGCGTATCTTCTGCGCGTAGCTTATCACCTTTCTTTAAATATTCAGATCCTTTTACGATTTTCATTACGACTGTGACCAAGCTTCGCTGAAAGCAGTTTTGAATATTGGATGTAATCTATAAACTGAAGGATGTGCTTTCTTACGGTTGCTCTTTTGTTGATATTTCGTTGAAGAAAGTATGTAGACAAAAATATTATTGCTCGATTCATTATTTTGTAATAAGTATAAGTCCTTGACCTATACAGTTCTTTTTATACAGGAATATGTGTGTTTCTTTCTGTGCGAATATTTTATATTATATATACATATTTTTGTGTGTATGTATATATATATATATATATATATATATATATATATACACACACACACACACACACACACACACACACACACACACACACACACACGTTTTATTGAATTATGTATTAATAATTACAGAGAGGTGGCTGGGTAAGAAAAGGCAATACTTCCTTACTAAAATTACTCATAATTTTACAAAGAAATGGCAAAGAAAGCTTTTTTAGCAGGAGTGAAATACCATGCAAGTTGTATCTCATGAACATATTGGAAAGTAAAACAAGAAAAACAGCTTTTTGCAGTTAAATTATAAACTTTGCATTTAAGGACATATTGAGTAAACATAATGTTACCTTTGTACACCTTGTATTTTGAAACTTCGGATGCGCCATGTGTTAACTTTTGACTTTTGTAAAGAATGGGTGATAACAAACCGTACATCAATTAATTATGTTAAAACACAGAGTATAAAGGAGGCTTGCTAGACAGTAACACAGTTTATAAAACTTGTAGGAAAAAAATGGATACATCACTTATAAACTTATTTCCCGTTTCAGTGCAAAGCGGCTATTTCATATATCACTACCTAATTATTTTAATAGGCAGCAGATGTCTTCTCAATTTCAAATAACACCTATACATCATTAATTTTACTAACCTGGAGTGTGTGCTTCGTGATCTCTTAGGGTAAGACTCAAATGATTTTGGGGAAACCTTCGACATCTCGAAGATTTTGCATTTCTTTTTGATATAATGAATAATTGCCTGCATGGGAACGGTGTTCATAACAGGCATTTTGAAATAATTTCACAATAATTTTATTTCACCTCGAGTGGGATAGAGCAGCAGAGACTAGTCTTGCTATCACGCAAAGCCCGGAGGCCGAGCTGCTCCCGACTCCTGGCCAGGACGCACTGCCTCAGTGACTTTCATAGGCGCGTCTTAACCCCCAGCTGTTTGGAACCTAATCGCTGTGCGAGAGACTGTGTCCCGTTGCGATGAGATAACGTTTCATCCAAAAGTGGTTGCTGCTGTCTCCAGTGTTGCTGGGTTTCCCGAATATGTAATGGAAAAGAAGATTCGAAAAACTGATCCGTTTTAACGTGGGTGATGTTGACTGCCTTGCACCCGATGCTTGCCGGGACAGGCGCAGCTATCATGCGCCCCAGCTCTGCATAAGTCAGTTAGGAAAATAGATGGATGGATGAATGGATGGATTAATGACGCTGACTGATGCTGTTGTACTAAATATTTTTGAAGATGACGGGAAAACACAAATGAGAAAAGATTAAATACTCAGTGTTGTACTTTAATTGATACACCCATTAAATACAGTAAATGTTTATATAAAGAGACAGTCTATGTTATTTACACTATTATTGATATTTTATTTATTTATTAGACCCATTTCATTATAGCATGTAGTTCAAAGGCAGGCAGATTTATAGAAAGTTGATCTAAAACGCTCGGTTGTTGCCTTCCTATAGCCTGGTAAAACTAGGGTGATGTGTTTGACAAAGCATATTGAGATCATCTTTGGCGTGTGCTTATTTTCAATTGAACTAATAAATTCATGCAAAGTGCTATAGAGTAAATTATTCTTATCTTATTAGCAGTAAATTGTACTTTCCTATACCATACATCTGCATGTTAAACGGACAAATAACGAGCCTGCTAAACGTTTATCTCAGCTAAGTATCCGTAAATGCATTTTAACAGCGGAAAGTACACAATAAATTCGAGCTTAAGTTTGAAAAAAATGTAAATGAAACGCCTCAAAAGCTTCATGTTAATTTTTCACGCTTATTACGTATTTTAGCATTTATGCATTACTGCAAAAACATTTCACAACTAGGCACTTACAAGTCTTGTATGCAATAGCACATGAAGTAATTCAAAAAATACTGCGCATTACTGTACTGTACATTGTCATTGAATATATATACTCATTAAACTTATTTTCGATTAATGAAAACTCTGTTGTGTCCAGCACATTGCTTTCCCTAAATAAGGCCGCGTATTTAGCGAGTAATATATTGTAAGAACTTTTCCTTAATTGTTTTATAGGCTTGGCACAAAAAAAAATTTCTATAAGTAAAATAAGATCGATTTTGAATAATAATAATAATAATAATAAAAGTATAGCTGTTTGCAGTTGCAGTTGCCTCGTTTTAGTCAGACTGAGTGATCGGCACAGTGACGTGGTGATTAGCGGCGCTACTCCAGCCTCGCAGTCAGTCCTGACTTCGAATCCCAGCCTGAGCCCCCAGTCTTTCTTGCACATCCGACAGTTGCGTGGTTGACTCGAGATGCCACGTAGAGTCATTTTTAGGTGTATGCCTGTGAATGTGTTCTGTAACGAACTGCCTTGCTACTGATAGTGCAAGAATGAGCTCTGGTACCGCGATCCTTAATTATGTTCGAATCTGAATCACTCGGATTCGAACATAAAAATAATACTACTAATAATTGGACAATATGCATAAAAGAGAATAATAATCAAGGACTGTTTAAGTTCAACAGTCTCGTCTTTTTCTTTTTTGGAAAATGCATGCTGCTTTACACCCCCTTTAATTCTCCGAAGTGTTTAGGTTCCTTGATATTTAAGTGGCAACTCGGTGGCGTAGTAGATAGAGACCCCCCCCCCCCCCCCCACCCCCCCCCCCCCCACTCACACACACAAACGTCATCGATTAACCTCCCAGTTCTGTGACTATGACTCCCTTTAGGTCAAACCAAACTTCAAGAATGGATGGCCATTAGTTCATTTTATAAACTGCTTAAATGGCTAAAATCAATGAAAATTCATATTATCATCAACCACAAAAAAATAATTTTACAACACATATACATAGCATTAAATCAAATCTCCATGGTTGTTAATGGTGTCCTGTTCTGGGGCACCTTCCTTTCAGGATGTTTCCTGTCACCGTTCCCGATGCTGCCAGGACTGAATACCCTGGAAGTAGGATAAAAATGTATAGATGCTGTATATTATAAACACTTAAACCTTCCTAAACATGTTACTGACCTTACCAAGCTGTTTGTTTAAATTAACTCCATTCACTAATTCACTAAACTAAATTTGAGTTTGTATTCGAAACCGTTGCTTTATGATCGTTTTCCAGTACTGTATGTCTTTTTTTGTTGTTAATATCGTTGTTACAGATTGCTGAGATTTGAGACCGTGGAACAGTATTAGGGCCACCCTTTTGTTGTATTTTTGCGTTTTGATTTACACACTTTAAATTCCGAAAATGAAAACATTCAATTGTTAAATTTTATTGCTGACCTTGACGTTTGTATGAAGTGCACAAATCTAGTCGCCTGACGATCAGGGGGAAGTGTCTTTTTTTGTTTTTGGAGTCGGTTGTCACTTTGCTCTGTTTGTTTACATATAAACATTTCTGGATAAAAATACACTACCGTCATTTCAAAAAGTATAAGCACGACTAAAACAACAATCCGATTTCCAATGAGCTTTAAAATTAACATTCACCATAAGAAAACGAACATGAAGTACTTGAAGTGACTTATCAGGCTTGATCTGTGGAAACCTGAGACACTTTTATCCTTTTTCTGTATCCTGACACTCCGAAATTCAGTCTCCAAAGCGTAAAAATAAGCCAAATCCCTTGAAAAATAAAAAAAATGTTGTGTTTTCTTGGTACATACTGTATTTTAATAACTTTTACCCAACTCTATCTATACTGTGTCACCTTGAGCATATATGATAAATAAATCTTCTGCTATATTAATATATGCATAAAAAAAGTGGATTAACTGCAATCATCGTTTACTTGTAAGAGTTAGCCACACGATATAAGAAGAACAACATGCTACTGTACAAGTACATACGCTGTGCTTTCCACAAAACTCTTCTTCATGGTCGGCTATGCAGTTGAACTGTTAATTACAGCAGTAACTTACCAAAATGTTCAATGCCAGCTTTATGCAGTAGTGGAGATTACACAAAATACTTTCAGTTGCCTACTTTTTAATGTTACTTCGTAAAACATTCAAATTTTATCATATTAATCTAGATGCACAATATAATTAACGGGCTGGTATGAGATTCTTCATGTTTATCAGTTTTGTTACGAATTTTAACAAGCAAGCTAGTTGAACTGGCAGGATACATATTTTTGGTAAATACATTTTTAATTACTAACATCTATTATATAAACTATTCTAGAAAAGGCCCTCTTCGTTAATTACTTAAACAAAGATTACATTTTGTTAGGTGAAAGATGTCACTTTTTTACACAGAAAATTCTTCGCTGTTAAATTCACTCCTATTGAATTACAGTAAATGGAAAGGGTGTCCCCATATATAAACTATGTTAATTTAAAAGTGGTGATTTGCTATGTTCGAATAGCTTTCAATACTTCTTACGGGGCCAGAAATAAAAAAGTTTTAACAACTGCGGAGATACAACTTTTAACACTGCGATCCCCGCTGTGTCAGAATAATGATCATTTAAATCGTTCATTCATAGCAGACTCATTTATTAACGCATAGTCGCCAGAGCTAGTCACTTGAATAGAAAGCCTAAAACGGGGAAAAATATGCCTGATTTATCTTAAAATGACACATACCATAACAAATTTGGATGACATCTGTCAACGAATGACATTATAATGGTAACTAAACAGTAAAAGCAACAGATAAGAGTGGATAAATAAATAACTGATGAAAAGATCACAAGTATTTTTGCGGTAAATCACAGCGTTTCTAGTCATGACAGATACAAACATTATACATACATAATAATATAACCTAGCAGTTAACGTTAGATAATACATTTCTTTAAAAATTATGAAATAATCTCCTTCTGGTACAGAATTCCTCCATGACTGTAAGTTGTATTTTTGGGTCACAGCGGGACTTTGTTATCTATCTATCTATCTATCTATCTATCTATCTACGTTGACTATGAAGGGACAATCAAGCTAGTCAAAACTCTTCGGACGGTACATTTCAGAACGCCCTTCGCTTACGTCACGTGACACCGCTCCTCTGCAGCCACACTTTCAGTTTCTGTCTTCAGGGACTACTTTTTATTTTGGCGTACGGCTGTAAAACTATATGGACTGTCAAATCGGCTATTAGCGATTTTTCTTATGGAGGCACTAGAACGATACTTCGAAATGTTTTTGTCTTAATATAGTAATCATGGCTAGTTGCCCTGATTAAAACTGAACCAAAACAATGATTTTAATGAAAGACTGACACGTCACGTATTATGCTAACTGTTTCGAAGGTATATGTATGTTAAACAATGGACGTATTAGAGCACTAAAAAGTAAAAAGATGTGGGTAATGTACTAAGTCGATTGTTTTATTTCAATCCCGAATGAATTACTGTACGCTTATCTGAGTGATTGTATTAAATTTAAAATAGTAAAATATACAAATAAAATTAACTAAAATTTACACTCTTGCCGTTTAAACAAAGCAAAACGTTAAGAGCCGATAGATATCGCTACAAAAGGAGTGCAAGATGCCTTTTTTCTTGAAATGTGCAAACTCGGGTAAAACGTGTAGAATTCTCCGTCAACCATATTTACCAATGAGAAAGTATTATCGGTGTCCTCATTACTAATAAATCAACTATATAAGGACTTTACATGAAACACATAAAATATTGACAGAACAATCCTGCACCAAATTATGACTGGTTGCGATCACGCAAAACTGAGAAGTTTCAGATATTATTCTGTTGCGTTCAACTCTGACTGTATTTAATTTAAAAATGATCAGTAAAATATCTTTAATTCACGATAGAAGTACAAGCGAAAAAGCAAAGAAAAAGTAGTTTTGATGCCGGGAAAGTAAGCGTTTTGATTCAAATTTTATGGATATTGGGGAAAAATAATACATGCGTTTATACTACGATCAATAACAAGTAAAACAGATTAGAACTTTAATTAAAACGTGACATGTTCATACATTTACCATGAGCAGCTTCAGACAAAAAGAATACTTAAATATTAAATATTTTATACACTACACACATATATGCATACATACATATACATATATAAAACTGTTTTGCGCATTAAAAGAAGAGATGATAAAAAAAAGTTTATTTTTAAAAGTTAAAACTGTGATACAAATGTGCTAGAATGTACATTTTAGAACATTTGTTGGATTATTTATGTACATGCTGATTAATCTCAATTATCTTTTTATATACACCAGGGCAAGCTGCACATATTTGGAAACTGTATCCTACTTATTTGCTCTTCCAAAAGTATGACAGCAAATGTTTTTGTTTTCTAAAGGATAATTTAACTTAATTATAGTGAAGAATCCGTCCTTATGGGGAAAAGTGCTGAAAGGTCTTACCCTATATCACATTAAATAAAGCAGGAACATCTCTCAGTATAGGAATCATTTCCTACAGTCTCTGACCTCGTTCTCCTTTATGTTACTGGTACATTTAACAGGCACGAACTTGAGATAAAGTCGACAAACGAACTATGTAACATTAAGCCTACAGATTTAGGCAGTGTTCGCAGTTTGAAATACGATGCATATGCTTAAAACGTGATGTAGTCCAACTCCTGTATTCCCTTTATACGATAATGATGCATGAGATATTCTGAAGTATTTCCACTAAAAGTCCATAAAACAATAAACTGTCAACACATGGATGCCATGGAACAGTCTGCGCTGGGCAGTTTTTTTATTTCTTTCCTCCTTCTTCTTCGTTTTTTTTTTTTTTAAGAAAACGTGGTAAAGTAACGAATTTCAATCTGAACAAATAAATAGTGCTCAACTTCAGTTTGTGCCTTCATTGGTTGCCAGCGCATGCCGACAATGTCCAGGCAGGGAGGCAGTAAGCATAAGGATAGTAGTATTGGGGTTGGAGGGGTAGCAGTGGAGGTCTCAGAATTTCTCCAGGGCCGTACTGTCTCTGGTCATCCCTTACCAAAACCTTCACCGCCACTTTCTTCGCTGTAGGAGCAGAAGCCAGCAAGTCGGCTGCCATCTGCCGACGTTTGGTTTTATACCGACGGTTCTGGAACCATATTTTGACCTGTGTTTCCGTCAGTTTTAAGGAGGCTGCCAAATCAGCCCTTTCGGGTCCAGACAGATACCTCTGATGGTTAAACCGACGTTCCAATTCAAAAACTTGAGCATGAGAGAAGGCGGCCCTCGATCTCTTCTTTCTCTGCTTTGGCTGGTCAGTGTTTTTGTCGCAGGTTCCGTCCTCAGCCTGGTTAGGATCTAAAAAATGTAAATAGTCCCGGTCAGCAGATTTTAAAACTGACGTTTAATAACAAGAGATTGAAAAGACATTTAAGAAATTTACTTTAATACAGTATTCACATTATAATTACTATGACAAATTTCAAAACAATTTTAACATATGTTGTTAATGTGGAAAACTTCGGGTTAATACAGCCGATAGTAAGTGAATAGTTCTTCTGTAATCAACAGATTAAAGTGCTGCTTTAGCACTTTACGATAATAATAATAACAACAATAATAAAATTATTATTATTACTACTGCTATTATTATTATTGCCAGTGTTTTACATATAAGCATCCTAAAGCCTTTTGTGGATGGGGACATATAGTAACAGTAACCATCTTAGTGCAAGTAACTTAAAATGTGGTAACTTCACATGCGATTAAATTGGCCATTGCACGCCACCCCCATTGGGAAAATTCCATCATATATTCAATCAGCACTACACTCTGAATTCAATGCAGAAGTTACTAAAATTGAGAATGTAATACTCCTTTCTGTATATAACAATTATTGGAAAACGGCGTACGAAACTGGAACCCGACAAACTTGGCACAGCTTATAGATGTACTAATTGATAATTATGAAACGGCCACAGGCCTGAGGCTGCTCACAGTGTTTGTTCTTGTGATTTTAAGTGAATCGTGAAAACATTCTGGAAAAGTACAGCAACCAATTATTTAAACTTTGGTCGCATATTTTCTCTCCGTTTCAGTACACGTTCTTTATGTCTTTTCCTGAAATTTCTTTTTCACACTGTTGCAAAACGGCGCATTGCCTATGTCAATAAACCTGTAAAAATTTATGCACTATAGAACCAAAAAAAAAAAAATCCAAATAACATCCTACACTGTCCATAAATAGTTACAAATTGGAACTGATGGCTTACCCGAGACTGTTGCCGATAGGTCGCTGTCGCTCAAGGTCTGTCCACTTTCCGCTGCCGCCGAGTCCAGATCGGTGTCTCCTTGCAGACTATTCTCTAGCAGCTCCGACGTGCACAGGTCCCTGCTTTCTGCCTCGGATTTACACCCGGCAAGTTCCTTGGGATCCCTGTCTTCGCCAAGGCTCGAATCAGAGTCGTAACTTCTCTGGTCGTCGGCTTCCCTTTCCATTTTACACGTGTTTGTAAAATCATCAGGTACGCCATCCCCTTCCCCAAACATTTTCCAACACGTTGATTTAGGAAAGCATTGTAGTCCCATGTCTCTAGGATGCCGGTTGTCATCTTTTTTATTCAAAATTGCCTGGATGGAAAAGGGAGTCAGGGTGTTGCTGCGAACGGCCATTTTACAAAATTATTCGTGGTGTTAGAAGGCATATAGCGTACAAGAGGCTGGATTCACTCGACTTCTCCCTGTCCCCTTTCAAGAAGCAAAGTTCGTCGCTTAAGAAAACGACATTTCCGTAAGAAACAAAGCGCACTGCGCTTTTTGCATACAGCGCTGCTCCTCTCTCTTCGATGTACTGTAGCTATCCAACTTTATTTCACTTTTACTCGGCTTTTCAGTCAGTTTGGGTATCATTTCTTACCTGAGACTGACAGCAGTCTTTCTACCTTCCTCATTGGATAAACCAGGGACAGCGGTACAACGTGATTGGTCAGTTCCTCCAATAAATGCTAATATAAATGTAGCCAATTCCACAGAGTCCCAAAATATTAACCCTTTCGTTGATCTCCAACAGAATGGCAATTGACTACCTTTTCTAAGTAAATTCGCTATCACCATCCCCTGGATATTTTTGAAAGTCGAAACTTTAAAGCTGTAAAAAGTTTTCAGTGAATATATCCTTAAATGGACGCGCTGGCCTAAAAGAAAACAACATATACGTGGCATCGTCAATAAAATAAATCAATGCAGTAACGTACAATTGTGAGAAAATTCCAGATTAAGAACATCTATACGAAACACTAGAGCATTTGGTTATAAAAGAATCGTTGTTGTAAGTTATAGGTGTCATCTTGCCCATGTAAAATGTGAAGTCTAACTTTATCGTATGCTAATCGTCCTCTCGTTTCTTTGTTAAACTGGACGCTATAAACGTTTCTCTTCTTTATAGGTTAAATGAATAAATGTATACATTGATGAATGAAATATTTTTTATCGTGCACTGTCCCTAAAGAATATATATTTTCAAATCAAAATTTGTAATAAAAGAAGTTTTACTTTTTTCGAACTACTTAAGTGAATAAGAACGGACGCGAACTGTAGAATAGAACGTGAACCGAATATATTTTCCAAGTACCCAATCTAAATTGTATTTCAGAACCTAGTTTATTACGCCCCAATAACAAATTAGCATTACTATTATTTTCATTCCACTGCCACATCTGAAAAATAAAATATGGGAATTCGCACAATGTATGAATATACTTTTTCATTTTACCAAACATGCTACAGAGTAACGTTATATTAACGTTTACTCCTCTAGCTTTTGAATGATTTGGCACAAAATACGTATCTAAAAATTACAAAAGCTAGCAGAAAAATACTCGGCGGTTTTGAACATCCATAGGTACTGACTCGAACCCTCAGGAGACGTTGAGCATTTGCAGTTTAACAGAGCACTTTCACATCGTGTTCGCCAAAGTGTCAAGGTATTGGTTTTATTGTGATTAAATTCGTTTACGCATTATGTCATGTGCAGCCTATGTGTGCGTGGTAGCAGTTTTTTTTCTGCAATAGGTTGTAACTCATTTAAGCGACAATTTAAATAACTACAAGTCTTTAGGATACATATTTTGTTATTTATGGATGTGTATGCAAGTTTTACATTTATTTATGTGTTAGTTTGTTTTATGTTTTCTGATAATGAAAGGAATTGTTAAGTAAGTTTTATTTATTCTGGTAGTGAATTATTGCAGAAATAAAGTGTGTTTTTATGCAGTTTTAATAACCACCTAATCCACATATTATTTATCGAATTGTGCATCCTATTTTTTCATTATTTACAACTTGGCTTATGCATGTATCCTTACAATTAATAATAATAATAATTCATTACATTTAATGGTACATATAAATGTAGTATGAATAATCTATCTATCTAGCTATAATAATAATTCATTACATTTAATGGTACATAGTAAATGTAGTATGAATAATCTATCTATCTATCTATCTATCTATCTATCTATCTATCTATCTATCTATCTATCTATCTATCTATCTATCAAGAGTTTATTAGTACGTTCGTTAATTTGGATGGTATATATGCACCGTATTTCGTGAAAGCCGTTGATATATACTTTACTCTTTGCACACGATTGATTGAGCGATTTATCTCCGCTTGTTTTGTTTTAATCGGTTCTCAGAAGACATTTCTTTATCAAAATTGTTTAAGTTTATATATAGGACAATTACAGTTCTTGATACCATGAAAAGAGAATCATTGCCTATATACAAACCGGACAAGTGTATCAGTGAAGTCAGAGTGAGAGACCGTTGAATAAGTTGAGCAAGTTAATTAATATTTGGCGTTTTTTGAAAAGTATAAAATTACTACTTTGCAGTACCTCATTTTTAATGATATAATTGTACTGTATACAACTTTTCCAGTAAAGTCTCGGTTTACGTAAATTGCACAGTTTATTTTTTATGAAAAGGCAGTTTCTGGATTCTGCCGTCTGGGAATTCATGATCATTTGATTGCGACGGACATTATCTATCTATCTATCTATCTATCTATCTAACAGACATGTTAGCCACAGAATCCCTACACTGCCACACAAATACAGTGCACCATACCCAAGATATGTTTTCGACTAATTATGCCCTTTCTCCGAAGCAGTGCTGGCTACTTAATTGTTAACAGTTTAGAGGCAAAGTGTTAATGTTGTCATAAACTGTACTGTAGCTATTGGAGCCGTATGGTGTATAACATTTGTTAACTACTTATAAAATATAAATTCTTTCCAAAAACAACACCATGTACCTTTCACACTATTTTCTTTCAAGAAGCGAAACATCATCTACCACTAAAATTTTGATGTAGCCTTTTTAAGACATCTCCTTCTAGAGGCAATTGAGTTAAATGATCGAAATACAAAGCACATTGACATCAATATAAATATAATTTGAGGGCTTTTATTGAGATGTCATTTCAGACGTTCCACACATTTCTGAATTCTTGAAAGTGTTCAGCCTCGTTAAAATTCATGCAATGTGCTCACATTCAAACGTTTCGCATTATGGATTTTATTTTAAGATATACATTGCGGGGTGCTGCATGTTTTGTCGTCTAACTATAGCAGTACCGTTTTCTTGACATATTTTGAATAGCAACATTTTTTCGTTTACCTGTATTTATTCATATTTATTAAAAAATATTATTATGGTATGTAATCATAAGCGTTGTGAAACTGAAGCACTTTGAAAAACGGTTAAAAAACAAAACACCAAATACACCCAAGTGCGGAATATGAATGACAGTGTCGAGACTATATAAATTATGCTTTTACGATGTTTACGATAAGCTTTTACAGGTACACATTTTAAATTTCATTACATTTACAAAGGGTAAACATTTACAAAGGATATGTTTAAAATGGGTGATTATTATTTATGTCCACAGTCAAAGATTACCAAGTAAAATTAAACTAACAAAGAACTTAAATTCTTCTTCTTATTATTATTGTTATTATTATTATTGTCATGGTCCTTCGCATAATTTTCTGTACATTCAGAAATACGAGCAGCAATGTGAAGCTAACAAATGGTTTGATTTTTACAAAATAAATTGGTGGATTGGAATCATTTATAGTCATGCAGGGTGCGCCATCTAGTGATCACTTTTCAATTTAACACAATCTTGTAGTACGGAAAGCTAGCTTAAACATATTAATAGCTTGAAACTTCCTAGACGTAGTGCCCAATTTACAATATATAATTTCTATATTGATGAGATTTTTTTCAAATATAATACCCTAATATTATTATTCAGTTATCAATTTTGGAGCCCTTCAATTAGCCTTTCCCAACAGCAGCATGAGCCAGTATATCCGAGGGTGCTGTCACACACATACACAAGCAATCCCAGACTTAGACCCAATTTGGAGTTGCCAATCAACTGGGCATGCGTGATGTTATGATTTAGAAGGAATCCCAGAATCAAGCAATGCAAATGGCTGGAGAATGTGGATAGTCTACTCAGAGTTTTAAAAGACACACCCAACTGGAAGTGGGAGACAGTAGCAGAAACCCTAATCCCTGCTCGACCATTGCACCCAAACAATTCCCTTATACGACCAGTCGGTCTACAAATAAATACTAGTAACACAAATATGTAAGTACAAAGAAGCTTATATATATAATTGCAACCATCATTCCATCATGTTCTTGGCAGATGCATATTATACATAGTGATAAAGATCATTGCATTTGTATTTTATAGCAGTTGACTTGGAAATTGACATGGATTGTAATAAAAACAATAACCTCAGTAAAATTACATCTGAAAGAATAATCAAGTCATGCCTAAGATATTTACCACGTGTTAGTGTATATTAGTTATAAAATTGCTCTTAACTAAGCTTGATTTCTGTATATCATAGTTTAATTGTATACCTTGCTGTACTGTATTCATTAATTAACATGCACAATACATATTAAGCAAAATATTATTTTTGGTAATTTGTATGTGTTGTAAATGTAAAATTAATCTATTTCTACATTTTCAAAGCCATTTTTTGCAGTATATGTGGGTGGAAAGTCAGCAGTAGTGAGCTCAAGGCAAGAACAAACCTTGGGTGGGACCTCAGTTCATTACATGGACCACTCTTAACAACCTTTGAAACATTTTTATGACATGTAACAAATTTGGTTTCTGTTATCTAATTTATCCAAAATATTGTTCATCCAATTTATGAGAGTGTCTAAGGTGCTGCTTTATATATGCTGGTAATTTGTTCTGCCTATGCACAGTTCTGTAAAGAATATTATTTAACTAGCTGTGGTATCCATCTAAGATGGGTTTAAACCCAAGTAATCAACATAGACATCAGTGTTAACATTTCCAGTGTGTATGTCTCTGTTATATGCTATTTGGTATGTGATTCTTAAAAGTAGCGTTAATGTTGGTGATGCACCCACCATCTATTGGAATGATAGAGACATAGCAAGCAGATATACACAGACACTTATTTTTCTGTTAAGATGGATTTTTCTTTAAATGTTCCCTTTACCATCTTCCATCTATACGATTATTCTTGTTGTAGAAAAGATCCTAAAGTAAAAACTAATATCACAAAATGGTTATTTACAATTAATTTTCAGTGCTCTGGCCTGTTCTTCACTCATCAGTACACTGTGGTCTGAATACCTGTTTTAGTTTGATGAACGGTACCCTTTAGTAACTTTTATCATTTTAATGTAGAGGCACTAATTAATGTAAAATGTGCATTCATGAAATCTGGAGTATAATGAAAATGCACATGGAAATCTGGCCAACAGCACAAAAACTGAGAGCAAGCCTGGAATCAAACCAATGTCCTTGAAGTTGCTAAGCATTACTGGAAGCAATTGTACC
Source organism: Erpetoichthys calabaricus (assembly GCF_900747795.2). Classification (NCBI taxonomy): domain Eukaryota; kingdom Metazoa; phylum Chordata; class Cladistia; order Polypteriformes; family Polypteridae; genus Erpetoichthys; species Erpetoichthys calabaricus. The sequence continues at coordinate 97,147,733 of NC_041398.2, read as the reverse complement.
TGCATTCCAAACAAATAAGCAATTTTCTCATAATCATGGACGTCTATGCCTCGGTCAAATGTTTTCCAGAATAATATGTATCCATCCAGCCATGTTGTGGATTTCAAAATTAAATGCAAATACCCATAAACCCTTTGCAAATGAAGAAAGTTCATTCCATATGCAAGTTCAAAATAACCATAGATATAGTCAGTACTAATTAATTTCCTGATGATTCTGACTTCATTACAAGTGGCTTGAAATCATGCCAGTTGCATTGGTCCCCAGGTTGGAAACAACCCTGAAAACTGTGTAAGTCCATCAATGAGCATACAAAAGGCACTTGAGAGGTTAATGAAAGCTCTAGTGTGTGTGGTTGTATGCATTTGCCTTGTGATAGACTAGCATTTGATCTGGGTTTGGTTCTTGTCTTGTGCATGATGTGGCCAGTATAGGCCATGGTGGTGTCCTGAAGTTCCTTAGCAGAAAAAAGCAAGTTAATATAATCTATGGATGGATAGTTTATTCATATCAATCAATCAATAGCAAAGCAATATATTAATTTGCTAAAATATCATTCTTTAAATAAATGAATACTTAAGAACTTCTGCTAATTACATATTATGTTTTAAAAAATGTAGGATACAAATTTCAATTAATGGTACATGCCATCTTTAATAACATTATCATAAAAGAAGGTATATTCTCTTCCAGCATTTAAATGTTGTCCAGCAGTTGGATGCCATTCCCCCTCAGGGCACACATATGCATACTTTCAATTTCACATTGGACCACTGTAATGTCATCAGTCCACCAAACCATAAGTCTTCAGAGGAGATAGAATTCCTGGAAGAAACCTACCTGAAGATGGAAAGAACATCCAAACTCCACACAATAGGCAGTAAAGTCAGGAATTTAAACACCATCAAGGAGATGTGCAATAAATGATGTCATTTAGTGTGAGCATGCCACTATTCCACATTTAATGGGATATCAAGTTGGCTCCATTTTCCAATAAAACCTTTAGTGAATTACATGCTGCAATAAGATTTTTGTGGTCAGAAGTGTATTAGCCAAGAAAAGGTGTAGAACTGAGGAGAAATGTTTAGAAGTGGCAGAACAAGTGTGGTTGACGAAGACCATTCGGGCTGTCTGACAACCTCAGCAAGGGTAAACAATGTTTATCAATGAAAACATTTTTCTTAGACGACATTAAGAAATGTTGTGGAATTATGTGAGAAGTGTTTGTAGAAGGAGACGGACTATGTTGAACAATAATTCTAAACTTCAAGTGTATGGTTTTTCTGGGATTATTAAAAAAATAAATTGACTTGTTGATTTATCCTTGTAGTTGTAGAAAACAACTTTTAGTTATTACAATCACATACACAGAATTTAACTGTGTCAGAGCTAAACTAGTATGGCACACATTCATGAATACTGCTCCTTGTTTATAGTGAACATTTCTGAGCCATTTTCTCATACTTCACATAGAAAAACATCTTGTGTAATACCATTTATCAACAGTGACATTATCCTTTTGGTTGGCTCTTCTCTTAGAAAAATCAGCTGTATAAAATGGGGCTAGATATAATTATTCATCATCCTGAACTGTAAATACAAGTGTCCAGTTTCTTATACATTGCAGCTGGTGATGTTTTACTAACAGAAATCATGTGCATGTAATACAAAAATTATTTTTGAAAGTTTTCCCATAATATTCATACTTCCATTTTCTGCATCCCCTTAATCCAACTTCGGGTTGCTGGGTACTGGAAACTATCCTGGCAGCAAAAAATAGAAGACTGTGACCAGCCATAGACAGAGTGTGTAAGGTGACATGGTTCTGAAGCAGTTTGATTTACAGCAGGTATTTATGGCTAAAAAAAGCAATCAATAAATAAATGATTATTTAAATAAGTAACATTATAAAAGTGAATATTCACTTTACCACTCATGATATTTTATTGAAACTCCATGAACATACTGTAACGTTTTTATTGGAAACTCCAAACTATTATGAGTGGTGTAGTTTTTCAGTCCAGAACAGGCCTGTAATGATTTATCAGTCTTCGATTACCTGTGACTGGAGCTGAAGCACTAGAAAGCAAAAAAAAAAAAAAAAAATCAATTTTACAGTATTAAAATAACACCTAAATTGTTTGCTAAGATGCCAGTATGATATGTCACTATATCATCATTAAAAGATCCCTGAACTATGATATATAGTATTTCTAGCCTGCTTTGACAATGCCATCAGCAATTTCTTTTTGTCTAAACATTTTCACTTATAACATTTGAGTTTAGTACATCTATAAAATAACAAAAAAAAAACGTATACTCCATCTTCATATGCAGTAAGGTCTTTGTGCCATTTGGGGGGCTGGTCTATTTATCTACAACACTTCTCAAAATGGCCATACTCACCTTGTCTATGTTCACTTCCTGACTCCAAGGTGAAGGGCTGTATAGCTAAGAGGTGCTTTTATCTTCCAGCCAGAAACAACTTCAGGGTTTACTCCAGGAATCACAGCTTTGGAGCACAAATGGACCAAAGACATAAGTATATGGAGGCCAGATAGGGGTAGTACTCCAGAATATCTTAGAGGAACCCAACCACAATGCCCTCTAGAAACTTGGTGGACTTCTACCACTTCAATAAGAGTTCCTAACTGCCCTGCAGAGTTATTTCTAGAGCTCTGCAAGGCCTCATATTCACCTGATAGCACACCCTGTTGCCTAAAATTGATAGTGTATGTATTTATATATAAATGTGCATATAGTTCGGCAAGAGGTTATTACATTATAGAAATAAGTGTATAACACAGAGCTGCATGACCATAAGAGAGGTAGAGGAAAACCTGCACTGGCAAAATAGGGAAAGAACTATAGAGTGGAAGCCAAATCAAGTCAAATTTATTGTCATGTATACGGAGTACAATGAAAATCTAGTTTGTACGTCTCCTCAGAACACTTGAAAAATAACAAAAATAAATAAATACAGAAAATCAATCAAGAAAAAGTACACATAGCACACAACCTACATATAGACAATTATATACAATACAGGTGCTGGTCATAAAATTAGAATATCATGACAAAGTTGATTTATTTCAGTAATTTCATTCAAAAAGTGAAACTTGTATATTAGATTCATTCATTACACATAGACTGATGTATTTCAAATGTTTATTTCTTTTAATGTTGATGATTATAACTGACAACTAATGAAAGTTCCAAATTCAGTATCTCGGAAAATTAGAATATTGTGAAAAGGTTCAATATTGAAGACACCTGGTGCCACACTCTAATCAGCTAATTAACTCAAAACACCTGCAAAAGCCTTTAAATGGTCTCTCAGTCTAGTTCTGTAGGCTACACAATCATGGGGAAGACTGCTGACTTGACAGTTGTCCATAAGACGACAATTGACACCTTGCACAAGGAGGGCAAGGCACAAAAGGTCATTGCTAAAGAGGATGGCTGTTCACAGAGCTCTGTGTCCAAGCACATTAATAGAGAGGTGAAGGGAAGGACAAGCAATAGGGATAACCGCACCCTGGAGAGGATTGTGAAACAAAACCCATTCAAAAATGTGGGGGAGATTCACAAAGAGTGGACTGCAGCTGGAGTCAGTGCTTCATGAACCACCACGCACAGACGTATGCAAGACATGGGTTTCAGCTGTCGCATTCCTTGTGTCAAGCCACTCTTGAACAAGAGACAGCGTCAGAAGCGTCTCGCCTTTGGACTGCTGCTGAGTGGTCCAAAGTTATGTTCGCTGATGAAAGTAAATTTTGCATTTCCTTTGGAAATCAAGGTCCAAGAGTCTGGAGGAAGAGAGGAGAGGCACAGAATCCACGCTGCGTGAGGTCCAGTGTAAAGTTTCCACAGTCAGTGATGGTTTGGGGTGCCATGTCATCTGCTGGTGTTGGTCCACTGTGTTTTCTGAGGTCCAAGGTCAATGCAGCCATCTACCAGGAAGTTTTAGAGCACTTCATGCTTCCTGCTGCTGACAAACTTTATAGAGATGCATATTTCATTTTCCAACAGGACCTGGCACCTGCACACAGTGCCAAAGCTTCCAGTACCTGGTTTAAGGACCCTGTTCTTGATTGGCCAGCAAACTCGCCTGACCTTAACCTCATAGATATTGTGAAGAGGAAGATGCAATATGCCAGACCCAACAATTCAGAAGAGCTGAAGGCCACTATCAGAGCAACATGGGTTCTCATAACACCTGAGCAGTGCCACAGACTGATCGACTCCATGCCACGCCGCATTGCTGCAGTAATCCAGGCCAAAGGAGCCCCAACTAAATATTGAGTGCTGTACATGCTCATACTTTTCATGTTCATACCTTTCAGTTGGCCAACATTTCTAAAAATCCTTTTTTTGCATTGGTCTTAATTGATATTCTAATTTTCCGAGATACTGAATTTGGGACTTTCATTAGTTGTCAGTTATGATCATCAACATTAAAAGAAATAAACATTTGAAATACATCAGTCTGTGTGTAATGAATGAATCTAATATACAAGTTTCACTTTTTGAATGGAATTACTGAAATAAATCAACTTTGCCATGATATTCTAATTTTATGACCAGCACCTGTATATTCAACATGTATTCACAACTACTATATATTTATACAAACTTTAATAAATTACAATATTTGCTTCTATTAGTGACTGTTCCACAGCAATATGACTTGTGGGCAGAAACGACTCCTGAATCTACTGGTGTGAGTGTTAATTGTCCAGTACCCTCTGCTTGAAGGGAGGAGTAACAAAGAGGAACTGTGCTGGACGGCTGAGGTTTCTGATTACACTTTTCGCCTTTCTAAGACAGCAAATGTGGAATGGGAAATACGGCATTTACTGGGAAATTTTCTTTAATCAAAGTTTAAATGTACTATACAATTGACATTGGACCAGTATTTTGGAAAGATGATGATTTCAGTTATGAAAAGAAAATATGGGAATATGAAGGTTTTTCAACAAAAAATGTTTTTGTTATACTGTGTAAAGGAAATGGATATGCAATAACAGGAATTGTAATTCATTTGTGACAATGTAATTGGTGTGAGCTTTGAATAAGAAAAAGTTGCTTTGTGCACTGTATTTTGTACTGTGTAAATAAAATGTAGTTTTATAAAAATAAATATCTTCAAAACAAAAGGCAGCCGTCTGCAATGCTTTATGATTTTGAGTCGCAGGATGTGATGAGCTAGTGAGGATGGACTTTACTGTGCATCTGAAGGTGTTAGTGAGAACATATGGAGAAATGTGAGCATAGGGACAATTTTCTAAAACGTATGTTGATCTAATAACCATTCTTCAGTATGTCTAGGATTAAAACTTATGATATTTGGTTTATTGTAATGCTTGACAAAGTATTCTCTCATGATTACTAAAAATACAGAATGCCATCAGCAATTTCTTTTTGTCTACATTCCCACTTATATCAGTTGAGTTTAGTACATCTATAAAATAACAAAAGAATAAGAAAGAAAAGTAAATATTGTCATTATGACCTCAATTAAATGGAATTTGATTTGGTGAAGTTCATACAACAAAAACTTCATAAATACATACAGTAGTTATATGTATGCCTATAAGCATCTGGTGTAGTTTAGGTGGTATTCAATATGCATCTTACTGAGAGTCTTATATTTATGGAGCTCTCAATCTTTATTTCACCCTTCAAGGGAACAATGGAAAATAAAGAAAACTCATAGCTTGACCTCAGTAGGACAAATCCAATACATCAAAGTCCAGGACTATCAGTTCATACTGCAAAAGTAAGCTGTGGTTTGAAAAGGATTGCTTATATGTGTTAGCATTTTAGAAACATGCACAAAATATCTGCTATTGACAGCATGCAGAGTCTACTTTTAAAGGAAAATCATTTGGGAAAAAGAGCTCTTGCCAACACATGATGTGTACTCATCCAGGGAATTGTAGTGCATGTCAGAAAGCAGATTGCAACCCACTAACCTGAGTGACTATGTTGGAAAAGAATGTCCAGGAGCAGTAGGCTTGTAATGCAAGTCACACTCATTTTCACTAAGGTTTTTACATTAGCATTATTAGTTATACTGTCTCTGACTGCTTTTTGGCATTTCTTCTATACTTTTTAGCTGTTGTTGCCATGTGCTTGTAAGACTTACGGTTGGTTGTTTATCTTGGACATGTTATTCAGCTACTTTGTGTTATGCTGTTTCCTTCTTAATTCGTTAATCATACACTGATGATTTAAAAAAAAATCATAATACTTCTTCATTTTGTGAATTTGTCCTGTATTGTATGAATTATAGCTTCATATCTAGCACACAGTTCCTTAACCGTCTGCATATGTACAGTGGATTCAGAAATTACTCAGACCCTCTCCCTTTCTACACACTTTACAGTGCTGTAGATTTCACTGTAAATAGATAAATGTGCCATTTTGCCCATCAATCTACATTCAATAATCCATAATGACAAAGTGAAAACATGGTTTCAGAAAGGTTTGCAAATTTATTAAAAATAAAAAAGCGAACTCTCTCATTCATATAAATATTCAGACCCTTAATTCAGTACTTTGTAGAAGTCCCTTTGGTTCTTGGGTAAACTCTCGACAGACTTTGTACAACTGAATTTGGGCATTCTCCCAAGCTCCGTTAGAATGGATGGGAAGCATCTGTAAACTGCTGTCTTCCTCTTCTCTCCACCAATGTTCGTTTTAATTTAAGTGTGGGCTTTGACTTGGCCGCTCAGGAACAGTCCCAGACTTTTCCTGAAGCCAGTGTAGCTGTCTTGGCTACTGTATATGCTTTGGGTCATTGTCATGCTGAAAGGTAATTCATTGTCCCAGGCTGAGGTTGTGTGAAGTCTGGCGCAGGTTTTGTTGAAGGATTTACTTGTATTTGTCTATAGTCATCCTTTCCTCAATTCTAATTGTTCACCCCTTCCCTGATGCTAAGAAGAACCCCCATGAGAAGAACCACCATGATGATGCCACCACTGTGCTTCTCTGTAGGAATGGAATTAGGTAGGTAAGGAGCAGTGCCTGATCTTCACCAGACATAGTGCTTGTAGTTTTGCGTGAATAATTCAAACCAGAGAATCTTTTCCCTCATGCCCTTAATATGCCATTTGGCAAAAGATTCTTCCATCTGGCCACTCTAACATAAACGCCTAATTGGTGGAGTGCTGCTGAGATAATTGTACTTTTGACAGGTTCTCTTATCTAAGCAGAGGCCTTCTGAAGCTCTCTTAGAGTGAATGTTGCATTCTTGATCACCTCTTTGACCATGGCACGTCTTGCCCAGTTAATCAGTTTTAATGCAAATAAATATAATTTTCAAGTAAAAATGTAAAAGTCAATTATTACTAGAGTAGTCAACAAGCTACATTGTCCATTTTTTGTCTAGTTTGTCTAGAAGACACTTTTGAGAAGACATCTTTTGGTGGAAAAACTGGGTGGAAGTAAAGATTTAAAAATAAACGACAGTCCCAATCAGCAAGCAGCGTTCCATTAAAGGTCCCTAGGGTTCAAAATGTGGTGGATAATACAAAGAGTGAGATAGGCAAGAGGTTAAAAGTTTATAGCTGGTTTTGACATTTCTTCCTATCTCTCATGAAGAAAAGAACTTAAGAGTAGTTAGTTGGTATCTTTCATGTTAGGTGATCTAATAACATAATAAAACAACATCAATTGAACTGATGCAGCATTTTCAGGACATAAATACCTCTTAATGGAGACCCAGGATTAATCTTTTTGAACAACCACAGGAACTGGACCAAATAAAATAAAGGAGAACTCCTATAGCATGAATCCAAAATGCACTGACCTATTTGTGTATGCCGTTATGGACAATAGCATAAAATCATCCCAAGAGGCATTGGCTTGGGAAGTAGGTGTCTCACAATGTCAGACATTCAAATGAAGGTCACATTCCAGAAACTGGCTGCAAGATTCATTGGTCCTTACACTATTGTTAATCAGATTGGACAAGTGACATTTCAACTTCCTTCACTATCTAATTTCAAAATACACACTTAATTTCATGTTTCTAGTCTAAAAAAGTTTCACTCTAGTTATTTTAAGAGAAAGATTTCCCTTCTATCCCCAAAAAAGTCAAGGGCAAACAAAAAGTGCTTGTTAAATTACAGCGGTTTGAGTGATTTCAGGATGAACCTAACAAAACAACGAGACCAAAGTAAACCGCTGCTTTTCACTGAATATGGTATATAGAGTTTACCAATTGGAACTATTTTTGGGCTTTCATAGTTTTCCTGGGCTGTATTTAGTAGAATAATAAAACAATCACCTTTTTTCAAATTGTCTGGACAAAGCATTTGTATTTGTATTTTTATCAACTGAATGACAGGAAATGAGACAATTGAAATGGGTAAACAAAATAATGATCACTCTGCCTAACGAAAGTTTAGACATTAAAGAATTTTATGATACACTTAAACTTTGTTGTCTATTTATGAGAGAAATGGATGTTCAGCACCCCAGAACTAGTGGCACCATTCTTCAAGTGAAAGCTTAATTGTTAATTGTTCTTAATTACAAAGATTTTAGAGATATAACCACAAGGATGTTCTCTATCCCTATTTGGGAATTTCTGAGAAAGACTGGTACCTGCAACAACACTGGTGGCATAAACTGAAATTTCAAATTGCAGGAAGACATCAGGATATAGCAATATGGGGATAGTACTGAACATTTCCATTAAAGAACCAAATGATTCCTGAGCCACTTGGTTTTATCAATACAGATTAGAACATGTTTTAGTTAAAGAGGAAACTGAGTGACTATTAAGGCAATAATAGTTAAAAAAAAAAAACAATAAATTGCTTGTTTTACATTTTCCTGAATCACCCAGTTTAAAATGGAAGTTACCCTGGATTGATCAATTCTAAGCCCTAATCTAGAAACATTATATCCAACAAAGATAACAGCACATTTGTTAAAAGTGCAGTTTTCAAGCTTGACTAACAATGCTCTTTCCTAAGACACAATAAAACTTATCTAATATATTGACTATGTTGTTCCATACTTTGGAAAAAAAAAATCAGGATATAATTGCTATATAGAGTATGTGAACAAGAGACCCTAACACATCCTTGAAAATGTAATTTATGAATACGTGAAAGACAGCTAGAGCAGTAGCCAATCAGTAGGGCAGCATCATGTACTCATAATGTCTAGTAATATTAAACATTGTTTACCACTCATCCATCCACCGACCTCACCCAAATTAAAAACTTCTTAGCTCAAGTTTGGTGAAAATCATCAAGCTCATAACCTACTTTAGAAGTGAAGAAATCAATTAGAGGGGCAATTGTTTTTCACAGTAATTTTGATCAGTTCATTGTCTTATGAACAGTTCCCATGTAGGAATGTAAAGAGACATACCTTGTATTAGACTACTAGGCAGTCTTAATGTCTATATTATTATTTTTTCTTCTACTTTGCTGCAATAACGTCTGGCTAATGAAATATACTTCTTCAGGGTCTATTAAAACAATCATTCAAAAACAAATATTGATAGTAATGGACATCAGGTAAGTACCTTTACATAAAGTTTGAGAATGACCAGTTCAGTACATTTCAGTCTGGGTGGAATTGCATTCATTAAAGTTTAACTCCAGTATATCCTCATATATCTGCACAAGATATTCGGAATGTTTCTTTTCTTCTTCTGATAAAGGAGCATAATTCTGATTCAGGATCTCTAATTTAGACCAAAACATCTTGGGGCCTTTTATTTTTAATGGTCTGAGTTTATGAGCGGACACCATAAGGCAAAGGACAGAGAAATATGAAGTTTCCCGTGGGACAGAAGATGAGAGGGGAGGTCTACCTTGCCTAAAATAAAGTTAATGTCACAAGGAATACCTTCATAAATTCATCCACAGAGATTCCCTCTTTAAGTGAGTTGCCACTATAAGCCACCACATCTAATAATAATAACATTAAAATGGTACCTTATCATACATTTACATGCAATGCAAAGAGCTTTCCACAGATTAATCAACAAAAACAAAGATATACTTCATTTGCTTAGCTTATTATCATTAATTAATACTATGATACTTTCTAATAAATATCAGTATACTAAATATAAAATTAACCAGATGTTGTTAAGCACAATTTAACTACAAAAGTGCAAAACAAACCTTCACTCTTATCAGAAAAAGGTTTTCTAATTAAAATATTTACACATTAAGGCAGACAATAGAACAACCACATCTAATTAATATGGTAAATACATACAGTGTATATCTAGATTTTACCTAGGCATATGTACATAGTAACAGTCCATAGCGAATTCCATTGATTTAGTATGTAGGTGAAGTTCTTGATTCCTAAATGTGATTGTTTGACCAGCTAACACAGAGGAGAGGAAAACAAAAAAATCCTACAATGGCCCATAGGAGAAAAACAAACCTCTGGAGGGCCACAGTCAGAAGACAGTAACAAGAAATCAAATAGCTAAGCCTGATGGTAATCAGTTTCTGCATCATGAAAGTCAGCATGACCTAGGTCAACTGGTTGCCCACCCTCTACTGAACCTAGTTGATACAGGTAGCACAGTTGATAATAAAAGATTTAAAGACCTCCTCGGTTCCTCCAGTACCCCAGGAGACTGTAGAATACAGTGATCCCTCCTCGATCGCGGGGGTTGTGTTCCAGAACCCCCCGCAAAAGGTGAAAATCCACAAAGTAAAAACCATATGTTTATATGGTTATTTTTATATTGTCACGCTTGGGTCACACATTTGCACAGAAACACAGGAGGTTGTAGAGAGTCAAGAACTTTATTCAAACACTGCAAACAAACATTTGTCTCTTTTTCAAAAGTTTAAACTGTGCTCCATGACAAGACAGAGATGACAGTTCCATCTCACAATTAAAAGAATGCAAACATATCTTCCTCTTCAAAGGAGTGCGCCTCAGGAATAGAGAATGTCAGAGAGAGAGAGAGAGAGAGAGAGAGAGAGAGAGAGAGAGAAAAGCAAACAATCAAAAATCAATAGGTGCTGTTTGGGCTTTTAAGTATGCGAAGCACCGCCGGACAAAGCAGCTGCAAGGATGTACAATGTAAAGGTAGTCTTTCAGCATTTTTTAGAAGAGCGTCCATATCCTCTAGGCCAGTGTGCAAACAGCCCCTCTGCTCACACCCCCTCCGTCAGGAGCAGAGAATGTCAGAGAGAGTGAGAGAGACAGAGAAAAGCAAACAATCAAAAATCAATACGTGCCATTCAAGCTTTTAAGTATGCGAAGCACCGTGCGGGAAGCATGTCGCTTGACAAAGCCGGAAGGGAGCAATATGAAGGTAGTCTTTCAGCATTTTTAGAGGAGTGTCCGTATCCTCTAGGGGTGCGAACAGCCCCCCTGCTCTCAATATATTTTAAGCCCTTATAAACTCTCCCACACTCTTATAAACATTTCCTGCACAGTTATACAGCATAAACCCTTTACATTCTCTTAGATATTAGGTAAGATTACTGGTAGTTGAAATTATGTATGTAAACACACTGTTTATATACTACGCACGAACATACGTATCGTATATCATTGAGGAGTTTTATTTAATACGTAATACGTGCTCTGATTAGGTAGCTTCTCAGCCATCCGCCAATAGTGTCCCTTGTATGAAATCAACTGGGCAAACCAACTGAGGAAATTCAAAAACCCATTGTCAGCAGAAAACCACAAACCAGCGAAAAATCCGCGATATATATTTTGATACGCTTATATATAAAATCCGCGATAGAGTGAAGCCGCGAAAGTCAAAGCGCGATATAGCGAGGGATTACTGTAGAGCACTCTGTGCATACAATGGGAGACACAAAGTATAAAAAAGCAATGGATTAATGTTGGGTACTGATTAGCGCATCAAGTAGCTAAAATTTAAATCAGATCACCATATTATGATATAATTACTGGAAAGCCAGAATAAAAAAAAGGGTTTTTAGAAGTTTTTTGAAATGCTCCACAGATTTCACCTTGCATATTTCTATTGGTAAATTATTCTATATTTTAGGTGCATAAGAACAGAAAGCTGCTTCACCAGTTCTTTTATGCTTAGATCTAGGAATAACAAGCAAACCAGAATTTGAAGATCAAAGATTGTGATTGGGTACATAAGGATACAGGCATTCTGAAATGTAGGAAGGGGTAAGATTGTTTAAAGCCTTATATACAGGTAGACATATTTTAAAATCGATTCTAAAGGACAGTGGCAGCCAATGTAAAGATATTAACATTGGGGATACATGGTCATATTTTTTCCTTTTGGTTAAAATTCTTGCTGTTGCATTCTGGACAAGCTGTAGCCGATTTACGTCCTTTGAAGGTAGCCCTGAAGGAGAGCATTGCAGTAATCTAGTTCGCTAAATACAAACACATGTATTAATTTAATGGCATCTTTAAAAGTCATAAAAGAACACACCCTTGCAATGTACGGTGGAGTGGTGGCTCTGAGGCTAGGGATCTGCTCTGGCAATCGGAAGGTTGCCGGTTCGAATCCCATAAATGCCAAAAGGGACTCTGCTCTGTTGGGCCCTTGAGTAAGGCCCTTAACCTGCAATTGCTCCGTCCTGGGTAGGCCCACCAAAAAGCAGGGAAAAACTTGGAGGTTGGTGGCAGAATTGGCACTCCAGCCATGATAAAAAACCTTACACTGTTCCACTCCATCTGAACTAGTGTGGTGCTGAGGTGTCAGCCCGTTGCGTGGCTACACTCGGGTCACAATCTGGGATGCCAAGTTGGTTTATCATGTGGTGGGTGCAGCAATGCGCTGTATCATCGCGTGCTCCATGCTATGGTAATTTACATTATATTTTGAAATTAATCGGCCTAACAGAAGCATATAGAGTGAAAATAATAATGGTCCCAAAATTTATCCCCGCGGTACACCATATAGAATATTATGTATTTTTGATGCACAATCTCCATAACTGACAAAGAAATTTCTTTCAGTTATATGTGATTTAAATCAGCCTAAGGCAGTACCCAAAAGCCCTATCCAATGGTTTATAAGAATATCATGATCTATAGTATCAAAGAGTGTGCACAATTATAGCAGAACAAGTACAGATATTTTATTTGCATCTGCATTAATTCATAGATCATTTACCAACTTTATTTGAACTGTTACGAATTTTTATTTAAAATAATCACTTAACTGTTGAAAAACTACTTTATCTAGAATTTTAGAATAGAATACAGTAGAATGCCTTTTATTGTCACTATACATATGTACAATGAGATTAAAAGCAGCTCCTTCAGTGCACACATATATGTAGAACACAAGTAAATAAACAAATAAACAAATGGTGCAAAAAGTTGCAAAAAAAAAAAAAAAGTTCTGCGATGCTACAGTATATACAAATGGAAAGAATAATAACTAAATCGAGTTATTGCACATTATTTAAATACTGGAAAGAATAAATAACTATTGCACTATTGGGTTATTGCACATAATTTAAATATTGCACAATAATGATGATCATGTGCAGTGAGTAGTGGATGTTGGACCCTGAGAGTAATGATATTGTACAGTATACAGATATTACACAGTTATTATCAGTACCATTTAGATATTGGATGTTGCACAGTTGATGGATAGAAGGAAGTCCAGGGGTTGGGGGGTTAGACTGTGTAGTCAGTGCATGTGTGAGTTTAGAATGGTGATGGCTTTTGGGAAAAAACTGTTCTTGAGTCTGTTTGTCCTTGTTGTGATGCACCTGTAGCACCTCCCTGAGGGCAGCAGGTCAAACAGATCAGAGCCAGGGTGGGAGCTGTCCTTGATGATGTTTTTTGCTCTGCTGAGGCAGCGGGAGGTGTAAATGTCCATCAAGGAGGGGAGAGGGCAGCCGATGATCTTCTGTGCTGCCTTTACTACTCGCTGAAGCCTCTTCCAGTCTGCCATGGTGCAGCTGCCGTACCATACTGTGATACAATATGTCAGCAGGTTCTCGATGGACGAGATCAGTAGCAGGCTGGAGTCCAGGTTGTGCTTTCTGAGGACCCTTAGGAAGTGTAACCGCTGCTGAGCCTTCTTGATGACTGCTGTGATGTTGTCTGTCCAGGAGATGTCAGCGAAGATAAGGACGTCAAGAAACCGGAAGGTATGGACCCTCTCCACACACTCGCCGTTGATGTAAAGGGGGGCTAAGTCGGTGCTGTGCCTCCTGAAGTCGACAATGATCTCCTTGGTTTTCTTGGTGTTCAGAGCCAGATTGTTCTTTGAACACCAGGCTGCCAACTTCAGGACCTCCTCTCTGTAAGCTGCCTCGTCTCCCTATGAGATGAGTCCGACCACTGTGGTATCATCAGCAAACTTGACGATGAGGTTGTTGTTGTGGGCCGGATTGCAGTTGTGGGTGTAGAGACAGTACAGAACGGGGCTCAGCACACAGCCTTGCGGGGTACAGGTGTTCAGTGTGCGAATGGAGGAGTGGTGGGGTCCGAGTCTCACAGTCTGGAGCCAGTTGGTAAGAAAGTCATTTATCCAGACACATGTGAGAGGGGGGAGGCCAAGAGTGATCAATTTGGTGATGAGAATATCAGGAATGATTGTATTAAAAGCTGAGCTGTAATCCACAAACAACATCCGGACGTAGCTCTGCTGCTGCTCCAGATGGCTCAGCACAGAGTGGAGAGCTACAGCAATTGCGTCTTCTGTGGATCTGTTCATGCGATATGTGAATTGGTAGGGCTCGAAGTCTTGGGGGAGATAGACCTTGATGTGCTGGAGAACCAGTCTCTCGAAGCACTTCATGATTACTGGAGTGACGGCCACAGGGCGATAATCATTTAGGCTGGTGATGGGAGACTTCTTCGGCACTGGAATGATTGTGGCTGATTTTAGGCAGGATGGAATGACTACCTGGGCTAGGAAGAGGTTGAAGATTTTGATAAAGATAAAGGTGAGCTACCAGGCACTCCATCTGGGCCGGCAGCCTTCTTGGGGTTCACTGCCAGGAGCACTCGTCTGACATCGTGCCCCATTACAGTGAGTGGAGTGGTGCAGGAACCCGGTGAGGGTGGGAGCAGGGCTGGAGCAGGTGAGTGCTGCTGTTGTGATGATTCAAAACGAGCAAAGAAGCAGGTTAGCTCCTCTGCTAGTGGCGCACTCAGATCTCCTGTTGTTGCAACACAGCTTCTGTAGTTTGTGATGTTTTGTATTTACTGAGAAAAGGCAAATTGGAGATTGGCCTATAATTGTCTAAGGTATAATAATAAAGGTTATTTTTCTTGAACAGAGGCTTAATTACAGCAGTATTGGAAGAATCTGGAAAAATGCTAGAACCTAATTAACAATTTACTATTTCAAGAACATTGTTGATAAGTAGATCAAAAAATTCTTTAAAGAAACTTGTATAAATGGTCTAAAACACAAGTGGACTGTTTTAATTAAGTAATATTCTATAAAGTTGAGATAAACTAATTTTAGTGAAGCATTTTAGCTCACAATGCTGAGCTAGTGGAGGCTCAACAAAATTTAAAAACAAAATTTATAGCAAGTCTAATATTATTTACCTTTTCTTTACATATACTGCAAAATTTTCACTTTTTGCCTCTGATGCTTTCAGTGCTAATGGAACTGAGTTTAAAAGGCGATCAACACTTGAAAATAAGACTTTTGGATTTCTTGAGCTGTAAAAGTAAAACATTTAAACATTTTTTTAAATCCATCATCCTATCTTCTGAACCTTTGTTTCTCCATTGCCACGTTTAAAGGAGTCATTGCTTATCTGGGGTCATTGTACTCAAGGCAAAAATGAATCACAGATGGCACACAACTCTGATCTTTTTCCTTCTGAGGTAAATATTGAACGGGACACCTGCAGCATAGAAGAACAGACGGGGAGGATAATTTGCACATGGCTTTGTATGTCACGGGGCACTAGATGACACAACCCCCTTGGGTTGGAGCATAGTACGGATTCCCACAGGGCATCATGGGACTTGGAGTTTGCCGGCTCAGCCCTATTGGGATCTGTGGGTGCCACCAGGGTGTGCTGCAGGGACTGGGGAGACCTACTTTGTGAGGCTCCAGCTTTATCTGGAAGTGCCTCAGGGACAAGCTTTGGGAACACCTGAAGTACTTCTGGGGATAAGGAGCTGCTAGCCATAGACAGGAGGAAGGAGGACAATGCTTGTGTGGAGGAGTACAGGCAGTGATGAAAAGAGAGAAAGAGAAGACAGAGAGAAGAAAAGCATTGCTGTGTGCTTGTGTTCTTATCTTGCCTGAGAAGAGTTTCCCCACACCAAAAGCTCTTTCTGCTTTTACACTTGTGTCCTGACCTGTGTGTGTCTGTGTCTGGAGCACTGCCTGGTGGCCACAATAGGTAAGAGATTATGCAATCCATTGATTTGTCATGAATTTTATATCAATGCGGAATATTAGCTCTGGTAAGCTTTTAATTGTTGTATACCATTATAAAAGCACTCTGATCAATATTTTATTAATCCCACTGTTACAATTATTTCTCAGGAAAGGATTGCAGTTATCCATGAACTATAATTTTTTTCTGCATCCCTTGTAACCTACACATATTCAATGTTATGTTGAATGTTTGTGTTCTACCTTATTTCTTCTTATCCTTTTTTAATTCTATTTATTTATATTTTGAAACCACAGGGACTGCACCTAATTTCGTTGTATTTGTTACAATGACAATAAAGATATTCTGATTCTGACATATTTTTTTTTTGCCAGATTTCTCCGGTTATCTATCTGTTACCCTTACTTTAGAGGTCTCACAAATCTTTCAAGACATTTAAATGTGTGTTGTTTCAATCAATGATGTCTCTTGACACGGTTTAACTGGTACATGGGCTGACATTCTGAGAAACCTGTACTAATAAATTAATAATTGACTTGAAAACTAGAAAGCTGCTAGCTCTAAGTTCACTTTTAATGAGTTATTACTGGTTACTAGACTGACTTGATGGAAGCATTTTTAATTTGGTCTGAAACTACTTTAAAAAAAACAAATATGACAGATTTTTTCAGAACTAATCACTGATTTAGTCTTTGCAGTCTGTATTAAACTGTGATCTAAGAGAAAAATCAAATGCTGTTGGTTTGAAAAAATAATAATTTAAAAGACAAAAATTGTAAATGCATTATTTAAATTTGAGTATAAAAGATCTCTTGCTTCCACAAATAACACATTTCCCTACAGTTACTTCCCACTGACAACATTAATAGAGATATGAGGCTCTGGTTACTGTAATATTCCAAAAAGAGAACTTTGCCTTTATGATTGCAAATGCATATGCATATGCAGTACAATACAGTTCACCTTCCTTCTCTGATTAACTATTCTCTCTGGCAGTTCATTTATTTTATTTATTTATTCATTTACAGCTCCAGCTACATAGTCAGGTATCAGCTTCACTCTACTGCCACCCTGTGGTTCAAAATGTGTACAGAAGTTGGCTCTTCAAACTGATTGAAACCTTGAAGATCACTACTAAATGCCCTGTTTGTGTGAACTGAAATCACGAAAATGTTCACTGAATTCATTGCTCAGTAATTCAAGTTGGAAAACAAATCCTCCAAAAATCAAATTTTACTTTACTAAGTTTACTTCAAAGTTTATATTGTAAAATAAGCCGATATGCAAAAAGCCACCTGACCTACAATAATTTTACAAACTCAAAATCACAAAAATATGTTAATAAACAACTCACCAACATCTCGTGTCCACTTCAGATCTTCAGCTGTAGTCTGCACTAACTGTTCGTTACAATACTAGCACAAAATTACATGAAACTAGAGCAAAAAAATGTGAAAATATGCGGGCCATTACTACTCGTGATGGTCAGTTCTGCCCAGTGGCCAGTCTCAGCAGCCCAGCCAGTAGTGTAGCCTTAGCAGGGGCGGCTCTAGGCTTGTGGCAGCCGTGGGCAGAGAAAGAATTGGTGGCCCCTTCGCCTGCCAATGTCAATACGGTAGCTTATGCACGGCGGATGGCCACATCCGTTGCAGACACTGCATAGCCGCCTCGTGCTCATGACACGCTTCTATATGCGCGTGTCTGTAACTTGAAAACCAAGTGGCGGCCCATGATATTCTCATTACGGCAGAACGTTATAATACTACATATAGCTTACTGCTCCAACTCTAGCAAATTTGTAAATACAGCGTACTAATTAACAAGAAACACAATGTTTTTCGGCCACATTGCTGTCAGCTGTGTTGTTATTTTCTCTTTCTGTTTTATATTCAATATATATTGGCGTGGCGGCCCCTGGGATTTGGCTGCACTGTGCAGGTGCACAGTTTGCACATGCCTACGGTCACCCCTGCTGCCCGCTGCTGCAGCCTAGCACTTCAGTTGTGACGCTGCGGCTCATTAACTTTGGACAAGACTCGTGGCTATATCAGCAGATGACGTTTCCGGTACCGTAATGCCATGGGAAAACGCGCTTTTGTCAGAAGGCAGAA
Organism: Erpetoichthys calabaricus; assembly: GCF_900747795.2. NCBI lineage: Eukaryota > Metazoa > Chordata > Cladistia > Polypteriformes > Polypteridae > Erpetoichthys > Erpetoichthys calabaricus. The sequence goes on along the minus strand of NC_041398.2, from coordinate 97,129,282 downwards.
GTAAGAAAAGTCAATAAGTAACACTGAAGATGTAGAATGATTCAATCACAAACGATAGTAATCATTTTGTACAACTTCAGTGCTAACTAGGATCTGTCCTAGATTTCTGTTGCGGGCCGCATGCGGCCCGGGGGCCGCGTGTTTGACATGCCTGGTGTAAAGACCTTGTTTGAGATTTTTATTGGGAATCTTTGCTTTTTAAAAGATATACTAAAAAATGTTCCACACAATATTTTAAGCCACCCTCAACACAAAGCTTTTCTGATGCTTGTCTGAATGCTGACCAGCAGCCAAACATCAGCAAAGATGATGCATTCCGAGCTATGAAGATGATGTCATCTTGAATATTGTAGGTGCCATTTTTTAAAATGTTGATTAATGGCCACAAGAAACAAAATGTTAACATTATTCAGGTCTGGCTCATTCTTTCTATTTAGATACCTCTGCTCCATTGTGATTTTTAGCACTGTTTAGAAGGTACAGCCATAAAACTGATAAAGGACAATTACATTATTTTTAGTATATATTTATTACTAGCCATATTATCTGCCAAAGACACATAAGAGAGTTCATGTTAAAATATTCAATATCTTTTGCCTTACATGTGCCCTCCTTGGTATTGTCATGTGTCTGAACCTCTATTGACCAGCGCTTACTCTCCTGAATGCACTCCCGTAAAACCTTCTTCTCAGACTCTTGCTTGCCTCCTGTCCACTTTTATACTTCCCATCTTTGAAGGCAAGTCACGGTATGCTTCGTGAGTCTTTACTCCTTCTCTTCTGTCTTACACTTGCACTTCCTCTTTCGATCATGTCACCATAAGCCAAGCTGGCCAATTACACCAAAGCCAAGCTGAACTATCAGATTGCTCAGAGTGACTGGACACACACATAGACTGTACTATTTTAATATAAACTACATGCAGTATCAGAACATAACTTAATAATCATCCAGTCCACACAAAGTCCAGAAAATGAGAATATCATCACAAACACAAAACAGATTTTTGTCAGTCAAGACTTACTAAAGTAAAAATTGGCCAACATATAGTAGCAGATGTGTTTGAAAAATTAAGTATATCTTAACTGTTTTGATATTAATCAAGTACTCTAGATTAGTTTATGATCAAGAAGTGCTATCACTTGATATAAAAGTAGAACATCTGGTAGTTCTGCTTGGAGTATTTAACTGTGTGATAAATCCAGTTCAAGAACAAGACCATCTAAAAAAGACAGCCAAAAATTTGTTTTTTTTACAATGTATATTCAGAGTGGCGAGTTTATTAGGTACATCTATCTGGTAGCATGTTGTTTCTCATAAGGCCTTCAGAACAGTATGAATTCATCCAGGTGTGGATTCTGCAAGATGCTGGATGCATTGTTTGAGATGACATCTTCTTCTTTCGGCTGCTTCTGTTAGGTGTTGCCACAGTGGATCATCTTCTTCCATGTCTTTCTGTCCTCTGCATCTTGTTCTGTTACACCCATCACCTGCATGTCCTCTCTCACCACATCCATAAACTTTCGCTTAGGCCTTCCTCTTTTCCTCTTCCCTGGCAGCTCTATCCTTAGCATCCTTCTCCCAATATACCCAGCATCTCTCCTCTGCACATGTCCAATGCAATCTCGCCTCTCTGACTTTGTCTCCCAACCATCCAACTTGAGCTGACCCTCTAATGTACTCATTTCGAATCCTGTCCATCCTTGTCACACCCAATGCAAATCTTAGCATCTTTAACTCTGCTACCTCCAGCTTTGTCTCTTGCTTTCTGGTCAGTGCCACTGTCTCCAACCCATATAACATAGCTGGTCTCACTGCCATCCTGTAGACCTTCCCTTTCACTCTTGCTGATACTCGTCTGTCACAAATTACTCCTGACACTCTTCTCCATCCATTCCACCCTGCCTGCACTCTCTTTTTCACCTCTCTTCCACAATCCCCATTACTCTGTACTGTTGATCCCAAGTATTTAAACTCATCCATCTTCGCCAACTCTATTCCCTGCATCTTCACCATTCCACTGACCTCCCTCTCATTTACACACATGTATTCTGTCTTGTTCCTACGGACCTTCATTCCTCTCCTCTCTAGAACATATCTCCACCTCTCCAGGGTCTCCTCAACCTGCTCCCTACTATCGCTACAGATCACAATGTCATCAGCAAACATCATAGTCCATGGGGACTCCTGTCTAATCTCGTCTGTCATACTGTCCATCACCATTGCAAATAAGAAAGGGCTCAGAGCTGATCCCTGATGTAATCCCACCTACACCTTGAATGCATCAGTCGCTCCTACCGCAGACCTCACCACTGTCACACTTCACTCGTACATATTCTGTACAACTCTTACGTACTTCTCTGCCACCCCTGACTTCCTAATACAATACTATAGCTCCTTCTGAGGCAACCTGTCATATGCTTTCTCCAGGTCCACAAAGATGCAATGCAACTCCTTCTGGCCTTTTCTGAACTTCTCTATCAACATCCTCAGAGCAAACATTAATAATAATAATACATTTTATTTATATAGCGCCTTTCCCATGCTCAAGGCACTTACAGAATAAATAAAGAACGGCAGAATATACAGTATATAGCATTGTACAAACTAGATAAATAAATAAAAAAGATTAAGACAGTAAATTCTGAAAAAGAAACAGACAACATAATTGATGGTCTAGCACACACATACAGGTTACATTAGCATCTTGACAGAGAAGTAAACTGAGAGAAGGGTAATAAAGTCAAGTAGAGCTAAAAGCCTTCCTGAACAGATGAGTTTTGAGTTGTTTTTTAAAAGAATTCATGGAGTCAACTGACCTGATTAATTTTGGTAGGTCATTCCAGAGTCTGGGCGCTATACAGCTGAAGGCCCTGTCACCCATGGAGTATAGATTAGTGAGGGGCACAACAAGATTACCAGAATCAGAGGACCTTAGTGGGCGGGCAGGCACATAGTGATGGAGAAGGTCACTGATGTAGTTTGGTGCGAGGTTATTTAAAGCTTTGTAGGTTATTAGTAGGATTTTATATTCGATTCTGTAGGACACAGGGAGCCAGTGAAGACGGAGCAGGATGGGTGTGATGTGCTAGCTGCTGCTGGTTCGAGTAAGGACTCTTGCAGCTGAGTTTTGAATAAGCTGGAGCTGTGATATAAGATTAGAAGGGGCACCTGCCAGTAGGGAATTACAATAATCGATGCGGGATGTGATAAAAGCATGGACAAGTTTCTCAGCATTAGAGAAGGAGAGGAAGGAGCGAACACGGGATATGTTACGGAGGTGAAAGGAAGAAAGTTTCTTAATGTGATTTATGTGGGCGGAATAAGTGAGGGAGGAATCAAAAATGACACCAAGATTTTTTACAGTAGAGGCAGGTCTGATGAGATCACTGCCAAGATGGACTGGGAAGGAGCTCATTTTATTAAGTTGCATTTTAGTCCCAATTTGCAGGAGTTCAGTTTTATTGCAATTTAATTTTAAAGAGTTCTGCTCCATCCAGGTTTTAATTTCACTAAGGCAGGTTGTGAGCTGAGAAAGCTCTGATGAAGTTCCACTTTTAACATTGAAGTAGAGCTGAGTATCATCTGCATAAAAATGATAACCCAATCCATAACTACGGATAATATGGCCAAGGGGAAGCATATAAATACAGAAAAGCAGAGGACCGAGGACAGAGCCCTGAGGGACTCCTTGTCTGACTGGCGCTGAGCTGGATCTGCTGTTGCTAAGACTAACAAACTCTTGCCTATCAGTCAGATAGGACTTGAACCACTGGAGGGCAGTGCCAGAGATACCCAGCATGTTTTCCATTCTGGACAGTAGGATGTCATGTCTAACAGTGTCAAATGCTGCACTGAGGTCTAACAGAATTAATATGCTAGTTTGTCCAGAGTCTGCTGCCATAAGCAAATCATTGGTTACCCGTAGCAGAGCAGTTTCACAGCTGTGCCGCGCCCTGAAACCAGACTGAAAGGGTTCCATCAAATTATTAGAGGTTAGGTAATTGGTGAGTTGGGAAGCTACAACACGCTCAAGAACTTTTGACAGGAAAGGTAAGTGGGAAATAGGCCGGAAATTGTTAAGATTGTCAGCATCAAGGCCAGACTTTTTTAACATTGGGGTTACAGAAGCAATTTTAAAAGTGAGCGGCACGGAGCCAGTGTCAAGGGATGAGTTTATTATTGTTGTAACAGTCGGGATTATGGCATGAAGGCAGGATTTAAGTAGTGTGGTGGGGATGGGGTCCAGTACACAAGTAGTCGGCCTCATCTTACAAAGCAGGTTATTAACAAACGCAGATGTGACTGGTGAGAACTTAGAGAAGGAGCTGGATGGAGTGGGAAAACAGAGAGAGATATAAACAGATGATGTATTTATGTTAGTTGAATTATTTAGATCTTTAATTTTGTTACGGAAAAAGTGGAGGAATTCCTCACAGACTTCAGTAGAAGAGGTAGTTGGACCAGATGCGGGTTCGAGTAGTTTATTAACTACAGAGAACAAAATCCTTGGGTTATCATGGCCACTTTCTATTATTCTGCCATAATGGGTGTTCTTGGCAGAAGTTAGTGCTTCTCTGTAAGCTCTTTGGTGGTCAGAGAAAGCCTGGATGTGCACGGTGAGGCCAGTCTTACGTGACATTCTCTCAAGACGTCGGCCAGCTGCTTTCATAGATCGCAATTCTGAGTTATACCAAGGAGCTGAGCGTTTAAAGGAAACCTCCTTATGTTTTAAAGGAGCTGTTTTATCTAATGCTGAGTGAAGGGCTGTGTTATAGTGGTGAACAAAACTATCTAGTGTTGGTGGAATAGGTGCAGACAGTAAAAGATCAGAAATGGATCCAGAAAGGATAGAGGGACAGATATTTTTAAGGTTTCTGTAAGAAATTTGTTGTTTACAGGTAAGAGGTGGGAGAGGTAATGAGACAGTGAAAAATATTGCTTTATGGTCAGAGAGTCCCAAATCAGTGCTGTAAATGTTGGCAACAGATAGTCCAGAAGTTCAGATCAGGTCCAATATATGACCGCCAGAATGGGTTGGAAAATCAACATGTTGTGTCAAGTCAAAACAGTCCAGTAAGGACAGGAATTCATTTCTCAGTTTAGATGTGGGGGTGTCAATATGGATGTTGAAATCACCAAGAAGGATAATTCTCTGAGAGTAAGAGCTTAGGTGGGTCAAAAGTTCAATCAGATCGGATAAGAAGGATGCATTGTATTTTGGGGGACGATAAAGAACAATGAGTGAGACAGGACCTGATTCCGTTATTAGTTTAAGAGCCAGGCACTCAAAAGACAATGGGCAGTCAATTGGGATTCTTTTAACGTTTAAGTCTTCTCTGATAATTACTGCAAGCCCGCCGCCTTGTCTTGAGCTGCGAGGCTCTGAGTGGGAAGTGAAACCAACTGGAGTCGCCTCTGTGAGACACGCAAATTCGTTTGGTTTTTGCCAAGTCTCCGTTAGACACAGACTATCAAGTTTGGTGTCAGTGATGAGTTCTGACAACACCAATGCTTTGCCATTAAGAGACCTCGAGTTAAACAGTGCAATATTACATAATGAGGCTTCTTTCTGCACAGAGCCGCAATCAGGGTTTATTTCCACATAATGCAAATTTGGCACACTGACAATTCTATTTCCAGGGTCATGAGAAGGACGGCGTATTCCTGAGCAAATGCTGCCGGTGGTCTTTTCATTCGCAGCCCAGCAGTGGCGGCAACCTGACCCGCGATGTATATATTTCAGGCGCTGCAAAATACCGGCGTCCTTTAGGATGTTGCAGTCAGACCAATTGCTCTGGACAAACTGTTTAATAAGAAGGAGTTTGTCATGAGAGTATTTTAGCATGATGCTGAGTAATACTTATCTGAATAGCAGTGGAGAAGCAGCACAGCACAGTGGAACCGGTAGGACAGGCGGGTGTGGTAGCGTAGGTGAGCAGCCATAGCAATCAGCAGAAAGCATAGCAGGAGGAGGTAGCAGGAGTTGGAGGTTCCAATACACAGCCACAAACAGTAACTCTTGGTAATTTCAGGCGTGATCGCCCCGGAGCCAAAAGCCAGGTTAATATGAACATCAGATCAGTTCCCAGTCGTAGAGTACTGTAAGATGAAACGGGAGCAGATCAGCAAAGCGAATTTAATATAATCATGGAGACAGATCATCCCGAGGTCCTAGATTGCCAGGCACAAAGAAATGCTTGAAGGTTCTCGTCCCGTGATCCGCAGACTCAGCTGTTCCCAGTCAAAGTAGAGTCCATAAAATTTGTAAATATAAGCCAAATCCATACAATTCGAGTCAGCTGTATCCATGAACTATACGTACAATAAAAGAAATAAAACAAATGTAAGAAAGTGTAGAATTAGGCGAATTTTGCGAAAAGTGTTGTTTACAGGGAGGAGCGGCAACAACATGCGTGCGCCAGCGTCCCCTCACCTGAGTGTGGTCCACTTTCTTGGCATGAAACCATACTGCTGCTCACTAATCATCACCTCACTTCTTAACCTAGCTTCCACTACTCATTCCCATAACTTCATGCTGTGGCTCATCAAATTTATTCCCCTATGGTTATTGCAGTCCTGCACATTCCCCTTATTCTTAAATATCAGCATCAGTACACTTCTTCTGCACTCCTCAGGCATACTCTCACTTTCCAAGATTCCATTAAACAATCTGGTTAAAAACTCAACTGCCATCTCTCCTAAACACCTCCATGCTTCCACAGATATGTCATTTGGATCAACAGCCTTCCCATTTTTCATCCTCTTCACAGCTGTCCTTACTTCCTCCTTGCTAATCCGTTGCACTTCCTGATTCACTATCTCCATATCATCCAACCTCTTCTCTCTCTCGTTCTCTTCATTCATCAGCCTCTCAAAGTACTCTTTCCATCTGCTCAACACACTCTCCTCACTTGTGAGTACATTTCCATCTTTATCCTTTATCACCCTAACCTGCTGCACATCTTTCCCAGCTCGGTCCCTCTGTCTAGCCACTCAGTACAGGTCCTTTTCTCCCTCCTTAGTGTCCAGCCTTTCATACAACTCGTCATACACCTTTTCCTTAGCCTTCGCCACCTCTCTCTTCACCTTGTGCCTTATCTCCTTGTACTCTTGTCTACTTTCTGCATCTCTCTGACTATCCCACTTCTTCTTTGCCATCCTCTTCCTCTGTATACTCTCCTGTATTTCATCATTCCACCACCAGGTTTCCATTTCCTCCTTCCTCTTTCCAGATGTCACGCCAAGCACTCTTCTTGCAATCACCCTTACTACATCTGCTGTAGTTTCCCAGCTGTCTGGCAACTCTTCACTGCCACCCAGTGCCTGTCTCACCTCCTCCCTAAACTCAACCTTGCAGTCTTCTTTTTTCATCTTCCACTATTTGATCCTTGGCTCTGTCCTCACTCTCTTCCTCTCCTTGATCTCCAACGTTATCCTACAGACCACCATCCTATGCTTAACTACACTTTCCCCTGCCACCACTTTGCAGTCTTCAATCTCCTTCAGATCAACTCTTCTGCATAGAATGTAATCTACTTGTGTGTATCTTCCTCCACTCTTGTATGTAACCCTATGTTCCTCCCTCATACGTATTCACCATAGCTATGTCCATCCTTTTGGAAAAATCCACTATCGTCTAACCTTCTTCATTCCTCTCCTTGACACCATACCTACCCATCACCTCCTCGTCTCCACTGTTCCCTTCACCAACATGCCCAATGAAATCCACTCCAATCAACACTTTCGGTCCCTTGGGTACACTGTTCATCACTTCATCCAATTCTTTCTCACCCATTGCACACCCAACTTGCGGTGCATATGCACTAACAATATTCATCATCTCACCTCCAATTTCCAGCTTCATAATCATTACTCTGCCTGACACTCTTTTCACCTCCAAAACACTCTTGACATACTGTTCCTTTAGAATAACTCCTACCCCATTTCTCCTCCCATCCACACCATGATAGAACAAAGGCCTTACTCCCCTTCCATTTAGTCTCTTGCACGCACAATATATCAACCTTCCTTCTCTCCATCATATCTGCTAAAACTCTCCCTTTACCAGTCATACTGCCAACATTCAAAGTTCCTACCCTCAGTTCCACTCTCTTTACTTTCCTCCTCTCCTCCTGCGTCCGGACACGTCTCCCCCCTCTTCTTTTCCTTCTTCTGCCAACAGTAGCCCAATTTCCGCCAGCACCCTGTTGGCTAACAGTACTGGTGGCAGTCATTGTTAACCCGGGGCTTGACTGATCCAGTATGGAAATTTGTATTGTTGTCCGCATATTGATTTGGCAAAGTTTTACACCAGATGCCCTTCCTGACGTAACCCTCCCCATTTATACGGGCTTGGGACTGGCACGAAGAAACACACTGGTTTGTGCATCCCCTGTGGCTGGGTTGTTGTGAGAGATGACATAGTACCATGTGAAAATAATTGTATTGCTGTAAATTAGACAGTTGCATCATCTTGCTTCATCCAGCCCCTTATACCTCATCCCAAAGATACTGGATAGGGTTAAAATCAGGGAAATGTGCAGGCCACTACAGCAAAGAAAACTTGATGTCACGTTCCTTTGTGATGATAAGTGTTTTATGACATGAGACCTTAATGCTGGAATGTTCACCTGAATCTTTAGCCAGAAATGGAAAAACGTGGTCAGCAATGATCTTCGGATATGCCACGCCACTCACATTTTCTTCAATGGGTATCAGGGTCCTAATGAATGCCAGAAAAACATTCCTCACACCATCACACGGCCATCACTGGCGTGTGCTGTTGACCAAACAGAATGGCTCATGCCCCTTACACCAAACTCTGATCCTTTCATCTGTATGATGTAAAAGGAACCTGGATTCCTCTAATCAAGCAAACTTATTTTCCATTTCACGGTGGTTCTTTTTTGATGCTCCTGTGTCCACTGGAGACATGCTTTCATGTGTTTCAGTGGCAACATTGACACTGGACATAGTCTTATGCTGCTGCAGTCCATTCAAGATAATGTCAGATAAGTGGTGTGTTCTAAGATGACATTCTATACACTAAAGCTGAACTGCATTTGATTTACCTGATTGTAGTCAGTCAGTCTGCCTTTATAATTTTCACCATTCCCTTTTGAACCCTCTGAAACACAGGCTGTTTTCATCTACAGAATCACTATTGTTGGTACACTCTTAAAAATGAAGGTGCCAAAATGTTTTTTTTTCAGAGAGATGCCACTGGGGAACAATTTTTAGTTTTCAAAAGAACTATCCACATTAAAGAGCCAGAAAGAAACTATTTATTTAGATCTATATATAACCATTGCGGTGGATGACCGGTGCCCTTACCTGGCTGGGTTGCCTCCATAGTGAAAGGACTGAAGGAGAGGATATATACAGAGCAATATCTCCCCTGGAGCACTAGATGGCGGCTCCCTTGGGTTGCAGCGGTGCCTCAGATTCCCACAGGCAGAGTTTGGCATAACCTTGTTGGGTGGATGCTGCAGGGACTGTGAAGCCCTACTTTATGGGGTTTCTGACTCACCCAGAAGTTCTTCTGGACCACGCTAACGGTCACCGGAAGTACTTCCAAGTGTTGGATAAAAGAAGCCCACTGTCACTTCTATGGGAAACAAAGTTGGGAGGAAGATGACAAGACTTGCTGGAGGAGGAGTGGAGGTAGAAGGACACAGAAATGGAGACAAAGGCAAAGAAGAAGAAAGAAGAAACGGGTTGCTTTATTATTGTGTATGGTTGTAACTGCACTGTGCAGGTGGCAAATGATTTAAGAAGCGTTTCCCACAGAAAAATAAAAACTTATGTTGCTGAACTTGTGGCTGTCTATACGTGTCAGGTTTCGGGAGATGGTGCATCCCCTGCAGGCCACATGATGAACAGATGATAACAGTTTTGTGAAATAGTAATAGTTTCATGATTTTAAAAGGACTCGATGCACACAATCACCGAGGCTAAGATCAGGTTTTCTTCATATGTTAGTATCCTGCCTACTATAAATTAAATATTTCTGTTTTAGCCACATATTAGGGACATTTTAATGTCTATAGTCGTATCCTGCCTAGTATAAATTAAATATTCTCTTTTGTCCATATATTTAAGAACATTTTTAAAGCCCGAACCAATTTTATATTCAAAGAACCCTTCCCGGAATGAAACAATTCTTTGCCAAGCGATAGGTCCATGATGAATCACACAGCCCAGTAAAGTGCCATTATAGAACCATTAAGTGTAGTTTTCTTTTTACACTATTCTCGGTAAACCCTTGACATGGGTAAATGTGAAAAGCCCACGAAGAAAGCCATTGCCAGATGCTAGGACTGGCATGCCTAGCGCCAACTACCATGTTGAAAGTCACAAAGGCCACTCATTTGCACATCCTAATGACAGCTGAACACTAACTGATCCTAGAAATGCTAGCCTGCCCGGTTTATACCACACACTGTTATCATGTGATGTATGACTTGTTCGAATGTTGAATTTGTGTGAAGTTGGGGAGTGAACCTAATAAGTTAGCAACTTGGTGTATAATTGCTGCCTCTATTATTATCTATCACTCATTTCAGCCCACGAAATGTATGTTTTTATGAACAAGAAATATGTCAGTTTAGCAAAATGAGGAATAACAGCATATTTCTAAAACAACACACTTTTGCTTCTTTACTTTTGATTGCATTGTTTCATAGAGTTCAAAACTTGATTTTTTTAAAATAACTCTATAGATATTCAGAAAGGTGAATATAAGACTAATGTTAATAGGATGTTTGTAAATAATAGACAAATTTTAAGGAAGTGTATTGGTTTCTTTTGCCACCTCCAAAAGTATTCAGAGTGTACAGTGCATTTGATTATTAACTTTAATGCAACATCCAGATTCGCCAGCAAAGTCTTTACAGTCTAATGAGAAATACAATGATTTGACTGTAATTAAAAAGAAAAGTAGATTTTATTTATGTTATTTAAAGGTGACTCAACAGAAAAATAAGCTAGGGTGAAAATCAAGAGGAACTTTATATCACTATCTGTGGTGGGGTTCCTAAAGTGTGACGTGCCTACCTGAGCACATAAATTATAGTCCTTTGATTTTTATCCCGCATGCTTGCTCCCATCATGGCCCCATAGTGGTGTCCAGCCTACAATCCACTAAGGATGTCTATAGTAAACTTGCTAACCTCCAACACACCTCTGAGTCAGAAAGATCATTTGTCCAGTCACCAGAAAGGGTACATATAAAAACAAAGAAATCACTGTACGCTGAGTTCAGCGCTAGTGTGTGCAGTTGACTTCTGAGTGTTGGGTTTTCATACTTTACAGTAGACATTTTAACTTGAGATCAAGTGTCATTTTAAGGTTTTAATTAAATGTACAACTTTCAAAAACTAGTCCCATATTTTGGTTGTTTATTAAAATGGCAGCTAATCTCCTGTGATAGCTGAGGTTTTGTGTTTTTCATGCATTGATTTCTGTTGGGATACTTGAGTTATTATTACCATACTTATTTAACTTCACCTGTTTGTTGTCTGGTACATACAGTGCATCCAGAAAGTATTCACAGCACATCACTTTTTCCACCTTTTGTTATGTTACAGCCTTATTCCAAAATGGATTAAATTCATTTTTTTTTCCTCAGAATTCTGCACACAACACTCCATAATGACAACGTGAAAAAAGTTTACTTGAGGTTTTTGCAAATTTATTAAAAATAAAAAAACTGAGAAATCACATGTACATAAGTATTCACAGCCTTTGCTCAATACTTTGTCGATGCACCTTTGGCAGCAATTACAGCCTCAAGTCTTTTTGAATATGATGCCACAAGCTTGGCACACCTATCCTTGGCCAGTTTCGCCCATTCCTCTTTGCAGCACCTCTCAAGCTCCATCAGGTTGGATGGGAAGCGTCGGTGCACAGCCCTTTTAAGATCTTACCAGAGATGTTCAATCGGATTCAAGTCTGGGCTCTGGCTGAGCCACTCAAGGACATTCACAGAGTTGTCCTGAAGCCACTCCTTTGATATCTTGGCTGTGTGCTTAGGGTCGTTGTCCTGCTGAAAGATGAACTGTCGCCCCAGTCTGAGGTCAAGAGCGCTCTGGAGCAGGTTTTCATCCAGGATGTCTCTGTACATTGCTGCAGTCATCTTTCCCTTTATCCTGACTAGTCTCCCAGTTCCTGCCACTGAAAAACATCCCCACAGCATGATGCTGCCACCACCATGCTTGACTGTAGGGATGGTGCCAGGTTTCCTCCAAACGTGACGCCTGGCATTCACACCAAAGAGTTCAATCTTTGTCTCATCAGACCAGAGAATTTTCTTTCTCATGGTCTGAGAGTCCTTCAGGTGCCTTTTGGCAAACTCCAGGCGGGCTGCCATGTGCCTTTTACTAAGGAGTGGCTTCCGTCTGGCCACTCTACCATACAGGCCTGATTGGTGGGTTGCTGCAGAGATGGTTGTCCTTCAGGAAGGTTCTCCTCTCTCCACAGAGGACCTCTGGAGCTCTGACAGAGTGACCAACGGGTTCTTGGTCACCTCCCTGACTAAGGCCCTTCTCCCCCTATCACTCAGTTTAGATGGCCGGCCAGCTCTAGGAAGAGTCCTGGTGGTTTCGAACTTCTTCCACTTACGGATGATGGAGGCCACTGTGCTCACTGGGACCTTCAAAGCAGCAGAAATTTTTCTGTAACCTTCCCCAGATATGTGCCTCGAGACAATCCTGTCTTGGAGGTCTACAGACAATTCCTTTGACTTCATGCTTGGTTTGTGCTCTGACATGAACTGTCAACTGTGGGACCTTATATAGACAGGTGTGTGCCTTTCCAAATCATGTCCAGTCAACTGAATTTACCACAGGTGGACTCCAATTAAGCTACAGAAACATCTCAAGGATGATCAGGGGAAACAGGATGCACCTGACCTCAATTTCGAGCTTCATAGCAAAGGCTGTGAATACTTATGTACATGTGCTTTCTCAATTTTTTTATTTTTAATAAATTTGCAAAAACCTCAAGTAAACTTTTTTCACATTGTCATTATGGGGTGTTGTGTGTAGAATTCTGAGGAAAAAAATGAATTTAATCCATTTTGGAATAAGGCTGTAACATAACAAAATGTGGAAAAAGTGATGCGCTGTGAATACTTTCCGGATGCACTGTATCTTGTAATCAATATTTAACCCACTTCCTATTATCCAAATTACTTGAAATTTTGCACACTTACTCACTTCCGATGACAATACATGAATCAATAATCAGTTTCAGTAATTGATCAATTAATCCATGTTAAGAAATGAAATTTTCATATGAAAAATAGTTAAAGATTTCACCAATAGATCGCGCTAGTAACAGATAGAAATATTAAAGGAAGTGTTAAAATATTGATTACAAAATTATACTAAAACAAACCCAAGACTAAAAAGTAATGAAATTCTTACTTGTATGTCATTTCTGTTATTAGAAAACACGATGAGCTCTCCTGATGTACTCTGTTCTCCTGTTTCCATACCACATGCTCAGTTATGCTTTCAGTTCCTGAAACCTGTGGGGAAAAAAAAACGCTGACACCAGCACAGTATTATATGCCTCCTCTGAAAGTGCAACGCAATATCATTTGTTTAATTTTAGGACCACTGTCAAATACAAAAATAATTCGAACTTGTACATCTCCAAAGGACAGTTGACATAAATAAAATAAAGTCAATATCTAAAAAGTATACATAAGATGCAACATATACTGTTTATGTGCAGTACATACATTTTATAGTGTAGTATACAGTATACAAGTATTATATAAACACTGTTTGTTATATTACAATATTTGTTCTTATGATTGACAATTCAGCAGCCTTACATCTTGTGGGAAGAAACTGTCCCTGAATCTACTGGTGCGAGTGTCAGTGGTCCTGTATCATCTGCCGGGAGGGAGGAATAAGAAAAGACAATGGTACAGGATGGCTAAGGTGTTTAATTATACTATTAGCAGTCAACTTAAAAGAAATTTAAAGGGACATTAGGGAACGGATTTGCAAAATTATTTATTGTATCAAAAACATATATATTTATATTTAATCAATCACATTTTAATTTATTGAACTCCTTTCCCAGTGCACCTCAAAAATGACTGAAGAACACAGTTCAGAGCAACACTGAGATTATGTTGCACAATATTTGAAAGTCATATTAAAAAGTCATTGTTCCCAGAAAGTAAACTGCATTAAGGTTATGTGTAACATGATCCATTATCGTCTTGGCATATCAACTTTTGGAATACACATAACCCTTATCAACAGTAGATTAGATTTGTGATGCAAATTAGTTTCGTTCAAAAGCAGACTCATCCACACAGATACACAGAAGCAGAACTAAAGATTAAACCACGAAAAAATCTACAGTGAGCCGGGGAAAAAACGCAGTCTTAGAAAGTGGAAATTTCTGAAACTGAAAGTATTATAGAAGCTTACTATTGATTAGTAGAACTCCGTTCTTCAGATAAAAGTATATAGGTTATAATCTGCTCCTAATGGTTTTATACATACATATACTGTATATACTGTATATGTGTGTGCCAATGGCAGTTGTCAATGCATATACAGTACTATATATATGCAGTATATGTACTGTATATACAGTATACAGAAATATTTAAAAACGAAAATGGGAGGCAAAGAGTCCATCTGAAAAATTGAAGGCAGTCAGAAAAGTGTGGGGCGACTCTTTACAGAAGCGCACGTGACGTTTATCATCTTAGAAAGTACATACTTTTTTAAATGTATTACAGTCATGGATTTTCCGATAAGCTTTTTTTTTTTTTTAAACAATATCACGTTGAAACTTCCACTTACGGTTTTGGACATAACGAGTTAATAGCCTCGCATTCATTTTTGTGGGTTCACTTGCCGTCAATAACATGGGTGAAAACAGCAATATGATTTAGGCTGATTGGCAGCAGCAGATTGGCGCGACATAACTAAGTGTATCCAGTACCTGTCGGTTATTTAGCGATGTGCGGCTTAAATTGACTCCGCTGTCGGACTGTAATGGAAACAGGTGTTCGGAATGCGGTTCAGTTAGTAAGGCAATGGCCTCCAATCATGAAGTAACGGGACTCGATTCTTTTCAGACGGACGGCTCTCAGTTCATTGCAGGGCTTCCAGATCACGAAGTCTTGCCACATTATGCAGCTTTTTGCCAGTGGAGCGAAATGAGAATTCCGTCGGCTGAACAGACTCCTTGGCCTTCTGACTGCTCTGATGGCTCTTGTTTATTGCGGGCTTCTCTCCTTCGAGCCTACATGGTTACTGTAGCTGCTCACTGATTATGAGGATTTTCTGCGCGTTCCTCTCGTGTTTAAATGAGGTTCTTTCCAATTCTCAAATATTCCTTCTCAAGTGCTTGAAAAAGTCAAGTTCCACCGCACGTCGCAAGTGGACCGGTGTGAACGACACCGCTATGCTCAGTATTGGTTCCTGCTTTGAATGGCATGTTTCTTGGATACAATCCGGGCATGATTGCGACATTGAATTCGGTTAAGTGGAATACATATGAAGCAGATTGGGATTCCAGCTTACATTCACAGTACTGTCCATCCCTTAAACTCAGACCCGATCTATCTAAGTCGGCTGTTCCTGTACCCTTCGGACTGCAGCTTCGATCAGGGTACACGCGGTGAGCTCGTAATGTGCTAGTCCGCTTCAACAAATGGAGGTGCGGGATCAGAAAATGTTTGAATGGATGTGCTGCTGTTGAATTCATGTTTTAACTTTATGCTCTTCTGACCATCAACACTTTACATTCACAAACAGAATATCGTTATGTGCAAGTCACCTCTTTACTGTAGCTAGCAATTCATTTATAATGAATACAGGTTTCAGAGTGCTTTGCAGCACCTTCTCCATTTTTGTTTCATCTAGTATTTATTTGCAATTACCTTTTCTTTTATTATCATATTTTACTTTGCTGTCGTGTTTGGCTGCGTTATTTCATGGTGGATTTAGGTGAATTTTTCCAGCAAAACGTCTTATGAAAAATGACTCATTAATCTCAAAAACATCCTGCCTACCGATTGTGTCAACTTCCCTCTTCTGCTGTAGGTCGCTAAAATGGGAAGCTGGGATCGCCGATTGCTCTTCATTCAAGTTCAGCACTGATTCATTCGAGCACGAGCTACGCGAGGTAAGAGAACTGTTTAAACCTTCTTTTGTTAAAAACTGTCATTAAAAATACGGGGTTAAATCGAACTGCCAGAAGAGGAGATGATCAACTATGCAAGGTTGTTTTGTGTTGACGCAGAGATGTTTGATAGTTCAGCGCTCGTATTTGAAGTTTTATCCATCCATCCATCCATTTTCCAGCCTGCTGAATCCGAACACAGGGTCACGGGGGTCACAGCAGACGGCTGATTTTAGAAGTCCCTGGTTCAGGCTGAATGTTCGCTCATGTTTCAAATATTTTATGTTAATGCGCAGTTTGTACAAGACACAGATGTTGTGAGTGAATTAGCCTTACTAAAACGAGCCATTTAACTCGACCAACAAAAACGGCAGGTAAGATATAAAAGATATACGAAAAGACTTACCAAAATAAAAATGCGAGGAACGGAGAACCTTATTCTGGTTATACTTTACAAGAGGTCGATATTCTGCCATAGATTTGTCATCTGCCCAGGGTGCTACCCTGTATTTGTAAGCTTTCACTTTTTGAGCAGCCTGTGGCTCCTTCCACCACCTACATGAGACATGAAAGAATTGAGAAAACACCTAGCAATATATACATTTGTCCATTCATTAAGAAACAACAATAGAAATTCATCTGCCTATTTAAGAGCCAGCGTAATTCGAGTCATTGCCTGGGTTCTGGAGCCTACTGAATACAATTTAAGGCAGAAGACTTGCCCAGGATATTGTCACGCTTGCTTGCACACTCACACTTGTTTTCACTCCTACAAGTCCAATTTAAAGCTGGATCTTGGCTTACAGTGTATGTCAGCACACAGATGGTCAGTTGGTTAGGATTTTAAAATGCAATCTCCTGGAGTTGTGAGTTAGCACTACTAACCACTACACCACCAAGCTGCCTATAATAATAATAATAGTAGTAGTAGTAGAAGGGTGGCACAGTGGTAAGCACTGCTGCCTTGCAATAAGAAGAGCAGGCTTCATGTACTGTGGGCGCCCTGCGTGGAGTTTGCATGTTCTCTGTGTGTCAGCAGGTGTACTGGTTTCTTCCAAAGAATCCTAAGAAATACTGACTTGGTGAATTGGCATTGTTAAGTTGGTCAACAGTGTGTGTGTGTGTGTGTCTGTGTGCTCACCCTACAATGGGATGATGCCCAGAACCCTGTTCTGGCTGGATGGATAGGCTGCAGCTGCCCTGTGACCCGGCTCTGGGTAAGTAAGTTAGGAAAATGGATGGATAATAATATTATAACTAGTAGTAGTATGTTAAGGCCTATGAATTAGCAGTGCTCGTTCCAATTCCTATTGCAATGCCCATTTTGCAATATTTATTCATCTGCCTTCTTTTAATCATCCATACAACTTATCAATCCATTCATTTATTTTATACTTTTCTGAACCTGCTTACTGCGGTGGGTTGGCACCCTGCCCGGGATTGGTTCCTGCCTTGTGCCCTGTGTTGGCTGGGATTGGCTCCAGCAGACCCCCGTGACCCTGTGTTCGGATTCAGCGGGTTGGAAAATGGATGGATGGTTAAACCTGCTTAATAAAAAAATCTGTCAAAACAAAATGACTGTGAAGTACAAAATAAGGTAGAAAAATTAAACATGTGTTATTATATTGATTGTGGAGAAAAGCCAAGCAAAATGACACCTTTTATTGGCTAACTAAAAAGATTACAATATGTATTTTTAGTTAGCCAATAAACGGTGTCATTTTGCTTGGCTTTTCTCTACATTCATAATGGCTAACACGGTACAACACCCTAGTATATTGATTGTGTTAACAGTTCTGTGCTTTTTGGAAGTCCATAGAGGCTTATATGCCACTGGTTACCAATCCCAGTCCTGGGGGACCTCTGTGGCTACTGGTTTGTTTTCCAACCAGTTTCACAAGGGTCAGTCTACCTCTGGTTGAACTTGTTGTTTAATTAGCTGGTAGTTTTTTTTTTTTTGTGTTATGAGATCATTTAACACAAAAGTTACCAACAAACCACGTTGGTTCTTTTATTAATGGGAGGTATGAAGAAATGTCCAAACCAACCATATACCTGTTACCATTAACCTCTTATCTATCACACTGTTTGTATTGTACTCTGCATATTCAATCCTAAGGACCTCTAATGGCAGGATCTTTTCTGACTAGGACTGTGTTTATTTCCAAACCTTTACTTCAAACCAGTTCTACCAGTGATAGAAGACTTCTCAAAAACAGTCCTCTTGAGTCCTTAAGGGACAACAGTTCGACAACAAATAGACCATCCTGCTCTTGGCTTGCTAGCCGTAATTTGACAAAGGCATTGACTTCTACAGTATTATTGAAACATATTTATTTGCATCACAACCATTAACAGCAACTATATTGAGATATAAAGCATCATATACCCTGGGTGCTTTAACTCTTCATTCAGAACTAGCAGAAGTAGTAAGATACTCATGCTCATTCCATTCCCAGGAGTCTTGCTTCTTGGAGGTTGTGTTTTTTTAAGCAAAACAAAACTATAGTGAGTGAGAGAGATAGAGGACTGTTTGTCAGTTTTTAAAAGCAGAAGGAGGGTGCTCCTGAAGCATCAGCTCCACACTTTGTACCTAAAAATGAGCAAACATCAGTACCAGAAAATGGTCAGACATAGTTATCAGAAAGCTCATGGTTAATTTTCTGAGATTCCCAGTTAAGTAAGGAAAAGTACAAAAAAAAAACCCTAAAGTCCTGCTTTGTTATCCGATATCCCCAGCATGCACAGCACTTCTGCTCAGCCTGACAAGACTTCAGATTGGAAGACAAAGGTCTCTTACTTGAACAGATTGAAACTTCTCCTCTGCTTTTGTTTCTTTTCATATTCTGCATTCTGAAAAGTATAGAAATGTGAAATATACTTTATAAGACTTTAGAAATATTTTGCTTCTTCCATAGTTCCTAACGCTCTTCAATAACCTGGCTATTAATTCATCTTTTCTGCTCACTTATATGAATCCTAATAATGACAATTAATGGTAGGCAGAGTAGATTCCATTGAATGGCGAAAGGCTGGAGCTATTAAAGTGTCAGATCCACTAGTGTAGCCATTAATAAATACCAGCTTAAGTAAGTGGAACACCAGGAAAATAATAAAGAAAAACTCCTGACAGTGATGACGATGCCAAAAATCTTAAAAACCAAGATAAAACATGTTATTCCCATGTAATATACATAAATGCTTCTAACCTGCCAGTATCCATTTAGCAAATGCAGTTGTGTAATTTGTGGATTGACCCCACAACATAGAAACTGGCAAATAACAGCTTGCTCAGAGTACAATTAAAAGCAGAAGTTGATTGGAAAAGAAAAGATGTAGCCAAGGGTTTCCTTAGGACTAAATTTCAGAACCACTGTTATATGTCATTTCTTACTAGACACTAGTTCACTATTCCTCATTATATGCTGCTTTGTTTAACTTTGCTCTTACTTTGTTTATGTTGTCATGATGGTATATATATATTTTTTTACCTAAATAGAAGATTGCTGAATGTTGTGAAACCTTGAGAGCTTCTAGCATAGTAACAATACTGAGCGAGTCATTATACAGTTTGCAAAAGAAGTCTGTAAGACCATGAGGCATTTAAAGACCAGATTCCTCTTCTCAATATCATTTCTTGTACTTATTCTCTAGACATCCAACATTAGAGCACTTACATATTCAAATTCTCATATAATATATTGCATTTTCTTTGATTTTTTCATTCGTCTTCCAACATTTTGTTTTAACAGTTACTGGATTAAGCAGTTATAGAAAATGGATGGATGGATGGGTGGATTTAAAGATGGTAGAAGAAGAAAAATAGCTGCCAGAGCATAACATATGAATTTAGTTTAGCTCCTCTGGTACAGTGTACATAACCCTTGTAATTATAGTAATAGTAGCTGTTATCATCAGTGTTGGCAGCACGGTGATGCAGTGGGTTGCACTGCTGCCTCGCAGTTAGGAGACCCGGGTTCACTTCCCGGGTCCTCCCTGCATGGAGTTTGCATGTTCTCCCTGTGTCTGCGTGGGTTTCCTTCGGGTGCTCCGGTTTCCTCTCACAGTCCAAAGACATTTAGGTTAGGTGCATTGGCGATTCTAAATTGTCCCTAGTGTGTGCTTGGTGTGTGTGTGTGCGCCCTGTGGTGGGCTGGCCCGGGGTTTGTTTCCTGCCTTGCTCCCTGTGTTGGCTGGTATTGGCTCCAGCAGACCCCCCGTGACCCAGTAGTTACTCAAATCCTTGCCCTGAGCGTTGTCAGTATTGCATTCTCTATGACTACTTTGATTTTTGTCATATTTGCCATCTCTAAATTAGCAAGAGGTGAGTCAGTGTAGGCAAGTGCATTGGTGTGTCTGGGTGGTTTCCTGGCCTGCACCCATTGCTGATGGAGTAAGCTATCGCCCTATTACTCCAAACCACAGTAAGCAGGTTTGATAATGGATAGACGTTATTATTATTATTATTATTATTACTAGGGGGCTCCGCCCCCTGCTTGTTTCGCTCACCCACCCCCGGGTTTGGTTTACCGGATATACAATTTAAAGAGATTGTTATTTTCATGGGAATTGTTACATATGCATTATTTTCACTTTTACTTTAAAACATTTGTAAAAACAATACTTGTCCTTTATTTCCAGACCTGGGCGTGGTGAAATCTCTTTCTCGCAGGACGTATAACACTGCTTGTGTTGTGAAGGGGGGTGGCTAAATGCACACTAAGGAGATGCTGTCGGATCAGCTGCTGTCTTGCTGCTGGAGCGCTACGTGTTGTTTGTTGCGCGTCGATCATTTAAAAGCCAGTACAGCAGCTGTTCTTTTGCAACTTGGCGTCTCTGCCGCTCGCACACTAAGGAGAAGCGGTCGGATCATCTGCTGGATTGCAGCTGCTGCTGCTGGCGAGCTGCATGTTCTGCTTGTCGCTTGTCATTGTTTTAAAAGCTAGGAACACATGAATTGTGTCTGCCAAAAGCATTCCAACAACTGCTAGGTTAGATGTCTGTGAACTTGTTTTAAATGTTGTCTCACTGCCTTGTCTCGTGGGACATCAAATTGTCTTCCAAGAAGATCACGTCTCATCTCCCTAGTCTCCCTCTCAAGACTTTTTTTTATAACAGAGAGATTATTTTGGCAGTATGGTGGTGCAGCTGTGTGAAGGTTGACAGGTCTCTGAGTTTGGGTGCAGATTTTCTCTGAGAACGCCATTGTTTCTCCCACAGGCCAAAAACTTGTATGTTATGTCAACTGGTATCCTAATATTGGCAAATAATATGGTAAACAGGGAAATTTTGGTGAGTAAAGATGAATTAATTATATTTAGTTTGGGCTGTCAATGTTATTAACAGGTCTAAGTGACGGATGGATGATTTAATTTTAGTAATCAACTATAGTTTTCTTTTCCTGTCATTAACTTAAATTGACTAAAGTGGTGTATGCAAATTTTTAAGTGATACTTGTTTGGGTTTGTACATTTGGGAATTGTACATAGCTAATATTTTGTTTAGAACTTATTACTTGAGGAAATCGATTATGTACCTTTGTTCTATAACTCTTGTTCCCAAACCATCCCAAGACTGATGTTACTTGATTATGTTGACCTCTCTTGTAAGTCACTTCAGATAAAAGCATCTGCTAAGGAAAATAAATAAATGTAAACGTATCTGATCTTGTGATTAAGTAGTATTTTCATAGGTTCATTCAGTGTAGTTAGTAGGCAAGGGAATACCTTTAAGAACAATCTCTTACATTATTTAATATTATCAGTGCTTGTTCTATATACTGTCCACGTGTTTTTTTTCTGTATTTACATTCTAATTTTGCCATTCTGAATCAGAATAGAGGAGGTGTTTTCATGATTTGCATGTTCAGTTTTAGGTTAGACCAGCAGTCTTACATTGTTATCTTCAAGAAGAAGAATGATATTTTTTTAAATCTGCACAAAAGCAAAAAGGCTAATTAATTTGGTCTCTAAAACTCAATATATACGGTGTGGTGATTCACTAACTGAAGCATCTTTTCTTGTCAGTCAGGAGAAGAAGAATGCCAGCTCTGAAGCCTATGAAAATTCATACACCTAATCTACTCCAGTATTATAAAAAGTACAGATTGACACATGCCAGGGTACAGCCTTGTTCTCTAGCTCTGATCAGACCTATCCTTGATGTTCTGCCACTTTGTTCATGTCACAAGCGAAATTCCCTGGTAGTCAGTTTTGTTTGAAAGATTAAATCCTTTTGTTAAAAGAATGATGGGACACAAAATTATTTTTAGATATACAGTACATGATGATGTAATGCTTTGAAACAGGAGAGGCAAAGAACTCTGAAAGATGTTCCTGTCTGCTTGCTCCGTTCTAGTTTTTATCTTCTTGGCTTTATGTTAAAGAAGTGATGTGTGGTACTTTAATTTGACATACAGTATGTTATAGTTCTTATATGTAAATTGTTTTCATGGTGCTACAGATATTATAAGAACATTAAATAATCTGACAAAAGAGAGGAGACCATTCAGTCCATTAGGCTTGCTTGTTTAGCTAATAGCTAAGCTGTCGCAATATCTCATCAGATTCATCTTAAAGGACGTTGAGGTTTCTACTTCAACTTCATGTTTGGGTAGTTTGATCCAAATACCCGCAAGTGCCATTTTGAGTAAAGTGCTTCCTGGCTTCAGTTTAAATGCACTTCCCCTTAATTTCCACTGGTTCTGCTCGATCTACTTTATCATTGACACTGAGGATTAGGTCCCCTCGCAGTCTCCTGTTTGCAAAACTAAACAGGCTTGATTCCCTTAGCCTGTCAGAGTAGGACATGTCCTTAAGTCCTGAGATGCACTTGGTTACTCTGCACAGCTTCAACAGGTTCTTCAGCTTTTTGTAGTGTCCTGATCAGAATTGCACACAATACTCCAGATATGGTCTTGCTAATGTATCTTAAACTCTGAGCATAACGTTCCTCGATTTATATTCAACAGTTTTTACAATATAACACTTAATTTGCTCTGTTAAATGCTTTTGTGCATTGCTTAGAAGATGAAAACACTGTGCCAATATAAACCCTTAAATCCTTTTTCAGAGGTTACTTCCTGTAGACAGTGTCTTCTGCCTTGTATTTGTAATTGATATTCACTTTGCCCACATGTAGCATTTTGCACTTTTCTGCATCAAACTGCATTTTCCAAGTGCTCACCCAGTTACAAGGCTTGTCCAAGTCTTTTTAAATTGTTTTTGTCCAGTGTCTGTCATTCTTTCAAATTTAGTATCATTTGTGAAGTTCACAAGTCTACTAAAGAATCAATTCCCTTCCCAGCATACTTTACAGATATATAGAAATGCCTAAACTATGAGTTTAGACATATACATTTTTAGGAGCTTAAAGGTTATGGAAGAGAACAATCCAAAGCAATGCAAGATAACATAGCAGTTAAAGAAAACATCTTAGTGATGAGTAACAGGCTAGACTGTTGTGTGGTTTAGGCAAATATGCGTAAGTATTTGGCTGACTGGGCTTCTTTTGTATTTCAGTACTTTACAAAGTGGGAAGTTGAAGTCAGTAAACATATTTCTTAATATTTTTTGCAATACATACGATTTGCTGAGTGTGTTGTTCTGTATTAATACATTGTTTCACTTGCTGTGGTTGATAAAGTAAGAATAGTGTTAGTATTTTGAATTCTTGACTGCCACATTAGAGTACTTTTTGCATTTGAGCCCAAAACCTTGAAGATGGGTGACTACATTTGTATTTGTTACTGCATTAGAGATTTCAGAATTGATTAAGCTTTCTTGGGGTACAACAAAATTAAATAGTAAAATAGTAATAATTATTGACAATGGAGCAGATACAGTCACTGCCCTGTAGTGATTCACAAGAAATGCAACAACAATGGCCACATAATAAACGTGATCCTCTACTGCCTTCTCTTCGGCAGTAATGGAAAGGGAACCCACGGACGTCCACCTATGGACTGACATGTAAAAAGTGGTCACTTATTTCAAAGACTACTGGAAAGAATGTTGAAAAAAATGCCTTAAGCAATCTAGTGAAACGTATTACTCTTATGAATATGTGGGACAAAAACTTATACACCCCTGTAAATGTTTTACTGTCAGAGAGAGTCATATTGACTTTTTAGATCTAAATAACTTTCTTATTGTGTTTGTATATTAATACGTATATGCGTTAAGTGTTTCAATGTAGATGCAGAAGATTTTAAAAGGAGGTCATGGAAATATGTACTGATAAATAAATGTAATGTGTGGATTATGGGTTTAAGTTACCAATGATTTTCACTTCAGATTCTAAATATTAAAATAAAAAATATCAGCTGCATATAGTTTCTTCCGACGTGTGTTCAGCAAGTACCTTTCCACCACCACACTGCATTTCCCAGCAAAATTTTGAAATGGAAAGCTTAAATGATTAGCCATATTATAATTCCACAACAGAACTGATGCTTGATTTATTGATTTCCTGCCTATGGATGACATCAACTTAATGATTTATGAAAACTTGAATTGAATCCATAGGTTAGGGTGGCTACTCAAAATGGTGTTTTTCAGAATCGAAGTATAGATTTTGAAAACTTTGAATTATGCAAGAGTCAATTTAGCCGATCTTTGAAACACTTCATGAATTGATAAATCTGTCAATAAAAGAATTGTCTTGACATTGAAATCAGAGGCAGGGCAAAGCAGAGCGTAAAATGGAAACACAGTCAGTGCCAGCTACTGTATATATCTTTTGCCATTTTTAAAGAGCAAAACAAACTGAAAGTTGAAACATAAGTTATAAGTGGAATTCTTGTTTTCCTTAATTTTATTTAGTCACGTCATTACAAGATTTAGTCTACTTTTTTTTTTTTTGCAAGGTTTATACAATAAAGCTATGCGGCTCTCATCCTTATATAATGGGGACAGTATTGGCCTCATGATTTAATGAGAACAACCAAAAACACAAAATAAATAATCAAAAAACTGATTTCTTAGAATCTAGTTATAGTAAGGTAATGACAGAAAAATCAAGCTACAAACATAAGGATCCTGACACAAATAGTATTTATTTTCAGTGTATAAATCTGTCAATCACCACATCAAATTCTCCAGTCTACACATATTTTCAGATGTAGTTAATTTTTCAATACACAAAAGAGTGGAAAGTGCTGTCACAGAATAGAATGCCTTCCTGAGAGCTTCACTTACTGTGGATTAAACCACATCAGCCTGAGGAAATAACCACAACACTGTAGATGCTCAGTGGTGTAGAGTGTATCCGTCCATTCATCCATTTTCCAAAACTGATCTTTCTTAAGCATGGACACTTGATTTTTGATGGCTTATGCTGCTTTACTGGTATGTTGCTGTCTCTAGGTGTTCCCTACATACCTTAGTTAGGAAATAATGGTGGTTTAGAGCTGCTATAGTAATGTCCAGTGAGCTTCCACCTTCATTTTGCACTTCAGGATTGTAGAAAGAAAACTAAATGTCAGGAGAGTCTTGGCTTTGAAGCATTCATACACCTGGATGTGTTAGGGGGGAAAGCTAGGGAAGTCTGCCACTTATCACCGGTGTACTGAGAAATCAGTACATGTAAATGAAAACCATTATGTCATTTTTGTTTATTTATCCATTCACATTGTAAAAGGATCAGACTCAACACACTTAAAAAGGTTTGGGGCAGCCACCCATATATTATCCCTGGCTGCAATGGGTTTGGTTTTATAGACAGAAGCGTCTCTGTTGGAGTCCAGACATGAACTGTTTGAAGTTTGGAAAGATGGTGGTTTAACTGATAGAAACCGGAAGTGACGTATGGGAACAGGAAGTGACTTTCTTCTGGCGTCATACGCACCAGAGCCGGAAGTGACGTTAGCCTGGGTGTTGGAACCGGAAGTGAGTGATATCTTCAGCAATGAGTCAGACAGGTTTTCCCGTGGCCGGTCTTCAGAGATAAGAGGAGAAGGTTTAGTGCACCCTGTCGCCTCCTGGCCTGGCATGGAGATACCTTCGCTTGGTCCATGCAATGTCCTCCTACTCGCACATGTGTGACAACATCCCATTTCTCACAATATCATCCTGGTGATATCATCTTCCAAGTTCACTATGCATGTCACACATTGTCAAGCAGACATGTTTGTGTTTATCAGAAATGTAATGGGAAACTCCCTGACCTCTTGTTTAGAGCAATGGAAAAAAGTTGTATAAAAACAAGTAAAAAATTAGATTCTTACTTATTTATTTTTTTTGTTTTCTGTTGTTAGAAACCTGGTACGCCCAGAAAAATGTTTTCTTACAAATACGCAATTATGTATCACAAACCGTATATGTAACCTGCAGCATACAAGTAAAGAGTGCATATCAAGAGAATAATCCCAAGTTGAAAATGAATAACCAGTCTTAACAATATTTAATAACAATATAAAATGATATAAAGATAAAGTGAGTAAAGGTCACACAGCAATTGTAGTCTAGCCCCCTTTTGTGATCTTTTTCTGGTTTGGATTTGTCAGTTTCTTGTTGCTGCATTGTCTAGAAGAATAAACAAGAAAAACAACACAAACAGAAACTGACCATGAGCCCTAACTTTTCTGAAATATATCAAAGTAAATGTCACAGAGGCACAGTCAGAACGATTTCAACCTTACCCTGCCAATATAAAATCAATTTCTTTAATCATATTTTCTTTTCTGGCTATCTAAGATTTCTTTAAGATTATAGTTGATTTTAATTAAAAAAAATGTTTTTTAAAAATGCTAATAAATAGCTGTTCCCTGAGAGGAAAATATTAAATATAATTAGCCAGTTTTTTTTTTAATTTATGTGATGGGTCTGGTAGCTTTAATGATTTCCAGAAATTTTTTGCATGCACACTGCACAAATCCTTAAAGCCACTTAATCCAAATTAGGGATGTGCCAGATCCTATCCTGCAGAAATCAGTCAAGGAATAAAACAAGAGTGGAGAGGAGTCCAGTCCACGGCAGGACCTACACATGCGCATACACACACCCACCCACTCATTCCATTTAGAACCTCCAGTTAACCTAACCTGCATAAATTTGGGAATGTAGGGATAAAACCAAAGCCACCAGAGAAATCCACAAGCATACCAAAAGAGAACAAACCAACTCCACAAAGGCAGTGCCAGGGCATAATATTTGAACCCAGGATGCTCAATCAGTAAGGTAATAGATTATCTTTACTTCTAAGGCATGCCTACTCAAATGAGCCTATTTATCTTAAGCCTTGTGGTTTGTCATTGTGGGGTCCGATCCTTCATTTCAAACTCTTTATCATGTAGACCTGAACAGAATGCTCCAAATCCCACCTATAGCCCTTGTATGTTTATTCTTACTAACCTGGTCATTGTCAGGATTGACTGCTATTGTAGTTAAATGCTTCACTCTGCCTTTTATGTCTATAACCCCAGGCAATTAGATTGAGTACCAGAACAGACAGAAGAGAAAGTTACACAATTTAATCATATATACTGTAAATTAACTTAAGATTTCCTATTATGCCCAAAATAAAAACAGAGTAAAAATAGAGTGTTGCCAAAATAATACAACCTGATAAATAAGCAGTTTATCTTGCGTGCTTATCTATAAGGTGACACTCTGTCCTATTATGTTGATTGGTCTTTGGTCCAACATGGTCTGGCATGACAGACCTTATGGTCGTCTGTATAAATGAAGCAGCAGAAAGACACAGCATGCTTTTGTAAGCACCAATTTATCCAGTCCTCACCGCCACATGTCTTGGACAACTGGGGGTCTGTTCATGTACTTTCATGTAAGCCACTAGCCTTCACTCCACCCCTGGCCTTTCGCCTTGGCCACCTGCACTCCCAAAGGCTCTTTTTCTGAAAGGGGAAGGGGTAATCATGTTTCTAAAACTTGTGTTCCTTCTTAAGGTTCATACATTCTATAACCTGATTGATGCAAATTACAGTACATACAGTAGCTCAGATCAGCATTTAACATGCTTTTATGTGATCTAGCAGAGTCATAAATATGCCCAAACAACAAGTGGCTTATCTAGCTTCCCTGCCAGATTAAACTTTTTAAAATCAGATGCTGTATTGTTAAACATTAATAAAAAATGATCATCCTGTATGTTAGATAGCACTCTTCATTACAGCTTGTAAACAGCATACAACCCTCCACATGTCTCTCACATTTCCTCCTCTCATTTTCAATGAGTGAGTTTATATGCATACGCAAAACCAAAATAAGGTGTATAACCCAGCTAAGGCAGAAACCTGGTTTCTTAAAACCCTCTGTTTACATGTGTGCTTCTGGAGTTCTCCTTTGGCCAAACACTCCATTGTCATTAAGCGTCATCATCAGCCACTGTGATCCAAAAACAACAATGAAGCCTGTGATAATTTTATTGTGCTTAATAAAATGATTAGTTCTTCATGTACTGTGAAGTAAATAATATCCATCCTTTTTTATGTCTTGACCGGAGCCACTGATGATTAGCAGTCTGAACACTGACTACAGGGTTACCTGATCACACGGTTTTAAAGCGCCTATAGCAACTAGCTGGATTAAAACTAAACTGACACTTTTATTAATATATTTCTGTTACTTTACTACATGCAGCACACCCGTGTCTGCTTGGTTGTGCAATTGAGCCCTGCAAAGGAGCGGCATATCGATATGTGGGCTTCTTGCCTTACACCCGGTGCTGCTGGGATACAGTAATAATAACTCAGGTATTAAAGTAAAATAAGTATTGTGTTAGGTTACTCACTACTCTAAAATGTAATCACACCACCTAATTCAAGTTATGTTTAAGATGTTATCCTAAACACAGCTCATCAACATAAATTTAGCTATTTCTGAAATAGTGAAGCAGATTATTTCAGCAGAAGAAGGCATAATGCGATCACCCAAGTATTTGCCTTATGAAATTTATCTTTGTGGGTGCTTCTGCCATGGGTGGGTGAGTGTTGCTATATGTAGTGGACTGGTTTCTGTTTTGTGCTTGATGCAGTGGTCCTGTAATGGAAGTTGGATTTAGAAAGGGGATGAATGGATGGAAAGACTATTTTCTTTCTCTGACATTACACTGTGATTGGCTAAACATTTCCATTTCGGTGTGTCTATTAATATGGAATTTTAAATATTTAATAAGGATTAAAAAATGCAAGATTACTTAATGTTTATAAACCTGTTGTAGGAAAAGCATTGTTCTCAGAAGTGACAACTGTGTTTGCTTTTCATTACAAAAAGTTTCACCAAAGCACAGAAATTAAATTACCACATCTGACCAGTAACCATAGGACCACTTCTCTAGGGAGTTCCCAGAATATAAACAGTACTTCCTCATTATGTGAACTCTTTTCAAGATTGCAGCTGGTATGAGTCTTCAGTGTATGGCTTTTTTTTTGCACTTATTATTTTCATCTTATTCTGATTAGTGAACTTATGTTATTGTATAATGTCAGATTATTTTTAGTTCTAGGTGTCTTTGAAAGTGTTCAGAACTTTAAATGTTTTGGCTATGTTTGCAGTCTTGATCTGTCTATGGAGAGGATATCATGTCCAAAGCTTCACCACATTGTACATGGTGTATTATGGTATAGAGGACAAGGTATAGACTTTTAAAATGCAAGGTAATCAGGTTCAATTTGTGAGGCATGATTGAGCAAGGCTGTTAAATTTCTCTTCTTGTACTGATTCATCAATTTATTTACTAAGCCCACTGTTTTCACAGCAGAGTCACGGAAAGTTGGCAACCATCTGGAATTTCAGTGGAAGAAGGGCAAGAAGTAACTTAGATGTGAGGCTGGTGGACCACAAAGGACACTCAGAGACACACACACATACACACACACCCAAGTCATGACTCTGTTGTGTTTTACGTATGAAGCTGCAGGCTTGGGTCATTTTCTGCTTGTTCCTTTCTTGTTTTCATCACTTTAGCATAGGTTTCTCTTTGTCTCCTCTTTATTCGTCAGTTCATTCTTTTCTAAAGATTCTAAAATATTTTTGGTGATGATGGGACGTATGCATCGGGGGAGGGGGGAGGAAGTTTTTATAATTTATAAATATTTTGTGTCTTGATCAAAAATTACAATTAAGACTTCATTCCCTTTATTAATATTATTGTATGGTACGGTAATGATGTAGCTGGAATATTTGCTGTGCTATATTTGCTGAGTAAATAATTGTATGAAAAAAATATCTGCTAATAATAAAAAAAATAATAATGTTTATGGAATTTTTACTTTTATTTTTATTTCTCTTCTTTAATAATCATTTACATTAAATTTCAAAAGATCAGTATAGAATGTTACTATAAATAATAAGTAACAAGACATTATCAAACTTATTCTATCCAATTCATGATGGTAATCAGCCAAAGCCTTACCTGGCAATGCTACGCGTCAGTCAATTGTAGGGAACACTCGTGCTTCACCCAATTCAGATATACATGGACTGGAGTGAATTCGAGCAGTAGTGTGGGTAAGGCATGAACCAACCCTACACAGGGTGACTAGTTCATCACAAGGCACTCACACGCACAGAGGGCGTGAATTGGCAATAGAAATAACCTGCACATCTTTGGGGTTATGAGAGGAAAAGCCACCATAAGAACATGCAGACTCATCACAGAAAATGAGCAGATGCAGAATTCCAACCCAAGACACTGAAAGAGTGAGATACCAGTGCTAAACACTATGCCAATATGCCACCTCATGCTAATTAAAAATACAATTACAGTGGAACCTCAGTTTGCAAGCATAATTCATTCCGGAAACATGCTCGCAGTCCAAAGCACTCGTATATCAAAGTGAATTTCCCCATAAGAAATAATGGAAACTCAGATGATTCGTTCCACAACCCAAAACTATTCATATAAAAATGATTAATACAAAATATAAAGCAAAAATACATAAAACAAATTAACCTGCACTTTACCTTTGAAAAGAATCATGGCTGGTGTGAGTGAGTTTCTAAACTTTTGTGGGATTCCACCTAACAGGACGACACGCGGAAGAGCGTCCCAAAGCAATCGCAGTCTCCCAGCGCTGTAGCAGTTCGCCGTAAAAGTGAATCCGAAAAGATCGCGGACATGCTATAAGCGCCTGCTGTCAATGGGTGATACAAGGAACAAGGAACACTATAAATGCGCAGGGCACAGTACTTCTTGGCCACGACCCTGCCTGACTGCTGTGTCTGTGTATAGGAGAGTGGCAGATCCCACTACAATAAATAACCGTGCTATTGCTGTTTCAAGCTGGTGTTGCTAAAGTACTGAGACTCAGCTTTGTGTTTTGGGGTGCAAGATGGGGACTCGCACGTCACAGCACACACGCACACACACACACACGCAGTCACAATGCTGTAGTAAACAGTATACGCTTGTACGGATGTTGACTATATGAGTGAGGCACGCCGACTCAGACGGAGAATAGGAGACGATTGCCCACAATCCCACAGAGAGAGAGAGACAGAAGAACTATTAGCTCAGTTGTGATCACATGACGCTCAACAGACAAAGCGTATACATACTACTTGTATTGCAAGACCTCCCTCGTTTATCAAGTCAAAATTTTAGCTCGTCTTGCAAAACATTCATAAACCAGGTTACTCGCTAACCAAGGTTCCACTGTACTATTTAACTGTGCCTGTTGCAAGTCATGTGGTAGTTAGCACTGCCATTTCACGGCTGAAGAGTGCTGTGTTAGTCACATTCCAATCTCTTTACCCCATCAAAATAAACAAATAAATAAATTAATTAATTAATTAAATAAATGAAAAAAAGATGTGTATATTTGCATATTTTTGGACTTTGTTATATACAGTAAATATACAGTAGATGGAACTGAATGGCTGTGATTTTCTTAAAACATATTCTGTATTACACAATTGCTGATCAAAAACAGCAATTTGCAGAATTATTGTTCGTAAATATGTTGTAAGGTATGTTTATTCCCTGCTTATGCCAATGATATGCTAAATTTGATTTTTGGTACACTATATTACTCCCCAAGAGGAAAATGTCTTTTTGTTTAAAAACTGCATTTTTAAATGAAAACAATCTCTGTCCACACTAGCGTTTTATCATAATTCATGAAATTATCTCCTCCATGACCAGATGTAATATACACATTGCCTAAACCGTTAACACTGAAACTGTGGTTACCAGTTTGCTTTATATGCACATATGCATCAAATTGTACAAAACGCAATTTAGATGCGTACAAGTAAACAGCACAACACACATTATAAAAATAAAACTTCTTAGTGTTTGCCATGTTGCAATACAGTAATCCCTCGCTATATCGCGCTTCGACTTTCACGGCTTCACTCTATCGCGGATTTTATATGTAAGCATATTTAAATATATATCGTAGATTTTTCGCTGGTTCGTGGGTTTCAGTGAACAATGGGTCTTTTAATTTCTGGTACTTGCTTCCTCAGTTGGTTTGCCCAGTTGATTTCATACAAGGGACGCTATTGGCAGATGGCTGAGAAGCTACCCAATCAGAGCCTGTATTACGTATTAAATAAAACTCCTCAAATATATTGTGAGCAGGGGGGCTGTTCGCACCCCTAGAGGATGCGGACGCTCCTCAAAAAACACTGAAAGACTACCTTCACATTGCTCCCTTCCTTGCTGGGCTTACTTGTGGGCTGCTTTGTTGTGCAATATGCTTCCCGCACAGTGCTTCACATACTTAAAAGACCAAACAGCACCTATTGATTTTTGATTGTTTGCTTTTCTCTCTCTCGCTCTGACATTCTCTGCTCCTGACGGAGGGGGTGTGAACAGGGGGGCTGTTCGCACCCCTAGAGGATACAGACGCTCGTCTAAAAAATGCTGAAAGACTACCTTCACATTACCCCCTTCCTTGCGGCTGCTTTGTCAAGCGATATGCTTCCTGCACGGTGCTTCGCATACTTAAAAGTTCGAACAGCACCTATTGATTTTTGATTGTTTGCTTTTTTCTCTCTCTCTCTCTGACATTCTCTGCTCCTGACGCGCACTCCTTTGAAGAGGAAGATATGTTTGCATTCTTTTAATTGTGAAACGGAACTGTTATCTCTATCTTGTTATGGAGCACATTTAAACATTTGAAAAAGAGACAAATGTTTGTTTGCACTGTTTGAATAAAGTTCCTGTCTCTCTACAACTTCCTGTGTTTCTGTGCAAATCTGTGACCCAAGCATGACAATATAAAAATAACCATATAAACATGGTTTTTACTTTACGGATTTTCACCTATCGTGGGGGGCTCTGGAACGTAACCCCCGCGATAGGTGAGGGATGACTGTATACCTGTATATTTCTGCTGTGAAGTGTGACCAATCAAGGAATTAGATATAATTGGGAGGATCCAATCAGGGAAGAAAGAGGAGGAGAAGGATGAGGAGATTGCACGTTGCCACACCCACCTCAGACGGGATCTGGCTACATAATAATCACAAACAAATCAGAGTGAGATTAGAGTCTGTGTATTAAAAACTCTACATTTTCACCTGTCCACACTACAACAGCAACCTGGCATTTTGAGATGTATAGAGAATGTCTTTAGAAGACTCCATTTTAGGGAACAAAAAAAGAGTTACTGTGGACAAAAGACGAAAAAGTAAGGTAATGTTTGCATTTTCAAAGAAAAATATAGTAGTGTGGACGTATCATCAGATGTAATTTCATAGCTTGTGTTAGAGATATGCATAATGTGGACAGAGATGGTTCACTCCTTTTCAAAAGTGATTATGGGAGAACCTGTACTACGACGTTATAAATGAACATAGGAAAATGCAAACTCAATCCTGCAGTCAGAAAATATGTGTAAGAGTTCCACTCTGCTGTATGTGATCAGAGGGGGACAGCTTATCACGGAACAAACAAACAAACTCTTACACAACTATACAAAAAAAATACCGGCGACCAGTAAGACATGAATAATTGTAACATATGTTCTTTGAAGAATAAACTTACAAAATTCATTCTGTCAGTAACGGTTGTTATTTTACAAAGTGCTATTCATACTCTCAATCCAGATATTTCTTCTTACATCATTTTTGTTGTTACACTGCTTACAAACTCTTTTTGTTAATTATTAACTACTGTAACTGACTTTTTAGTGATTCACCTCTGTGTATATTCATTTGAAATCTGGTATCACATCTGATTAATCTACGTATATAAATAAAACAGGATGTCTGTCTGTTTGTTCACCTATCACACAAAAACAAATGAATTTTTTTTTGCACAAAATTTTGCATGTGCATTGTAGACAATATACTATATTGAGAAAAGGGGGGCAATGCAGAAACCAGTGCTGATATGGAGAGTACAAATCCCATTAGGCAGCGGGAGTGTATTGGGGCTTATGGTGGGATGCTTTTAACATGCACAATGTTCTGTAGTGTAGTCTTATCAAAGACCACTGGTAGTGTTTTCCTCTTAACTAAATGAAATAACAGTTTCATTTACTCGCTGGATTACAGCTTTTGTCTAAGACTTTTCCTTTTTGTCTCATCATAGGATGGTTTTAGCCATGTTGAACTTCCAAAACACAGTTGTCCCCCATTTTTTTGTACTGGAGTAATGCTGGGTTCTTCGGTTACTACTTTTTATAAATTAATGTTTAATTTATTTAGTGTAGGCTAAAACATAAAATCACAATGAGTCCATCTCTTTTTGTGACTTCTTTCTCTGTAGATGAATATGAAAATCAGTTATGCCAGGTACATTTCTTATTAATTAATGTTCAATTTATTTACTACCCATTCATAAATCCATTTTCTAACCTGCTTGTCCAGTTCAGCATCTAAGGGAGCCAGTGCCCATCCTGGAAGCATAAGGTGCAAGGCAAGAAGCAACCCTGAGTAGGGCACCAGACAGACTGGGAAAATGCAAGCACACCCCTACAGAACAATCACTCATGCTGGAACTGCCTCACCTGCATGCAGATATCTCACTGGCTGGGATTTCAGCCCACTGCCCCAGTATGACACCCTAATTCCTACAATAACATTAATAATAAATATACCTTTCTTTTCAATGTATTTGGATTTTTCCATTGATGCATGAGATACTTTAAGGGAAAATGTACTTTTAGTTGTTGCTTTCCATTGTTTCTAGCAATCCAGACACCGTCCTTTACAGAGAATTCCAAAATACGTCTTTTACACTTTAACATTTTACAGTGTATGGATGCTAACTAATTTACCATATTCTTAACATTTGTACAATAATACAATTTGCCCTGCTCCTATTACTGCTAGTAATAATTCCCATTTAAGCCAGAAATCTAACACAGCAAGTTGTAGATCTGAAAATTGGACACCTTCTGAAATGTACCTGTTCTCCCATTGTTGGCATAGTTCATTGCAGACTGTTTTGCACTGGCAGACCAAATTCATGAAGACCCATCTCTTTAAAAACAAAGTGCAGGTGTGGATCAGCAGGACTGAGGTAACTTCAAGGGTGCCTTCCTTGCCTTGCACACTTATTCATGCATTTCCGCTTGACCTTACCTGTAGTTTAGTGCATGTAGGAAATAGATTAATTAGCATTGTATGCAAAGTTGTGCCAAGGGAAATAAAAAACTCCGTTTTGGAGTCATATACCAATAAGGAAGTCATTCATACAGATGTATAAGGAAACTGGGAAACTTCACTTTTTGGCCACAGAATACGTTAAGTATGTAAAATGGTTTGGTGAAGTACTGTTTTTACAGGATGGACTAGTGTTCATGTTTATTATTACAGTTTGCTTTACATCTTGGCAATGTATAGTGATATCTGATGGGTGTCTACATTGCTACTCTTTTTGTATGTAGAGGACTATTCTTCCAAGCTGTTCAAACTGTCGTACTGTACCAACAAAACTAAAAGTTTAGTCTCTTTTCTCCCTCCGTCCATCTTTTTGACCATTTATTGTGTATTGTTAACTCGGTTACCACAATAAAATGTCACAGGAAGGTGGATCATATCCTGACAGCTATAAGTTGGAGGGCTCAGACAAACTCCATTGCCCCAAGCTAGAGTCTGCATTCAACCTAACCTAAACATTTTTGGGATGTGAGAGCTGGAACACCAAGAGATAAGTGAGGCAGAAAGAGGAGAACATGAACTCCACATTGACAGTCTCTAAACCAGGCTCTGATTCTTTGAATGTATGACAAACTACAGGTAATATATTTAAAGCAGCAACAGGAAGCAAGATGGACATCAAATATGTTGGTTTATTCTAATAATAATGAACATTACCTTTAGTAATGTTAGAGTCTTGGTTAGGTGTGTTTCCAAATAATTACTTAAAAGTCAGCATTCATAACATCATTGCCATTGTTTTTTCCACTCTAGCTGATGTCACTTGCAGTGTTTGCAGTGTTCTCTTCTGTACCATCCACAGCTTTTTTCATATAAAGAAAAATTGACAAATGATGTTAGTAAAAATTGAGTTCAGACATCTTTCAGTTATATATTTTAGAAAAACATGTTCCTTGTACCTTCATCAATAACTTTAAATGTATTCTTCTATTTCTTTACTGAACTTTCTTATCCTGTGTAAGGTCACAGCCCAATTGCACTGGGCAGAAGGCAGGAACAAACAATGACAGATACTATTCTGTTCAATATAATTTATGGCAGATAAAAATAATAATAATAATATACTCTACCTGTGACATATAAAAGAATGTTCTATGTCATTTCTCGGCATAGTCTCCACAACATGCCTTTTTCCAATCAGTGCTCTAGAGCTTATGTTCCTACGATGAAAAAAATCTTTGGACTGTTCCTCAGACTATGACTCCACAGCATCCATCACCTCAGAATCTCTGCTGGAACTCTTCCTATGCAGATGGGTCTTTAGACTTGGAAGTAAAAGATTGGTATGGGGGAGCCCAGTCAGGATAAATAGGTGGGCATCTAACAAGTTGACATTTCCCATTCTGCTTCTGGATAGCAGCCACTGCAGTGTGGAAAGTGTAAGCAGGAGCACAGTCACCGTGAAAGAGGAGCCCACAGGTCAGTTTTTCACACCCTTTAGTTTTTAGAATATCCTGTACAAAATCAAAATACAGTACATGCTGCAACTTTATGGATATTCGTGATAGGGTTTGACAACGCTACATACTGCATAAGATGTTAAGTTACACTATGTAGGCAGAATGTTGATAAACCCTTGTACAATACAGTGATAAATTAATACATCTAAGCAAAATTTTACATTAATATATACAGTACATAACAACTGACATGAAAAACAGAACAAACATGTCTTTTTAACTTATTTAAAGAACCTTCAGAATTCATATCTTTGCGGCTGTTGTTTGTTGTTACTGTACTCTTGTTATTACATTCAACAGTTTCCATTGCATGATCCAATTTGGAAGCTCTGTTTATGATTCCTATTAGTAGGTTAAAGTAAAGCAATATAACCACACATATGCTGGTTTTCTAAAAGTGCACATGTCACAGAACTGAATATAATTACTAAATACCGTGAAACTAATCCATTGTTAGCCCAAAGTGGTTTCAATTGAATTTCAAATTTTACTTTGTCCAAACAAGAAAAAAAAAATTATATTTCATGACAGGTGCAATATGTGATGATAAATATTAGTTGCATAGTGATGAGTAAATTGTCTTATTGTTTGAAAACTATTTTGTTTTACAGAGACAAAGATTTTGGCTTCATTCTGCAAGCTGATTTTTCCTATTTGATGACACCTGAGGTTTTTTATTCAGAAAATTTCAGCCCCACCCAGAGGGCATCTTTAGAATTTCAGGTTTCTTCACTGCCCAGCCTTATTATCAGCAGCATTCAACACATTGCCATTCAAACAACTCAACATATGGCTGTGTGGCTCCATCTCTGAGCACCTGACAACACTTTGTAGTGTTGAATATATGAGTGAAGTATCCTTTTTTTGGTCAATCACTATAATGTACATCAATGTGAAGGTATAGAAAAAACATTTAATTTCCATTTTAAGGCAAATACTGTATAATGGTTTTCCTTGAAAACAAGTAACCGTGTGCTATTTTATTATATTCTCATATTCTATTAATGGTTGTATGTATTTAAAAAGTTAAGTGGCTTTTCCGCTTATCTGGGGATCAAATCTAGTTTTGCTTTTTTTTTAACCTAGTATTACTTTAGTATTTGTTTTTTCTTTGCTTTTTTCTGTATTGATTTTAAAATAAATGGCTGTATCTATTACAGCACCATTATTTGGTTGCCATTGCAATGTTCTGCTTTTAAAAAAAAAAAAAAAAAAACAAATAAATAAATAAATATATATATATATATATATATATATAAAAATAAATAAATAAATACATACATACATACATACATACATACATACATACATACATACATACATACATAAATAAATCTATGCCCACTTGTGCTCAGTTAGGCCTTGACTCTCAGCGAACCGATATTAGGTAAAGGGAATTTAGAAAATGTATAGAGGGAACTGATTTCATGCCATTTCAGACTGAAATATTATGAAGCAAAAAGTCCATTACACTAAAATTACTCATTACACAGAACATATGAAGTTATTCAAAGAATATTTTCTTATGCATTACAAGATTTTTTTTTTTTTTTATAGGTAAAT
Source organism: Erpetoichthys calabaricus (assembly GCF_900747795.2). Lineage (NCBI taxonomy): Eukaryota > Metazoa > Chordata > Cladistia > Polypteriformes > Polypteridae > Erpetoichthys > Erpetoichthys calabaricus. The sequence goes on along the minus strand of NC_041398.2, from coordinate 97,090,518 downwards.
AATATTTTTTGGTCGACACTTTCTAACCTACAGATGACAATGGCATACCTGGAAGTACAATGTGTCATGAAATTTCTGCCTAAAAATAAAAAAATAAAAAATCTAGTAAAAAGGTAAACCCTTACAAGGCATTATGTATTCTTCCAATTATTAAACTTTTAAAAAGAACAATTTTTAGAAATTTATATGCAACTTATAAATATACAACCAAAATGCTCTTTTTGCAAAAATATTTATTTTCTTTGATAAACATTTTGCTAGGATTTAAAAAGTTGATTGAATGGAAAAAAAAGTAGCGATAAATCGTGTACCTGACATTTTGAAAAGCAATAGGCTACAGAGTTTTTCAAATGCTTGCTTAGACTACTTTAGTTTTCTTTCTAAAGGGGGTACCACTGAGACTTATAAAAGAAGATATGAAGAGGACTACTGTTTCATTAAGCAATATTAATTAAATTACTACTTTAAAAGTTATCACCAAAAATTTCCTTAAAAGTGCTATCAAAGAGTGGAAAGGCGGCATATAACGCTCAGTGGCTGTCTAGTAAAAATGGCAAATGAGGAACAGCATTCTTTTCCTGATTCATCACTTAATTCAACAGGTAAATACTTACTTTCTTGGTATATACTGTACTTGAATAGTAAAATTATTCTGAAACAACAAATTACAAATAGGTTGAATATAGTTTATTATTGTTATTGGGTTAGTACAATTGAATTTAATTCTTAAGAATTCCCCATTTTCCATGATGAAAAACCCTATGACTTTTTTTATTTAAAAAGACTTTTGTTTGAAAGGTGGGAAATTTTAGATTAAAAAATTTATATTGTTGTTAGATTAGGGACCTGTTTGGAAATGTTTATTTCCAGTCTCTGCATAGCTTACTATGGTTACAAGACATTATGACAGAAAATGTTGTGTTCTTGCTAGTATGGAAGATCATTTGTGCCAAAATTAACTGAAATCCAATGAGTTAATTACGCTGAAATGCAATACATTTGCAAGCTGGAAATTTGATTTGGGTGTGGTTTTATCGTGTCATAATTAAAAATATCAACCAAATGACTGATTGCTTCTCACTATGGTATGCAATTTCATTGTCAGTTTAAAATGCAACACAAAAGTGTATTGCATTTTAATTCATGTTCATAGATAGCCATGTCATAACTAAAAGCAAAGAAGACATCTTGTATTTCACTTAGCAGCAGCTCCATGTGTATTGCATTACGATCCAAAAACCACGCTTTAAGTGTACCAAAACTAAAAGTAATCAAATGACCAACTGGCAAAAAAAAGTTGGGACAAGGGGCTTCAACAGTTGGGGAAAGAGACATGAACAAATTGAAAGTGTTTTTTTATTTTTAATTGTTGTTAGGAAATCAAAAACATTTTCAAGAGGTTGTTACTGCTGTTTCATGAATCAACAGTCTTCTTCTCAAATTCATCACGTTTCTCTTTGTGTCTGTGGGTTTTTCATCAGGCACTCGGTTCTCCACTCCACAGACAATTTGGTTAGTTTGAATTGTGCTTCTAATTAGCCCTGTGCAAGCATACATGAATGGGCCTTGCAATGGACTTGCACTATGCAAATGGCTGGTTGTAGCCTTATACCTGATGCTGCAGGACAAGACTCCAATTAACCCTGCAATGCTGAATTTAGTTAAGTAGGCATAACAATGTTGCATTACGCCACGTAAGCCATTCATAATAACATGGCTTATCAATTATTAGTCATCTGCTGAACCATGTTTAAATGTAAGGGGATATTTGAAGCTATTGCACTACTTGCTAACTAGATGAATATACAGTGCATCTGGAAAGTATTCACAGCGCATCACTTTTCCCACTTTTTGTTATGTTACAGCCTTATTCCAAAATGGATTAAATTCATTTTTTTCCTCAGAATTCTACACACAACACCCTATAATGACAACGTGAAAAAAGTTTACTTGAGACTTTTGCAAATTTATTAAAAAAAGAAAAATTGAGAAAGCACATGTACATAAGTATTCACAGCCTTTGCCATGAAGCTCAAAATTGAGCTCAGGTGCATCCTGTTTCCCCTGATCATCCTTGAGATGTTTCTGCAGCTTAATTGGAGTCCACCTGTGGTAAATTCAGTTGATTGGACATGATTTGGAAAGGCACACACCTGTCTATATAATGTCCCACAGTTGACAGTTCATGTCAGAGCACAAACCAAGTATGAAGTCAAAGGAATTGTCTGTAGACCTCCAAGACAGGATTGTCTCAAGGCACAAATCTGGGGAAGGTTACAGAAAAATTTCTGCTGCTTTGAAGGTCCCAATGAGCACAGTGGCCTCTATCATCCATAAGTGGAAGAAGTTTGAAACCACCAGGACTCTTCCTAGAGCTGGCCGGCAATCTAAACTGAGCGATCGGGGGAGAAGGGCCTTAGTCAGGGAGGTGACCAAGAACCCGATGGTCACTATGTCAGAGCTCCAGAGGTCCTCTGTGGAGAGAGGAGAACCTTCCAGAAGGACAACCATCTGTGCAGCAATCCACCAATCAGGCCTGTATGGTAGAGTGGCCAGACGGAAGCCACTCCTTAGTAAAAGGCACATGGCAGCCCGCCTGGAGTTTGCCAAAAGGCACCTGAAGGACTCTCAGACCATGAGAAAAGAAAATCTGGTCTGATGAGACAAAGATTGAACTCTTTGGTGTGAATGCCAGGCGTCACGGTTGGAGGAAACCAGGCACCGCTCATCACCAGGCCAATACCATCCCTACAGTGAAGCATGGTGGTGGCAGTATCATGCTGTGGGGATGTTTTTCAGCGGCAGGGACTGGGAGACTAGTCGGGATAAAGGGAAAGATGACTGCAGCAATGTACAGAGACATCCTGGATGAAAACCTGCTCCAGAGCGCTCTTGACCTCAGACTGGGGCGAAGGTTCATCTTTCAGCAGGACAACGACCCTAAGCACACAGCCAAGATATCAAAGGAGTGGCTTCAGGACAATTCTGTGAATGTCCTTGAGTGGCCCAGCCAGAGCCCAGACTTGAATCCGATTGAACATCTCTGGAGAGATCTTAAAATGGCTGTGCACCGAAGCTTCCCATTCAACCTGATGGAGCTTGAGAGGTGCTGCAAAGAGGAATGGGTGAAACTGGACAAGGATAGGAGTGCCAAGCTTGTGCCATCATATTCAAAAAGACTTGAGGCTTGCGCTGTGAATACTTTCCGGAAGCACTGTATCTACAATGACACGAGTATAGTTTTTCCAAGATGGGAGAGAAATTTATTCTTCACCCACTTTCATCTCTGTGCCATCATCCATATTAAAGAAGATAGTCTAAAGATACAGCAGACACTTATTTTCTGATTCATGTAAAAATGATTGCACTTATATCAATCATGTCCATTTCTCTTATTCTGCAAACACTTAACTCAAAATTATCTGTATCTACATATATAAAATGCCAAGGGTTGCCTGTCTGTCACACAAAAGCTCGCAACCCCCTGGGCCTTCAGCCTTGATCTCGGTGTCATTTGGCAGCTTATGCCACGATAATCATAACACAACCCTTGAATTGCACATTTGGGCTACTTCACCCATTAAATTGAGCTTTGTGATCTTCTCACGGTAGGCAGCAATGCGACCATGCACTTCACGGCATGCAGCAACACGCATGAGTGCCATGGCTGACGCCCTTCTCATGGCATGCAGCCTTTTGGATGCATGCTTCATCACAGGAAGTGACACAGACACACACGGTTTCTGACAGGAAAAAGCACGATGGCAAGCTCTGGTGACAGTGAAACACATTGCACAGGCCAAGTGATCATTTCAGTGCAAGCACCAGTCATAAACTCCAAGCGCAACAGAAAAACTTACATGACCAAAGAACTGAAGGCCCTGCAGTATTGGATGGCAGTGAAGGTCACTGTAGCAGCCTCAGCGGAGTGACCTGGGGTGCTGTGTTTCATGAGACACGCATGCACCACCTTTCTTTGAGGACCACAGGTCCAAGAGTTAATAGGTTCAATAGTAAAATATTCAAAATCACAGGTTGATATCCATGGTATTGTGCTGTTACCTGATGCTTTTGCGCACATTTTTTGTGTGTGTCTCTTTTTATTTGTGTTATGCTCTACTGTCATTTCTGACTTTTTGTCTTCTTTGTATTTTTGTTTTTCCTGTCTTCCTTGTAATGTTCTGTTTTGGGTTCATTTTGGTTACTTGGTTTACTTTAGTGTTTTGCTTCATGTTTATAGATAATGTAATTAAGCCATGGAATAATTTCTCTAATTAAGCAACTGCCATTAGGTAATGAAGTCAGGCTACTGTACATGAAGGCCATAAATATTGGGTCTGTCATTTTTCCAACACAGTGGTGTTATTTAACTTTCAGTTGTAACAGTTGAGGCCTTTATCGACCTCTCGAACCCTCAGGTACCATGCCAAACACCAGGTAAAAGTCCAAGAATGATTTATTTGGACACTACTAAAGTGCACAAAGCACCTACACTCCACAATACTCATATAAACAATAAACAACACAGTAATCAATCCTCCACACTCCCAGACACTTCGCCACCCTTCCTCCCAGCTCAGCTCAGCGTACTGGTTTCCCAGAGTCCTTTATATAGTCCCTGACCCGGAAGTGTTTCTCCCTTCTGTCCATGTGATCATGAACACTTCCGGGTCGGATAAAAAGCTCCTTTCTTCAACCCGGAAGCACGTCGTTTCCTCTTGTCATGTGATCATGACGCACCTCCGGGTTATAGGGCAAATAAGAGTCCGGCAGCCTCCCCACAGTGACTCCTAGTGGTCCCCATGGTATCCAGCAGGGCTGTGCATATAAACTACAAAGTCCATGAGGCCCTGCTGGAATTCGGGGAACATCCACGCTGTTGGGAGAGCTCCACCTGGCGGCCTGGGGTTGATGGCAGGAATATTTAGCCGGCCACACACCATACAGTTCATAATGTTTTTGTTCACCTCCTTGAAAATGTATTTATTAATTGTGCTTTGGTTATGTTGTTCTGAAGGTCTTTTAATAATTTTGAGTCTCCTTCTGTTATTGTTATTTAGTTTTCCACATTAGATTCTGGACTTGCTTGGTTGTTTTTTGATTTTTGTTTGTATTTTATGATCTTTTTTAGTTTTCTTTGTAATTGGTGTACCCATTTGTATTGGTTCTTTGTAGAAATTATTAGTTTACTGTATTTCCATTTTCCTTTTAGTTTATTTTTAAATAATATAATTTCTCATATAGAAATTTAGGATTTAGTTGAGTATTTTGTTCTTAATTCCTTTTCCTTCTGTATCGTTTTTGCTTTGATATAACAATTCTTAATCCTTTTTTAACCTCCTTTTCCATTTTAAATTTCCATTTCCATATTTAGCATTCGTCCTGAATTTAACTTTGTGTCTTTTAACACTTTCCCTTTTTTTGATTTTTTTGTTAAAATTAATGGCATCTTTCTTTTTTTTTTTAGTAGTTTTATTTAATTAAATACATTTCAACAATTATATTACTTGAGTGACCTGGGTATTATTCCACAGTTTTGTTATCTTTTTGTATTTTTGGTTTCAGATCACAATAGTTTGTGAGTTTACTTTAGGCATCCATTTTTTGTACTAAGAGAAAGCTACAGTAAATTAGGCATGCATCTTCGCTAACTTTGCAGAGTTGCTGAGTAAAACATGTGCTTCCTAGGCCAAAGGAATACTACCAGACACATCACATTTGATTTTTAGGTTCTGGGTGTATTTCATTGCATTCTCACCTTAGACTTCATATAACCATTTCATATTTTAAGAGGATTCTAGATGTGACAATTACATCAGTCAAGATTACCTATTGACTCTGTAAACAGAAAATCTGCATCTCTTTTAAAACTTGGCATTCAAGGTGTGCATATTTCTAACAAAATAAAACTGTTTCTAAAATCCAACCATCCATCCTCTTCCACTTATCCGAGGTCTGGTCGCGGGGGCAGCTGCTTGAGCAGAGATGCCCAGACTTCCCTCTCCCTAGCCACTTCTTCTAGCTCATCCGGGGAATTCCGAGGCGTTCCCAGGCCAGCCGGGAGACATAGTCCCTCCAGCGTGTCCTGGGTCTTCCCCGGGGCCTCCTCCCGGTTAGATGTGCCTGGAACACCTTACCAGGGAGACGTCCAGGAGGCATCTTGATCAAATGCCCAAGCTACCTCATCTGGCTCATCTCGATGTGGAAGAGCACTGGCTCTACTCTGAGCTCATCCTATCTTTAAGGGAAAGCCCAGACACCCTGCGGAGAAAACTCATTTCAGCCGCTTGTCTTCGCGATCTCGTTCTTTCGGTCACTACTGTTTCTAAAATATATTCTTTTATTATCTATTATTACACTGCCGTGAAAGAAGTGAGATACATTTGGTCATGTGTGCTAAATGAAATCAATGTAAGTTATTTCTGTTTTTATTTTATACAGAAGGTTGCAGTAGCAATATAGATGAAAACAAAATTACACAGGAGCTGCTAATCATACTCAAGATGGTGGAATGCATCCTAAAGAACTTATGTCAGCAGAAAGAGTTTCCCCTTCAGGAAGGTAAAATGTTTTGTCTTGTTCGTGTCTCCAAAGCATATAGTCAACATATATGTTAAACCTAGGAAGAAGTCATCAGGGCCACGTTGATTGATACAAATTCAACTAGTTTCTAAGTAAATTACAGGTACTAAATAAAACATAGATTTTACAATCTTATTTGTTTCTTATTATGCTTAGGCAGCTTAATGTGCTGGTTGCATTCCACGATGACAAGACCATGAATAGATCATTTAAAAAGGGACTATAACAAATCAAAACTGGTGCTAAGCTTTTCAAATGTGTTTCTTATGTCAGAAGTATAAACAATTTCTATTATATGTTTAATCAAACAAACTACAGTTTTAAATTAAAAAATAACTTCCATGCATCCATTTATTTTTATAACATGATTAGTTAATTATAGAGCCTATGCCTGCAGCACTGGACTCATAGCAGAAGGAAACCCTCAACAGAGGTGGCACATTCTTTGGCACCCAACCATTTAGCAGTTAACCAAACCTGCCTGTCTTTGGGATGAAGTTGAAGAACAAATATCTGTAGAAAAACAACATTTCGGATATTATAGGTTTTTGGAGCCTAAACAGTTTATTCCTAATGCTGCAAAGCTGCCCAGATATCAGAACTAAAAACCTTGAATAATACGATTTGGTGGATTCACTGCATTATGCTCTATTTTCTGCAATGACAACAATTGAAATTTTTTTCTGTTAGTGTCATCAAGTTTCAAAAACACTTTTATCCATAAATGACCTGCTTGTCCATTTTGAATATGACAATTAAAAAGACACACCACTGCATACACTGAGTCACAGTTTGTGATGATGTGATGAAATCGAGCACCATCTTAAACACTCCAAAAACCATTAATATGGATTTTTTTATATTCTACCATAGGTATTAAAGGTATATTTAATTCATAATCTGTTTATTAGAAAATTGCAATATTTGTCTTTCAATAAGTGACTGACCATTTTTATATATTTGTTTAAAACAACAAAATCCTTCTGTTAAAACATCCATTATATGGTATTGGGCTACTTTTGCTCGATTATAAGAGGACTAAGTGCTAACTTTTTTCCCTTTATTTTACAGATGGTAGACTTTCTTTTTGTGCAGAAAATGGAACTCCATCAGTTCATAACATTTTACATCTTATTGCGATGATTAAAAATATAATAAGTAGCATCAATGTGTGTCTATCAAAAGGTATGATTTAAAGTATGATCACATTCAGTGGATTATTCTTAGTATATGCTTGACTTTACTTTCACAGTGTGTTTTAGTCAAAGATGAATATAGGTCTTAAGTGCAAATGATATAAAATTAAATATTTATTGTAATCTACAACATAGTTGATTTGAAACCATTTGTCATATTATTCAGTTTCAGTGACAATTTTTCACTTTCATTCTGATCGAACACGCTGTAAAATGTATAAAAATTGTAAAGGGGCTGAATCGGATTAGTTAAAAACAATCACTCTAGAACTGATCACAAACCAACATTTTCAGTTTGCAACTGGAGTTTTTTTTAATATTAGGCTACAAAGCTCTACATGCACCATATCCTTTGGCACATAGTTTGCTATGCCTATTCTGTTTGTATGCTAGCAGTCAGACTGTATAAATGGTATAGTAAAATGGTACAGTCTTACTTGTATTTTTAATGTTTTGTAATAAATGCCACCATTTGGATGGGCAGTAAAGTTTATTCATTTTATCTTAAGCTCTGCATTATACCGATGGGGCTTAAGATGTAAATGTTTGTATATTTTTTTCACATAATACATCTGTCTGGACCAGGCCAGGGGCTTAGAATCACTTAAGGTGGCTGAAGGTTTGTGTTTGGGCCAGTTTCTAAATTAGAGGCAGATAATTGCTGCAAAAATAAAATACTTCCAAAATACAATTATAAAAGATGTATTAGTATCAATATGAATATATTTTGAAAAAGTTATAAAATCCTTGAAACCTAAACATATTACAATGTCTTGACTGGTGCCCTTGTCCAGGGTTTGTTCCTGCTTTGTGTCCTGTGCTAGCTGGGATAGGCTCCAGCACCTCCTGTGACCCTGTTCAAGATTAAGGGGGTTAGAAAATGTCAAAGTGAAATGTTTTTTAAAAAGAAGATTACTGTCATTTTTGTATATTGTAAATTTTCCAAAATATAAAATTATATTAATATTTTTAAATACTAGGAATAATATACTGCACAATATATCCTAGAGTTCATATTTCAAGGTACTTGACTTTTTTATACATTGCAGTAAAATTTTAAACCAAGCATTCCAAATATCATCAAATACATATACATTGTTTTAACATCATATATTATAAACTTATTATCAACTGAGTACAAGTAACTAATAAAGCTGTACATTGATGCCTATGTATGATACTGACTCAAGAGTTCAGTTTGGTATTTTTCAAGTTATTCCTTCACAATTATGGTATATATTGGTTTCCCAAGTGAAACTGAATTTTGAAGTGAAGCATATTTTATAAATTAAAAAAAAGGAAGTCTGCACTTGCATTTTATAATGTAGTTTATTAATACTAAGGTCGCATTATAAAGAAAAGCCTTAAAATTTACCAAATACATCCATTTTTCAAAGTATAAAAACTACTGTGCTGTGAGATTCCGTCATTTTAAAAGGAGACTTGCTGTGCACTCCATTTTGCCCCCTACAATGTCCGTCATCCTATGGAACACAAAGGAGGCACTTGGCCCTAAAGACATGGATTCACCTTGAAAAGCCATCAGCCAGCTCCGTTATTGATGTTATTGAATGTTGATGCCCAGTTGTGAATTACTGCTTCTGTTCTGTAGACAACAAGTCAATAATAACTGAAAAGGCACACTTAGGATTGCTTATATTCTTTCAATATGTGGAAGCTTATTTCTTGCGTAAATGCTGTCTGCTGCCTTTGGATTGACAGTGCACGTGTGAACTTCAGTGAGAAAGTACATGCACATAGCATGCAATCAATTGACAAGAACTAAACAGACGTTACAGGCATACATCCATCCATCCATCCATCTTCCTAACCCACCTATCCAGGGCTGGGTTGCGAGGCAGCTGGAGCCTATGCCAACAAACATTGGGCGCAAGGCAGGAACAATACCTGGACAGGGTGCCAGTCCATCGCAGGGCCAACACACACAGACTAGGGCCAATTTAGCAATGCCAATTCACTCAAGTTTAACCAGGATGAAGTTTAGTATGTTTAGTAGAGATGGTTTAGCATAGGCAAAGGGGTTTTTCAGAACTGTCATTCCCACCTCACAGCACCAGGGTCTGCATGAGATTTACATGTTCTCTCTGTGTATTTGCAGACGGACTCATATCAGTGAGTGTCAGTGAATTTTCTTAAATCAAACATGTGCTAAGCTCTTTTATTACTATATCTCATCATGCATTAAAAATTTGATAATGAGTTTGTGGTGCTTCAGTCTGCACTATCATACACTTTACCTTTTTCCTTTTTTTATCATTCATCCACACAACACACCATGGAAAATGTGACATAGCTTTATTAAAAATACACTGCATTGTAATCAGTTCACTGCAGATTTATTATCATTTGTGCAAAGTCCAATGAAGCTCTTAAGTGTTCTTTTCACTATGCTGCCAGCCGGTATGAATCTTGTTGTTTATGCTATGTTTAATGACAATACAGTCTGTAACATTAAAAATATATATTTGAACTATATATACGCTAAATTATACTGAAAGATATAGCCACATTATTTTTGGATATATAGCAATATGTTTAATTTTTCTAAGGGTGAAGCCATATAATTATATTTTTCATTAATAGTGAAAATTGACTTTAAATTACCAAAACAGAGCATTGTGAGACCTCAGGACCTGAATTTGAGACCCCAGGCCTAAATAACTCCACAAAAAAAAGATTTTGGGTTAATAAATTATTGCACGAGAAACCTGGTATTTCATAATTACTAATTTATCCAGACACTCTAGATAATTTGTAAATGACAATGTGAAGCCATTTTATTAAACTAGTAATAGTTTTTAGATTTGATTATGTTTAAAACATTTTTGTGACCATTTATTAATAACAACCAGCTAACAAGAAATTAAACAAAGGTAACAATCAACATTTTCAAAAAATAAAATAAAAACAAATACTGAATAAAATTATGTCTCTTTCCAATTCCATTCCTCTAAATGTTGTTAGCAAAGGAAGGCAAATTAAATTTGCCTGAGTTTCACATTAACAACTACCCCCGTCCTTCCCATGTAATTGTTGGCACTGCTGACAACTGTATCTTGTGGGAGACAAGGATGTTTAAAGCAAGTAGGCAGGCAGGCAACAATGGATTAGATGTATGTACAGTTCTAAAGCAGAAGGGACAAAATTGAAGACTCCACTGCTTTTGCCATTGTAAGAGGCACAGGATCTGTCCGGACTAATCTCTGTGTATATTATATTATATATAAAATAGAATGTCCGTCTGTCTGTCTGTCTGTCCACTTTCACGAGAGAACTACTTAACGGATTTAGATGGGTTTTTTTTTCGATAATTTGCTTGAACATTCCAGTTGATTTTGCGACCCCTCTCATCAAGCTAAGTATCATAGTTCGCTTGTGGTACCGATTTATTTGCACGAATCAGAGAGAGACGCTGCGGGCTAAGGCGAGGGTGTTGGGCCAGCTGCTTAGCTAGTGAACGAGAGAGCTACTTAATGGATTTAGATTGGGTTTTTTCTAGAATTTGCTTGAACATTCCAGTTGATTTTGCAACTTCTCTCATCGCGCTAAGAATCACAGTTCACTTGCAGGAGCGATATAGTCGCACTAATCTGAGACAGAGGCTGCAGGCCAAGGGGAGGGGGAAGTGTGACGTCAGGGGTGGGGAGTCGGTCTACCTCTGCGTTTTGGAGCGTAACTTGCCTCCACATAGCTAGCGATACCTTTTTGTTTATTGATTTTTAAATTTTGTCCCATTTCACTACTACGCAGGTGAAGCCGCAGGGGATGAATAGTGTATTATAAGTGGAACCTCCACTGATGTTTTGACAAAATAAGGTGCGAGTGTAGTAAGCTAAAGACCACCAAACCAAACATGTAAAGGGAATGGATACAAACCATCAAGTCTATTAATTCCATTTGCTGATTACATTAGAAGGGCCAGGATATGGTGAACCTGCCAGGAATCAGTGCATCCATCCTATTGGGCATCAACAGTGCAGATGTGTGGTGATGGTGTAATGGTGTGGGATGTGCTTTCATGACACATACTGTGTCCCTTGACATAAGTAAAGCAACTTGTTAATGTCCTTTGATATTTAAACACTGTGCCAATGAGGTGAAACTATTCATAGCAGAAGGATACCAGTCAGCATTTGAACTTTTCAGGAGAATAATGGTCCATTCCTCAATGGAATACAAAGGTTTCAGGAACAAGACAGAGAAGTCACCCTACTGCTGTGGCCCTGTAGCAAATCACCAGATCCCAAACAAATGCACACTTGTGGAGTGAGCTATTCCAGGTCGAGAGCCATCAACACCTTGTTTGCATTACCTAAAGTACTCATTGGTGTCAACATGGACAAACATTTCCTGTTCTGCACTTTCAGCACATGTTGATCGTATGTCTCAAAAAATTCAGTCTGTTTCGAGTGTAAATGGCATGAACTTGCTCCTATGTGGTGCACCTAATAAAGTGGCACTTGTACAGTAGTTTTATATTAGTGCACCAAGAATTTATATATTCATTAATGAAGAGTATAAACTAATGTTTTTTTTCTTTCTAGATATAAATGCATGTATACCCAATACCTCAACACTACAAAATCAGGGTAAGATGAGAAACAGGTCCTACTCGGGCCGTTCTTATTTTGTCTTTTTTTCTCTTTCTACATCATGTAAAGCACTTTGAGCTACATTATTTGTATGAAAATGTGCTATATAAATAAATGTTGTTGTTCATTTTTAACCTCACTTTATCCAGTTTAATGTGAAGATATGCTAAGCCTCTCCTAGAAACATTAGGTGCAAGACACAATCTAGCCGTGGACAGGGCTCCAGTATACACTGTAGAATGTCTCTTTTCTCTTTAACCCACAATGGAACAAGTGCCATCACAGCTTATATATTACAACTCACTGGCAAACCAGATGTCTACATGAGACGACTGATCTTTAAATAGTGTGTGAGGTCAAACATGGCCAGTCAGCCTTGTGCATTCTCTCTCAACTGTGGACAAGACAAGTCTTAAATGAATTTAGAAACTCTTTCAGCCTGCAGGTTTATATACTCAGTCTAAACACAAAATGATTGAAAGGTGTAATAAATGACAGCTAACTTTTGATACTTTCTACCTACAGATGTATTTATACCTGAGATCTCTGTCTGATGGCACAATCTGAGCGTGAAATTTGTTCAATGACCTACCATTCTTTATATTGTACATATACCCCGGGTTGTGACATTTATATTCATATAGTTAACTGATGCCTAAAAATTGTACAAAATGCTTACCATATTTCAGTTGATAATTCAGTTTTTTTCCATCTCCTTCTAAAAGATGCCAGCAACAAATTTCTGTATTCAGTGATTGGAAATCTTACTGATGTAGACTGGAAGCACTTCATCAGAATTCTTGGTCTAAGTGATTTAGAGATAGAAAACATCAAGCAAAAATACATGCTGGATGTGAAAGAACAGAAATATCAAATGCTACAGGCAATTAAACAAAAGAATGGACAAAACATTTCAGAGTCCAAAATCAAGGAGGCATTGAACATTCTCAAGCTTACGGATGTGCTGTCCTGTACGGAGACTGGAAGTCATGTATCAGGTAATACCCACCTCATCTCACAGTGTGTGCATTGGCGTGATTGTTCTGTAGAAAGCTACTGCACAAACAGAGATGTGTGATAAACAAAAAATAGTAATATCAAATCATTCATCCAATCATTTTCAGACCTGAACTTTTCTTTGTCTAGCTTATTGTGAGCTGGGGCCCACATCTGCCATAACAGATTCCCAACAGTCTATTACATCAGTTCAATGTAAATATCACATTACATTCTGTACGCTCACCTTGGAAAATCCAGATGAGCAGTCAGGCAAAAAGCGAGGAAATCAGGGTGACAAGTGGTTAGCATTACTGCTGAAAAGCTCCAGGGAGCTGACAATAGATTCCAGCTAGTTACTACCTGTGAAAACCTTAAACTATGATAAATGGAATTATACAAAATGGGAGGGCTTGGAAAATCTCAATCACTATAAATATAGGAACTTCCTGCATAATAGAGTAAACATACACAAATTGGGAATGTCATGTACTAGTTAGTACTGGGCTCAAATTTAGGATATTGCACTTCACATATAAAGGTTGTATATCCTGCCCCAATAGTCAGGCTTCTTCTTGCAATCTGAAGATGCCTGGTTACTTGGCGACTCTCAGCTGGCCCTGTAAATCTACAGTACAAGTGTGTGTGCAATAGTGTAACTGCATAGACTCATGCTCCTCACAACCAAGATATACAGAAATTTCTTTCACATTGCAACACAAACTCGTCATGGAGAAGGCGGCAATCCAGTCCTCTGGCCACAGGGGTGAACGATTCAGTAGTTTGTGAATCATAACTAGGGCACTTTAGAGAACTAATATTGGTTTATGTTATCATCTTTCAATGATGACATTTTACACCCGTCCAAGCCATAGCGACAAGGAAGTTTCTCTTACTTTAATGAATCTGAATCTTTATAACTGTGGGGAATATCCCTAAGTAGACGCTTTAGGCAGTTTTCTAGAAAGTCTTGGTTTCCAAAAACATCAAAAGAAATGAAGATCAAAATCAGATGGGCCTCTTAGAATCAATTATGAGAAGTCCAAGAAACTAAGATATTAAAATTTGGAACACATCTATTTATTATTAATTTGATTAGATAAACCCAAGGGAAAATTTAGATGCATGTAGCAGTAGAAAAATAAAAAAAACAAAGGTACAGACTCAGATGAATAATATTATCAGTTAATCAATCAATAATGTACATCTCAATCTTAATTATGTAATCTCAATCATATAATGTATGTTTAAACATATATTTTTCTTCATTCAGCTCCAGCTGCTTTAGGATCATCAAGAGGAAAAACCTCTTAACAGTGGCAAAGGTAAGGTTAACAAGATTATTTCCAAAAACACTTTTCAGCATCTTGATTACAATATGCCTAAACTGTGACTGATGGTGTTTATTTTTCTCTGTTATGAAGTTACGTTTCAGTTGAATCAATCATACACTTCATATGGACAGCTTTCATAAATGGCTGTACTCAGAACATACAATACAATACAATTTATTTTTGAATAGCCCAAAATCACACAATAAGTGCTGCAATGGGCTTTAACAGGTCTTGTCTTTTGAGAGCACCCTAGCCTTGACTCTCTAAGAAGACAAGGAAGAACTCCCAAAACAAAACCCTAGTAGGGGAAAAAAATGGAAGAAACATTGGGAAAGGCAGTTCAAAGACAGGCCCCTTTCCAGGTAGGTTGGGTGTGCAGTGTGCGTCAAAAAGAGGGGATAAATACAATACAATACACAGAACAGAACAGAACACAAGTAATCCTCAATACAATACAATCATACAATAGTAATATTACAAGTACAGAGGAAAATTCAACAGTAAATAATATAACATAATACGATTTGGATTTGTTCAGAGTCCTGGAGACCTCGGCCATCAAGTTGCCTACTCCTATTGGCCATTCCACAGCTGAGTCAGTGCTGAGCTGGCCAATCTGATGAAAGGACCCTTCTACCCGACGATTCCAGTGCTCCCCCCATCAGAGATGACTTTTCCTTAGGCAGGCAAAACAACTTGGCAGTAGGGCAGTGGCACCAAGTGCCACATTTGAGTACCGAGAAGAGCAACGGAATAGGTGAGGATTAGTAACAAACTATAAATATCATATTACTTATGTTTTAGTGCTAATGACTAACAACAGAGATGCAGTCTTTATAGTTAATCAGCAGCTCTAGTCAGGATATGCTAAACTGAAGTAGTGAGTTTTCAGCCGGAATTTAAAAGCTGAGACCGAAGGGGCATCTATTATAGTAGCAGGCAGACAATTCCACAGTTTAGGGGCCCTGTAACTAAAAGCTCGACCTCCCACTGTTTTATTATTCCTTGAAATCATAAACAGATCGAGAATTTTAATGTGCATTCTGGTTTGTAAGTCATGATAAGTTCAGATAAGTAAGCTGGACCTTGGCCATTTAAGGCTTTATATGTTAAAAGGAGCAGTTATCAAACTAGAAAATGAAATTATGAAGTGAATACAAATAGCGCAACTGTATCAATAATCAGATATAGATATGCTGTCTTGAGCACTAGTCTGTCTGCTGTCATAGGTTAAATATGAATCTAAAATATAGCAGATTTTGAATTTGTTTATATCTGCATATGACACATGTTTGTGTTATTTAAATGTTTTTTTTCCCACTGTTATTCTAAAAATCAAAAAAATTGTATAAATAAACAAAAACTCATATTCAATGAGTAGGTGAAGTGAATGGTGGCTAGATGTATTCTGTGTGAGATCCTGCTAACTTAGTTAGTTCAGTCTACACTGCGTTAGGATCCAATTCTGGGCAGACCCCATAAATACTAGGAAAGTTACATTACAGTTGGCCCCAGGCACCATCTGGAAGTACTGGAATGCAGTATTGTTTAGTAACGAAGTAGAAATAATTTAATGTACTTGAGTACGTTTTGAGAGCATTTTAACATTGTCTGCTTTCACTTTTACTTCACTACATTTTAAAATGCAAATGGCTACTTATGCTCAGTTATATTTTGATAATATTAGTGCAACATTAAACCCAAAAACAAAAAGGCGATGCAAATATACATATTGCTTTACTTATTTAAAATACAGTCTTCCCTCACTTCACAAAAATTCACATATACAAGAAAAACAGGGACGGTTATCAAATGTGTGTTGCTGGCACTAACAAGCAGTCATGTATGTGATAATTACAAATCCACTTTGCTGTAGCCTGTGATACGGGGCATGGCTCAGTGTTGGTGGTTATTATATCAGTTATTTCCATAGCTGATGCTACCACCTTCATACACTGTCCTCACAGCAGCCTGCTAAATGTGGCAGGGCTGATCCACAGTTCTGCAGCAAGCTGTACTCAAGTGTCCATGTGCAGTAGTTCACTCAACTTGTCATGTCTGTTGCTCACATGTCGTCTTTAATTATCCTGCGACTCTTCGTGACTCTGATCGTGAGCTAGCTGGAAAAGGCAAAGAAAAACTGAAAGGCCGTTCCCTTTGAATGTGAAACATGAAGTGATAGTCTATGTAAGGCATTTATCAAACGTTACATAATGAAAGGCAATGCCTTATTAGGGTTTGTTTTGATAACTAGTGTTACTATTAAACTAATTCTGTTAAATTTCATGTAGTTCAGTCTTATTTGAATAAGAATGGAGGCAATTTTGTGTTCCAGGGAATGCTTGTTAGTCTATGTATCAATGGATTGATCAATCAATTAGTACAGGTATATACACAGTAGTTTCAGAAAGTTAATTTTGTTGTGTTGTAACCTTGTGCTGAAATCATTTATTTGTCCTCTCATCAAGCAACACTCAGTACCCAAGAATGACAAAGCAAAGCAGGGTTATAGACTTGGACAGAGGCAGTGGCGCTGTAAGAATTATGTTTCTAGACTTCTCTAGCGCCTTCAACACCATCCAACCTCTGCTCCTTAGGGACAAGCTGACAGAGATGGGAGTAGATTCATACCTGGTGGCATGGATCATGGACTATCTTACAAACAGACCTCAGTATGTGCGTCTCGGCAATTGCAGATCTGACATTGTGGTCAGCAACACAGGAGCGCCGCAGGGGACTGTACTTTCTCCGGTCCTGTTCAGCCTATATACATCGGACTTCCAATATAACTCAGAGTCCTGCCACGTGCAAAAGTTTGCTGACGACACTGCTATCGTGGGCTGCATCAGGAGTGGGCAGGAGGAGGAGTATAGAAACCTCATCAAGGACTTTGTTAAATGGTGCGACTTAAACCACCTACAACTGAACACCAGCAAAACCAAGGAACTGGTGGTGGATTTTAGGAGACCCAGGCCCCTCATGGACCCCGTGATCATCAGAGGTGACTGTGTGCAGAGGGTGCAGACCTATAAATACCTGGGAGTGCAGCTGGACGATAAATTGGACTGGACTGCCAATACTGATTCTCTGTGCAAGAAAGGACAGAGCCGCCTGTACTTCCTTAGAAGACTGGCATCCTTCAACATCTGCAGTAAGATGCTGCAGATGTTCTATCAGATGGTTGTGGCAAGTGCCCTCTTCTACGCACTGGTGTGCTGGGGAGGCAGGATTAAGAAGAAGGATGTCTCACGCCTGGACAAACTGGTGAGGAAGGCAGGCTCTATTGTTGGCATAGAGCTGGACGGTTTGACATCTGTAGCAGAGCAACGGGCACTCAGCAGGCTCCTATCAATTATGGAGAATCCACTACATCCATTAAACAGTGTCATCTCCAGACAGAGGAGCAGTTTCAGCGACAGACTGCTGTCACTGTCCTGCTCCACTGACAGACTGAGAAGATCATTCCTCCCCCAAACTATGCGACTCTTCAATTCCACCAAAGGGGGTAAACGTTGAACATTATTCAAGTTATTGTCTGTTTTTTACCTGCATTTTTTTTATTACTCTTTAATTTAATATTTTTTGCTGCTGGAGTATGTGAATTTCCCCCTGGGATTAATAAAGTATCTATCTATCTATCTATCTAGAGATGTTTGCAAATTTATTAAAAGTAACAAATGGAACATTTTCTGTTTTTGCTCCTACATTTTGTGAGCATCATGTAAATGCAGTAGATGTGCACCTGAGGCCGAGTATGGCATATGACTGTTAGTCCCAAACATGTCCCAAGTCCTGAAGTCACTTTTGTGATCAGATCACCCAACAAAGAAGAAACATTTCTTAAATTACATTAACCAGTTAACCATTAACCAATTTCTGACCTATTGATGTCTTCAGAAATTAAGTTTGCTTTTTTCTTTTTCTTAACAGACCCTGATCCTCACCATTCAAGTTCTCAAGAATATAAATGAGCAACAGTATGCCAATGAACTGCATAGTTTTGCTTATCTCATTCCTCTGTGAAATATAAGGAATAACACAACAGGAATCTCTATTTCAAACTATTATCTAAAGACCTTCAGAACATTTGTTTTTAGTTTTTCAGTGATAAGGTACCAAGTGGCTTTCTTATTTCAGATTATCTACTCAGTCTTTAACAACTACAAAATATGAATTTTGAACAAGCCCAAATCTTTCTCATTTCTTCTCAGATCTAACACTCCCTTTTATATTTGTGGCTCCATCTGGAAAATCTGTAAACTAAAAACATTTTATCAAAGAGACAGAAACATACCATTATTAATATATAGAGTATTAGCTATTTTTAATAAGTTTAATATTCACAGGCTGAGCAAAGTGACATAAGGGCATTATATTTCAATAGACCTGAAACTAAGCAATATTTATGTTAGACAGAGGAGCCAGTACTGAATGATTTGTTTAAAAATGCAGTATTCCTTACCAATTATAATTACATATTTGAGAATTTGCCAGTATAGTCAAGATTTTATTTTTTTCAATACTGTAACATTGATAGAATGCTAATGAAACCCTAAGAACCCTTTAACTGACCCCTAACTGAACAAGCTCAATGGACTCAGTGACCTACTACTCTTCTTATTTTCTTATGCTCAAAGACAATGAGGTCATTCTGAAAAAGGAGGTAAAACATCCTTCTTGCATATAATACATTAATGAGAGGTTAATATGCATCTATTTTCTCCTTTTTGTTATCATATGAATTTCAAATTGCAAGGAGGCAGTATTACTTGATTTCTTCAACACTTTACAGAAACAACTCATATTTACACTCTTCAGATGGAGCTGTCCAAATGTAAGCCTCCTAAACCATCTCTGTATTTGGGAAGAAGACCGAATATGTACGTTAAAAGGGGTATAACACAAAATCACAGGCATAATACTCCAGCTAAAATAGCTTGGTATGACAATAGTTATGTTTGGAGGAGTTTTTGTATATTTTTTATCAAGGCTCAAATGTAAGCACTGACAGCAATTTAACAGCTAATAAGACAATTCAGACACTTCATGTTACAAACTGTACCATAAACATATGTAATATATTTCTGTATTGTATAAATAATCTACTGTATTATTTGACATATTCATTTATTATATTTCTAACAAATTACTATTAATAAACTAACTTATGCTGAACAAATTAATCAGTTTACTTCATTGTAATGCTTATTTATCATAATACCACCAGTATAAGGTCAAATTAGCACATTCCCACAATGCATTTATGCCTCCCAAACCTTTCAACACTGATGGCTGCTGTGGATGATGTACTGTAAGCTTTCATTTGAGAAGCATGCTTATCCATCAATTGTCTTAACCTGCATTCTTCCCGCATGTAAACTGCAGACTCATTTTACTGACTACACCTGTACTTTCCATGTAATTGACTGCTCAATCTGATGGGTTAGAAAGGTGTTAGTGGATTGTGTGGTTGTGTAATGACTCAAAAAAGACCCTCTCACTGGTCAAAAAGAAAAACAAACAAGAAACAAGTTAGCAATACCACAATATACTAAACACTAACAATGGAATCTTAGCAAAAAAGTTGTCTACACTGATCAATTCCTGTTCCTGCTGATTCACACATCCAAAGATCTTCCCTATAAGCTGGAAGAGGTGTTGTAAGGGTGTGAATTCTCACTTTGTGGCATAACTAGAGTCTCTAGATGATAATATTAATAATACATTTTACTTAAGGCACCTTTATGACACTTAAGATCACCTCTCAGAGTAAAACTGACCATTAATAAAATCTGCAGTAATAAAACGACAGTAAACATTTAAAAAATTAGTAAAAAATTAGTAAACAATACAGCAGTAAGTAAACATGAATGCACAGTGAAATATCACATTACTTACTTCAGAACTACAATTATGCATGGTCTTTGGATTTTGTGGGATGATTTCACTGTAAAGCTCGCAATACGGAGATGAAAAGATTATAATCACGTGAATTAAACACAATCGAAGTGAGAAGTATTCTATCGATCAAAGTGGCTACAGCTATGAAGGACAGAGAATTGTGGGAAATCGAGGTGCAAAGCCCCACCCATTGACCCACACTATTTGCATCTTGAAAATGAAAATGCAAAGTGAAAAATGAAAATTCAATCAGCTGCAGGTGGCACCAGTGCTTTTTTTTTTTTTTTTGCAGCATTCTAATGAATTAATTAAATTAATGAATTAATTAATTAATTAAATTCAGAATGAAATTGCAAAAGGTAAAATTTCCATCCATCCAGTTTCCAACCCGGCGAATCCGAACACAGGGTCACGGGAGTCTGCTGGAGCCAATCCCAGCCAACACAGGGCGCAAGGCAGGGAACCAATCCTGGGCAGGGCGCCAACCCACCGCAAGACACACACACAAACATCCACACACCAAGCACACACTAGGGCCAATTTAGAATCGCCAATTGACCTAACCTGCATGTCTTTGGACTGTGGGAGGAAACCGGAGCACCCGGAGGAAACCCACGCAGACACGGGGAGAACATGCAAACTCTACGCAGGGAGGACCCGGGAAGCGAACCCGGGTCTCCTTACTGCAAGGCAGCAGCGCTACCACTGCGCCACCGTGCCGCCCTAAGATAAAATTTTTACTTTATAATTTTACTTTAAATTTCCTTTTTTGCAGGAAATAACTGCCAGTAGACTGTTAACTTCAGCCGTGTAAAGTCATCTGTTTGCTGCCAGTTTAACATTGTGGATGTTAACCAAAAGGGCTTTATTAGTGAAAGAACTAATGATAGCGAAGCCAAGTTTGAGACTGTTCAAATGCATCTAGGCAACTGATTTGGCAAAGTGGCTTAGCACATTGTTAATCGAGCAGCTGAATTTTCTCAAGTTGTGACCCTTACATACAAAAAAATAAAATAAATAGACTTACCATCATTCTCACCTTAGTGGAAATTATGGCGAGATCCTTGATGAATACAGTTTGGTGGTCGATGAATATCTTCATGAGGCAGGTCTACTAAAGTTCTTCTGGTGAGTACCTAAAAATGAGGAGTCATCCTGGACAGGTTAAAGTTTTCCATGATTTAAGGATGATTTGTCATCTGCTATACAAAAGCCAAAGAGGTTATGCCAGCTAACATGGAAAGCTATCACTGTAGCAAATAGTTCTTTACTCCATCAGAGCAGAATAAAATATTTTCAGCAATCTAAAAACAGATGTTATATCTCAGTGTAATGTTCATCTGTCCAACGCGGTGATTAAAAAAAATAAAAATAAACAGCATTCAGTGAGCAATGGTTACCGTAACACCCCAGTGTTCACTCTTGCTCATGCTAGACCAGTCAATTGATTGGCACAGGATATTGGAATACTGCTGCTGGTCATGTGAATCCATTTTTAGGAGAATAGTACCCATTTCCAAATTGGACTTTTTCAGCATAATAAAGTTTAATGTCAAAAGGCTATGGAAATCTTGAAATAGTATCATGGAAATACTAATAAATTCAAATTCACACAGTGCGCTTTCTAGATACCAGATCTCAATCAATGCCAGCATCTCGTATTCAGAACAGACATTAACCAATAGCTAATCTGCAAGAACTATGAGAAAACTAGAGACGAAAAGGGCCAACGGCTCTGTGCTTGATGGTCATTGAACTCTCAACATTTTGCTAAGTTTGCTGCCCCCCAAACATTCCAGCTGGACTAACAGTATATGAGGACCAACTCTCTATTAGGTAGGTGCACCTAATAAAGCTGTAACCATAGTTTCTAAGAGATGGCATTTGTTGAACATCATGAATATAATAAAATGATAATAACTACAAGTACAAAGAACAGTGAAAACGACTATGTAAACAATCATAAAATGAAACACTTAATGCATCAATAAATATCAAAAGCAGGCTATAGTAAAATAATGTGTCTATCAACCTTCCTTTTTTAAAATGTTAGGACTGACTGGATACCCATTTTATTTGCTGGTTGACCATTCTAAACCAGTGGTTCTCAAACTCAGCCCTGGAATCCCTTCATAGCTGCAGGTTTTTGTTTCAACTAGTGGAGCTCTGGTCATGATCTGAACCCTAGACTCAAGAGCTGCAAGGCAGTAGTACTAATTAAGAAAAGCCCTAGGCCTTCCAAAACAGTATACATTAATGCCTTGTGCATTAAGGGATTTTTAGCATTGCTGCACCTAAAATACATACCAAAAAGTAAATGGCTATTACTCTGCTTACATAATAAAGGAACTGCAAATGACTGAAAAGCAGCAAGTACAACACTTCAGATTTTTAAAAGAAAGTATTTACATCATTAAGAACTTTTGTTTACACCAATATCAACTAAATAAATCATCACACATTGGGGTTATAGAGATTTCTTTCCAAAAAAACTGCAAATAACCAAAACATTTTATGATATAAACCCTGGAAACAATTTTCTTTTGTGCCCCAATCTGCAGCGATAATTGCACAAGTACTCCATTTGAAAACATTTAGCCTCTGGCACCTAAACAATCTCTCAAAACAAGTACCTGCAGAAGCAGTTAAAATTTTTAATTATTTAAAAAAAAAACATATATATATATATATATATATATACACACACACACACACAGTAGTATATATATAGTACATAAACACTGTGGAAACTATGGGCGTTCCAGCTGCCCCTACCCCGACACAGACAGGCAGAGACATGAGTTCAGCACAACACACATTCATTTCACATGTGGAGCGCACCTCCCTCGCTTCCCACAACAGCATAGTTGCACTAAATACACAGTCCTTCTTCTCTTTGTCGTCCGCCTCCACTCCTCCTCTTGGCAAGCTTCGTCCCTCTTCCTCCCGACTCTGGCTCCCCAAAAGTAGTGAAGCGGCTCCTTTCAAGCAGACTCTGGGGGTGTTCCAGATGGCTCATTAATCAGAACTGGAATTACCCCCTAGGTGTGGTGAATGCCCCCTGTAGGGCTCTGCAGCTCCCTCTGGCAGCCCCCCCACAAAAACCCAATAGGGCTGTGCCACACTCCAACTTCCAGTGTACCCTACTGGAATCCATGCTGCCACGGCTGCCCAGGAGGGCTGCCATCTAGTTTCCTGGGGAGGTAGTGCCCTGCCGATACTCTCTCCCCCCGTGCTTCCATCCAGCTGGCATCCTGGCCAGGTGCTGGCCATGGCTGCCAGTCACAACACACATACACTATATATCACTCTGAAGCAACAAATGAATAATTTGTAACAATATACATATAACAATGTACTCATCTAAACCATTAAAATGGTTTTTGCACACTAGATTTTTTTTTTGTGCTGAAATTCATCCTTCCTCTGCACACTGTTGCAGTTGCCCCACAGAAGTTAAGTGTGATTTTTAATTTTTTCGTGCACCTCACATCTAGAATAAACTAACTACACACAGTACACACGTTTTCATACCTGCTTCTATTAGGGCTGCGACAGCTCTGGGCAAATGGCACAAAACAGGCAGAGGTAGTCATACAGATATATACACCTAAACCAGAGTTTCTCAGTCACTTTTGAGATCACAAGTTGCAGTCGCTGGGTCACAAGCACAGGAGACTTGTTCACAGAATAATCCCCCTACACACTCCACTGCCACCGAAGGAATCAACAGACCTGTCAAAGATTTTTTTTTATCCTGGTTCTATTAGTGCTCAGGTTTGACTTCCAAGGTTTCAGTGGTGAGAGCTTTTAAAAATAAACAGCACGGTTGATCCCTTTGGTGGGGGAGTGCATGTGTGGCTGAGCAATTATACTTTGAACAAGCAACACCTTTTTTGTGCTCATTTGCTCATGACACAGTAACATTGATCTAAGGGGAGTCCTCCCATGAAACTTCAAGAGGCACAAGTACAGTGTAACACTATTTACATGTATGCTAAGAAACAGTGCCTGTACTCTAAATTTAAACTGAAACAGAACTGCTCAGTAAATTAATATAAGGAGAATGTGTGGCAGACAGCGTTTGGGTATGGTAATTGAACAGATGACGAATGAACTGCAAAACTACATGTTGCAATGCTTTAAAGTTATACTAAAACCAGTACTTACAAATCAAGTGTAGCATCAAGTCCTTCAAACGAGTCTTTCTCAATAGTCAAAACTGTGCTCAGAATCCTGCTCAAGCTTTGTGTATAATAAAGCATAAAAATGAGCATTCACAGAATCTATTTATTTCCTGCTTTTTATGCACAGCTATGACATGCAATATGAATGACCAATCATAGACAACTATACATCATTATCATGGGCTGAAACTCAGCTATCCAATGGTAATGAGCCTTTTCACTGTATGTGCCTTGACATAGATGAGACCTTTGATAAAAGCAGATTCACTCAGTTGTGACGTGCTGCTCACCTCAGAATATGTGTGTACATCACGTATTTTAATAATGGAAGAGAGCAGACACATTGAAACTTACTATGATTTATTTGAAAGGTAACACCCATGGGTATGTAAAAATATCATTATTACTTTTAAAAGACTTGTGGATTTCCAGCAATGTTTGCAAACAACTGTGAAATACGGCTACACCCTGCTGGCGGAACACATAGTGCATAAATTGTTAACCCTGATTTTTTCTTCTTTAGTGGTTATACATTTTTATATTTACTTTCTTCCATGTCTTAAACATTTTTGCTATATTCGCAATGAGACAAAAACACATAATATATATTGTTTAATTACAGAAAGCAGACAAACTGGGTCTGAATGCTGGTTACTAGTTAACAGAGTAATCATAATGTTGTTGCCATTTGCTTTTCAAAAAAATAAAACTTAAAGATGAATCAACTCATGACAACAAGAACTCATCACACATCATCTGGCAGCAACAGAGCAGCCAGTGCTGGTACATTGTTTTCCCCACTTTTCCTCACCCACTAAACCATTTGTAATATTAAAAAAACTGATACATTTCCATTCAGGTAACTTCAAAAGATACATTTTAAGATGGATATTAATCCATCTTGTTAACAGATAGATATTAAAATTTATTCAAGAAATTTGCAAGGGACTTCATAAATGTTAATTACATCAAAAGTTTCAATTACAGAATATTAATCTGAAGGAAACTGGAGCTAACTGAAATATTAAGATAGCTGCAAGACAAATATTTTGAGCAAGGTGATGTAGCTTTAAAAAATATGAAAAATGTTTATCGTTCAAATACCGTAACAGTTTTAATAAAAAAGCAAATATTGTTCTTGACATACCCCCTTACATATTATTTGTGTCTCCCCTCTAATCTATTGTGGAAGCATAAAATGCTCCATGCTAGAATTTGCTATATATGACTTGAGTGCGTAATTATGCAAATATAAGCTGTCAAAGACTGCATGACACCAAAGCATCAACAACTTCATAATAAACATTTGCGACATACTATTTAGAATATAATAAGAGAAGTAAAAATGCATGGAGACGGACTAAAGATTCACTGACCAAGCAACACTTACTAGGTTACAATGCTAGCAAAAAGTTTACTCAACAGTGCCCATCACTAATACTGGCAAATAAATAAAAGCAAAATGGGCTGTAAAAAGACATTTTTGTTTATCCTTTTTTATTTAAAATATTAACAAAATCATTACCTTAAATTGAAGAGAAAACTGAAAGGAAAAACAAACTCTTACTATACACAAATAATGTTTCTCAGATATACAGTGCCCAAATACACAGTTTAAAATTACAAATTAAACAATTCAGATGTGATGACAGTGCACATTGCTCACTTAAACTTAAGGGTATTTGCATACATTTCGGTCACACCATGTAGAAATGACAACACTTCCTCTATATAGTCTCCCTATTTCAGGGCACCACACTATTTGGGAGATAACAAATTCAGGTAAAGGTATACTGTATTTAGTACTTCGTTGCATACCCTTGCATGCAATGACATAGACATCAACAGGTGCCAAGAATCTTATTTGGTGATGTTCTAGCAAGCCTCTGATGAAGCCATCATCAGCTCCTGCTTGTTTCAGGGGCTTGTCCACTTACGTTTTGTCTTCAGCATATGGAAGGCATGCTCAATTGGATTGAAATCGGGTAAATAGCTTAGCCATTCAAGAATTGTCAGGTTTTTAGCGTTGAAAAACATCTGTGTTTCCTTAGCTGTATGTTTGGGATCACTGTTAGGATGAAGTGACCCAGTGAATTTGGAGAGATTTACTGGAACTTGAACAGGTATTTCTATACACCTCAGAATTCATTTTGCAACTGGAATTAGCACTTATATCAACAATGAAGTTAATTGTGCCAGTACCTGTGGCAGCCATACACGTCCAAGCTATTATCACCCCCACCACTACCACATTTAACAGATGATGTGGTCATGCTTTGGATCTTGGGTAGTTCCTTTATGTTTCCACTTTGCTCTTGCCATCACTCTGATACAGGTTTATTTCATCTGACCACAAGTCCTTTTCCTAGAATTCTGCAATCTCTTTCAAGTCCCTTTTCACAAAATGAAATCTGGCCATTCTCTGTATTTCTGTTCAAAAACTCTTGTGTGGATAGCAGTCTCCGACACATACATGTCTGCCTCCTGAATACTGTTTTGGATCTGTCAGACAGGCATTTGTAGCTTTTTCTTTACCGTAGTGTGGGTTCCTCTGTCATCAGCTGCGGAGGCCTTCCTTGGCCTACCAGTTCTTTTGCGATAACTGAGTTTTCCAGTGCTTTCTTTCTTAATGATATTCCAGACAGTTGATTTAGGTAATACTAAGGTTTTACTGATGTCTCTAATGGTTTTATTTTTGTTTTTCAGCTTCACAATTGCTTCTTTGACTTTCACTGGCATAGCACTGGTCCTCACCTTGAACAATGTCAACTAGAGACTCCAAACGGTAGAAGGAAGTTGTCATTTCTACATGAAGTGACCAAAATGTATGCAAATACCCTTACATAAAAATCTTCAATGAGCACTTTGATCTCATTTGAACTGTTTTGATTTGTAACTTAAATGGTGAAGCAGTAGGTTAAAACTAGGAAAAATGTGTCTTCTCCCAAATATTATGGAGGGCACGGTATGTCTCATAATTACTAACACCCCTTTATTTAATACCCTGTACAGAACTCCTCTGTCCACATAATAGCCAAGTCTTCTCCTATAATGCTTATTGATTCTGGAGAGCACATGACAAGGGATCGGAGATTCAAGGGCTCTCACCTTTTTAGCTTAACTCATTTTTGAACATGCATAGGGAGCTAATGTCTTTCTTGTCCTTGGTCACAATCATTTTGCTGTTTTGTCACGTAGCTTCACATGGCCAAATTCATTACTGCAGACTAGTCATAAAGTGCCATATCATGTATCCGTTCTGTTTCATTTTATTATAAAACTGCCTGTACGCCATTTCATTTGCCATTATCTTTTTCATTAGTGGCTCCGTTTCACTCATGAATATTGATGAGCTACCTTAGAGTTACCATAAAGTGCCAGAAAGCATAGAAATATTAATCTTTTTTTGCAGCATGATGTTATTTCATCCACTAGATGGCAGTAGAATACTGTCCTGAGAGTTATTCAGGCTTGTAAAGCATATCACTGCATGTCAGCCCGAGTGTGACTTATAGTTAACCTTATTTGCACAGAATTCCCAGTTAACCTTAATTGCACAGTCATGCTCAGGATTAACATCAAGGAGGCTAATAAAGATATAAAAAATAATATCTTACATCATGGTCAGTGGAGAGGAGAAAAGCTACAAAAACATAAGCTGCACAAGCACAATTAATATCAAATGAACTTAAACTAAATATTATGGTCAGCAAGTTAGTAAACAGCTGCATTAAGAGTGGTGTATTGTCACTTACTAACAAGTGCTATACAAAGAAAGGAAAACTTTAATGGGTTTACAGCATTCAGGTGAACTATAATTCCTATAGTGCTACATTGCTTCCTGTTTTGATACTTAAAATAAACAGTTTCACCTTAAAGGAAAGCACTAAATGTAAAAGTTTAAAAAGTCCTCTTCTCTTCTTCAATCAGGCTATTCTTCATGGAGACTTTGGCTTTGGCTATAGCTCACTTCCTTGTTGTGAACAGCTGGGCTTAGTAAAAGTAATAACGTGTGCTTAGCTTAGGTCTGAACAGCAAAATAAGGGTAACTCAAAATGCTACTGATACTTCATAAATCACAATCTTATGTATGCAACTCATAAAACCTGATAATCTTGAAAATCCAATGAATTCATTAATTAGATGTAACATACAATTCATAAAACACTCCAGAGGAATACAAAACGCACTATAGAATTACTTTTCTTTAGTACATTAAGACAGAAAAAGACTGCTTTAATGATATATGCATGATAAACACTGAAAGAAAAAAAGACTAGTTCACAAGTTATTCTTTTTTTTACATGTAAAAACTAATCAAAAGCCAAAGAAAACACTGTGTACATAATTTTATAAAATTTTGTGGAACTAGTAAAGCATGGTAAAAATGTAAAATTATATGCACACATGCAAAACAAGTATTTTCTGCTAAAAAATGTCTGGCACAGTATCATTTAAAGTATGAACATGTCTGCCCTGTGTATAATACAATACTGAATGTGTAATTCATATACGTGTGTGTGTATATGTGTGTATATATATATATTATATATATATATATATATATATATATATATATATATATATATATATATATATATATGCAAACACAGACACGTACAGATTTAACATCACACATTTAAAAAGGTTTATAATAACAGCACCATTAAATGTGTATAGTCACAACAGCATATAATAAGTATATTTAAAAAAAAAAAATCATTGAAATAGGTAAATGTACAAGGGTTAACAACAATGATGCAAATTACAGTGGACAACACAAGTGCATGTTGATAGCTTAAATCAGAATTTAAACAATATTTACATTTACAGAAAAATGTATATAAAAATATCACATATGGTTTGTAAAATTGATAAAAGTATTACAACTTAAATATCATTCACATCAAACATATTTAAAAATGTCTCTCAAATCAAAATTTAATCGGGACAACAATTCAATCACTACCATTACTTTTAAACTTTATCGCTTTGATTTTTTGGCAGGTGTTTCTTCAAGTTTTAGAGCTCCTCTTCCTCTGGGCATAGTAGGACTGGTTTCACTTTTCCGCCACTGCTTATTTGATTGACTAGACTGTACTCTTGATCTGAGGGAAAATAAAAAAAAATAAAAATAAAAAGTATAACATAAATGATAAAGACTGTGCTCACCAAAATGGATAAAATGCAGACTTGAATTACAAAAAAATTAACAAATACAAAAATATACCGCTAAAAAAATTAAAGGAACACTTTTTAACCAGAGTATAGCAACAAGTCAATGAAACTTCTGGGATATTGATCTGGTCAGTTAAGTAGCAGAGGGGGTTATTAATCAGTTTCAGCTGCTTTGGTGTTAATGAAATTAACGACAGGTGCACTAGAGGGGCAACAATGAGACGACCCCCAAAACAGGAATGGTTTAACAGGTGGAGGCCACTGACATTTTTCCCTCCTTGTCTTTTCTGACTGTTTTTTCACTAGTTTTGCATTTGGCTATGGTCAGTGTCTCTACTGGTGACATGAGGCAATACCTGGACCCTACAGAGGTTGCACAGGTAGTCCAACTACTCCAGGATGGCACATCAATACATGCCATTGCCAGATTTGCTGTTTTTCCCGGCATAGACTCAAGGGCATGGAGGAGATTCCAGGAGAGAAGCAGTTACTCTAGGAGAGCTGGAGAGGGCCGTAGAAGGCCCTTAACACTAGAATTACCAGAGCCTACGAAAAAACTCGTATATCCGGCCCACCTTAAATTGCTTCTTAAAACCGTTCTCACCTCTCCGCCAGCGTCTTTTGTCATCTAAATGTACTGATAAAGACAAGCTCCAAACAGCCGGCTATTCCATCCCCCCACCGACTTAGAACGTAAACGAACTTTTTCCAGCTCATGTCTTGATTGATTATCTTGGAGTGAAGTGGAGTTTTAGAGTAGAAATAATAAATCGTTATTTGGAACACATGCATTTCATGTGTGTTGCGTTTCTACAGTAATCTGTGTAAACACATTGTTAAAACAGAAACTTTTTTTATATTCTAGTAACAAAATGTAGGCATAAACTATATAATGTATGAAGCCTGAAATATCAAAGAAACACTTTCACAAAAGGTACAAAAAAAAAGCAGCTGCCAAAAAAAGCCGCCTTAGTGTGCGACAATAGACACTCGTTTACTATAACTGCCGCCGTGGCGCATCAGTATCAGTTGCTGACTACCAATCAGAAGGTCACGAGTTTGATCCTGCATGACTCCTTTTTGTGAAGTGTTCTTATTTTTACTGTTTTAGAATAAAAAGATACATTTGATTTCAGTCTGTAACAGCCGGTGTAATTTATGATATTTGTAAAGGTTAGCTTTATTTATTTATTTTTTTAAATTCACTTTTCATTCTCTGTCGCGTTCAGGATCCTTCCCTAGCCCACCTGACACTGCTGTTATCACATAAAGACGCGCTATAGCTCTGCAGTTTATCACGATACATACGACCACGTGTTTTTTTTCCCACAATCTTGCCAGTCTCCACATGTTGCTGTATGCTGTTTCTTTTGTACTCCAGGACATACAGAGGAAAGCATAGTAAAGAGCAGTAACTTCAGCGCTATATGCAATCATCAGACACTCCCCATCTGACACTGCTGTTTTCACATAAAGACGCGCTAAAGCTCTGCAGTGTACTTGTGACTGCATTGTCATACCAATGCTTGCGAACTGAAGTGTCTGCATGCACTTTTCGTGGCATTACACGTGTATTTTTTGAGCATGACCATGTAGCTCAAACACAGGAACATATGTTGATGTAAAAGTAAAACAAAACAAGTGCACTTTTATTCAAGACTATAACCGAAGAAAAAAGAAAGCACGTTACAGTAGGCGGTTGATATGACAGCTTGCGTGGTGCAATGCTAAGAACTGCTGATTTCCATTCTGTGCTATATAACTGTTAACATTTGAATCTGATGATTGCATATAGCACTGTCTTATTCAGTGTGCGCAAGAACATGCAGGTGGCCAGTTGCTGCGTGCTACAATGCACATTTTAAAAAAAGAAAGAGACAAATATATGTGACGTTTTGAAGAAATCATTTTATGCCGCGAATAGTACCAATCAGTAAACACTGTCAAAGTAATGCAATATTATTTGAAAACGAACAGCGTCAGGTTGGGTGTGAAGTTATACTGGCGCTGTTTGAGTCAGATCAGAAGCTGAATAAGCTGAACAAGCTCCTGTTCTGACTCTAAGTAAAAAGCATGAATTAATCAACAGAAATAACCGGGATCAACATTTTAAACTTAACGATTTACAGTGCATACCAATTTATAAATTTTATGTCTGTTTGAGGAAAAAAAAAACACTTTCTCCAAAGCTGGGAATCGAACTCGCGTCTCTGTAGCATGGCAGGGTTGCAGTGCTCCAAGTCAGCAAATCTTAGCGTTAAGCCACGGAAAGAGTTGTAGTATCCTTGAACCTTTTGTGAAAGTGTTTATTTGATGTTTGGACTTCAGGCTTCACACATTCTATAGTTTATGCCTACATTTTGTAACATTTATTACTAAAATATGAAAATGTTTCTGTTTTAGCAATGTGTTTACACAGATTACTGTAGAAACGGAACACACATGAAATGCGTGTATTCCAAATAACGATCTATTATTTCCATTCTAAAACTCCAGCAGTTCTGTCACTCCCTTATAATCAAACAAGGCATGAGCTGGGAAAACTTTGTGAACGTTCTGCGACAGTGGGGGATGGAATAGCCGGCTACTTGCTGCTCGTCTTAATCAGCACATTTAGAAGACAAAAGAGAGGTGAGAACGGTTTTAAGGTGGGCCGGATTTACGAGTTTTTTCGTAGACTCTGGTAATTCTAGTGTTAACCCATCAGCAGGACTGGTATCTGCAATTTTGGGCAAGAAGGAACAGGATGAGCACTGCCAGAGCCCTACAAAATGACCTCCAGCAGGCCACTGGTGTGAAAGTCTCTGACCAAACAATCAGACTTCATGAGGGTGGCCTGAGGGCCTGACATCCTCTAGTGGGCCCTGTGCTCACTGCCCGACACCATAGAGCTCGTTTGGCATTTGCCACAGAATTCTAGAATTGGCAGGTTCACCACTGGCGCCCTGAGCTTTCACAGATGAAAGTAGGTTCAC
Source organism: Erpetoichthys calabaricus (assembly GCF_900747795.2). NCBI lineage: Eukaryota > Metazoa > Chordata > Cladistia > Polypteriformes > Polypteridae > Erpetoichthys > Erpetoichthys calabaricus. Next base: position 97,057,556 of record NC_041398.2, on the reverse strand, counting down.
CCTGAGCGCATGTGACAGACGTGAAAGGGTCTGGAGAACACTGTTCACCATAATCGTAAGGCTGTGGGTTAGTGATGGTCTGGGGAGTCATATCTATGGAGGGACGCACAGAACTCTACAGGCTAGACAACGGGACCTTGACTGCCATTAGGTATCGGGATGAAATCCTTGGACCCATTGTCAGACCCTTTGCTGGTGCACTGGGTCCTGGGTTCCTCCTGGTGCACGACAATGCCCGGCCTCATGTGGCAAGAGTATGCAGGCAGTTCCTGGAGGATGAAGGAATTGATACCATTGACTGGCCCCCATGCTTGCCTAACATAAATCCAATAGAACACCTCTGGGGCATTATGTTTCGGTCCATCCGATGCCGCCAGGTTGCACCTCAGACTGTCCCAGAGCTCAGTGATGCCCTGGTCCAGATCTGGGAGGAGATCCCCCAGGACACCATCCGTCGTCTCATTAGGAGCATGCCCCAGACCTTGTCAGGCATGCATACAAGCATGTGGGGGCCATACAAACTACTGAGTACGATTTTGAGTTGCTGCAATGAAATTTTGGCAAAATGGACTAGCCTGCCGCATCATTTTTTCACTTTGATTTTCGGGGTGTCTTTGAATTCAGCCTTCTGTAATTTGATCATTTTCATTTCCATCATACAATGTGGCATCCTTTCGTTCCTAACACATTACCCAGTCCATATCAGTATAGATACACAGCATTATTTTTTTTCCCGTTGAGAACTGATGTGTTTTCAAAGTGTACCTTTAATTTTTGGAGTAGTTTATTTTAAAATGAGCAAAACAATTTTTTGTAAAAAATGCAAATTTTTAAATCAATGGATTTCCATTAGTTAGTGCAATCTAGAGTAGTTTGGAGGACTGAGGCATTCAGAAACAATAAAATGTTTTCTGTAACTGAATTCTTAGCTAAGGGTGGCCTTACTCATGATCAGGTCCTTGCTTTAACACATTTTTATGGTTTCTTTTATTTTGTCCAATCCCTATTAATACACATAGACATCAATACTAATAAGTATTTCAAGTAAATCAGGATCCTATTTTACTAAGATAAGAGGTAAGGTAAGAACATTTAAAACTGGCCTGTGACTTGGCCTTGTGCTAAATTTTTTCTCTCCTCTCTTGTGCAGGAAGGCTATCTGTTCATTTGATCTGATAACGGAGTAAATGCAGGAGGACATCATCATCACTGCTTGTATGGTAAGTGTGTTTAAAGTGACATCTTCTGTTTTAAATAAATGCTTTGAGAATGTTTGTCTTTCATATATTAGGGTAACCCACAAACTAATGCAAAATGTTAATGTTTGTAGAAACATTTCACCACACAGCTCTTTTTTTCCATTAGGGATAGCTAACTTAACTGTGAAATTTCAGCCTGATTGTGAAACAGTTAAAGGTTTGATTTGTCACAACTTATGTTTTCTTACATAGGATTCTTAACTGGCTTAGTGATTAGTAAACAATTTAAAAAAAACTGAAATATATGAAAATGTATTAGAGCTGCTGATTAATCGCCATTAACATGTGTGATTAAAGCATTAAAAATTTCTGCAATTTAATTTAATAATGCAACACCTAAATGTGTTGATTTAATCTGGTCAATCTGACAATGCTTCACGCTTAATGAAACTGTGTCTATTAATAGTGCTTGACCATTTTCTGTGTTGTTTCTTGATAATGGTCTTCATTCAAATCTCATATTGGAACTCAGAATACAGCATACCATAATGAATCAGTAAGGGACATGATTGGACCCATATTTTCATACACATCATTTCACACATCACATCGTTTCACATACAGTTGTGTTCAGAATAATAGCAGTTTGTTTAAAAAAGTGAATAAAGCTCCAAATCCTTGTAATAGCTTTTATTTCCATACACGCGATTGCATTGGGGACACTGCATATTATTCCAAAACATTACATGAAGAAAAGTTTGCCAAATTTGTGTTATTTCTTTACAGAAAGTGAAGAAAAGGGAATATTAGGCTGTTAAAAAAATAGCAGTGTCTGCATTCGTTTTTACAAACTCAAACATTCACTATATAAACTGAAAAATGTTTCAAGATTTTGCTTTCCTTTGAATTACTTAACTAATACTTAGTTGTATAACCACTGTTTCTGAGAACTGCTGCACATCTGTGTTGCATGGAGTCGACCAACTTCTGGCACCTGTGAACAGGTATTCCAGCCCAGGATGATCAAACTACATTCACAATTCTACTGCATTTCTTGGTTTTTCCTCAGAAACAGCATTTTTGATGTCACCACAGAGGTTTTCTACTGGATAAAAAGGGGATTGGACTGGGCACTCCAAAACATTAATCTTGTTGGTCTGGAACCTAAATGCTGCTTGTTTACTGGTGTGTTTGGGGTAGTTGTTTGGTTGAAACACCAACTTCAAGGGCATTTCTTTCTCTTTGGTATAAGGCAACATGACCTCTTCAAGTATTCTGATGCATTCAAACTGATCCATGATCCCTGGTATGCAATAAATAAGCCCAACATCACAGTATGAAAAACATCCCATACCATAATGCTTGCGCTACCATGCATCACAGTGTGCTGTGGATTGAATTTAGTGTTTGGGGGTTGTATGTCAAACTGCCTGTGGCCCCTAGACCCAAAAAGAACTATCTTGCTTTCATCAGTCCACAAAATGTGGCATCATTTCTCTTAAGGACAGTCAATGTGTTCTTTGGCAAATTGTAACCTCTTTAGCACGTCTTCTTTTCAACAATGGGACTTTGCGGGGGTTTCTTGCCGATAGCTTGGCTTCACATAGGCATCTTCTAATTGTAACAGTACTCACAGGTAACTTTAGACCTTGTTTGATCTTCCTGGAGCTGATTATTTGCTGAGTCTTTGCCATTTTGGCTATTCTTCGATCCATTCAAAAGGTAGATTTCAGTTTTCTTCCAGGTCCTTCAGGTTTTGGTTGCCATTTTAAACCATTTGTGATCATTTTAGCTGAGCAGCCTATCATTTTCTGTACTTCTTTATATGTTTTCCCCTCTCCAATCAACTTTTTAATCAAAGTACGCTGTTCTTCTGAACAGTGTCTGGAATGACCCATTTCACTCAAATTTTCAGAGAGAAATTCACCATAACCAGCATGTACAATATTTGCTGCCTTCCTTCCTTCCTTAAATAAGGGCTGTAATTGAAATCTGTTTTTTCACAGAATTAATGACCTCACTAATTGAACTCCACACTGCTATTATTTTGAACACGCCCCTTTCAGTTAATGACTCAATTACACAGAATCAACAGCATGCATGTCATGACTGTTGGGTTTATTGGTTTTCTATTACTCTACTACACCTACTAGTTAATTATTTGCCACGTAGAAAAATAATTTCTACCAAAAACAGTAATTAATCAGGTTAGTGATGTCGGACTGCTATTATTTTGAACGCTAACTCTTCAAATGCAAAGAATAACACGAGAACAATTAAAATTAAACTAGTTATGCAAGCGGAGTGAATGAATTTCATTTTGTGCTGCATTTACATATTGATGGCAAATTTTTTTTTTTTTTTTAAAGTCACTTCGCACAGTATAGTGGAATGTCCAGATCAAGACACTGCTTGAAGTCTGCTAATGCAAGTTCGCCCATGAAATGTATGAATCTGTTGAGATATAGGTCTGAGTGGTGCAAGACATAATGTCAGGGGGTCAACCCTATCCCTGGTGACGAAAATGTATGTCATGGAGATTTTTTTGGATACACATCGAGGGATATCTGACCAGAAGCAGCACAGTGCAGGTACTACACATGTCTCAGCAGCTAAAGAGTAGATGACACAGAGTGGAATTGCTCACACTCTCCCCAATGCCAACATAGAATGTTGCTGTTTAATTAATTGAATGTTACCTACTATACTAGCTCTACCTTGCTAGTAAACCCACCTCCTCTTTTCCACCACCCTCGCTTATTGACTGCATTGCTGAAATTAAATCCTGGTTTTCTTCGAATTTTCTTAACATTAGAATTACCAGAGTCTACGAAAAAACTTGTAGATCCGGCCCACCTTAAAAATGTTCTCAGCTCTCTTTTGTCTTCTAAATGTGTCAATTAACACGAGCAGCCGGCTATTTCATCCCCCACCGCCACAGAACGTTCACTAAGTTTTCCCAGCTCATGCCTTGTTTGATTATCTAGGAGTGACTGAAGTGCTGGAGTTTTAGAGTGGAAATAATAGATCGCTATTTGGAACACACGCAGTTCATGTGTGTTCCATTTCTACAGTAATCTGCGTAAACACATTCTTAAAACAGAAACGTTTTTCATATTTTAGTAGTAAATGACAAAATGTAGGCATAAACTATTTAATGTATGAAGCCTGAAGTCCAAAGATCAAGTAAACACTTTCACAAAAGGTTCAAGGATAATACAAAAGCTTCCGTGGTGTAGCGGTAAGATTTGCTGACTTGTAATCAAGAGTCACCGGTTCGATCCCCATTCACTCCTATATTTGCCGTTTTCTGTATTTTGCTCCTCTTTTTGTTAATATTATACAGTACACACATACATTTGGTTTGCGTCTGTAACACACGGTGTGCATTTATAGGACTTGTAAAAGTTACCGTTTTATTTACTTTTATTCTCTCTTAATCACAATCACGATACATACTACATACATGGAGTTTTGAGACAATGGAATTGGACATTCTCTCATCTGAAGGGATAAAAGCTGACACACAAACGCTGGTGAATCTGTCTTCTTCGTGTCTCACCATCACTTGTTATTTAGTTTTATTGAGTGTTCCTGCTCATGCTGAATTAGTGTGCACCTTATGGTGTATGATGTCAAAAAAAAACAAAAATACACAGACGTAGGTATATATGATTTGGAATTATTCGTTTTATAACCTGTATAGTACATTTCGGAAAACTTTGTGGCACGGATGCAACATTATTCATATTCATTCGCATAACATCTTGCGGTTTGTAATCAGTGACTCCGTGTTTTTTTTCCCGATCTTGCCAGTCCCCACATGTTGCTGTATGCTGTTTCTTTTCTACTCCAGGACATGCAGAGGATAGAATAGTACAGAGCAGTAAGTTCAGCGCTATATGCAATCATCAGATTCAACTGTTCACACACACACGCAAGGACAGTCTTTCCTACATTTACAACGTGTGTACCTGTTACAATGTACACGCTTCTCTCTATGCTGTGGTTCCTATTACACACTTGAAAGAAAGAGACAATATATGTGAAAACATCATCGCACTAATGCAATATTATTTGAAAACGAACAGCATCAGATTGGGTGTGGATTTATGTTGGCGCTATTATTGAAAGAAAAAAAAGATCAACATGTGCGTTGATCCTGCAGCACTGAATAAGCTCACGCGCTCTAACATCCCCCACCCCACCCCCCAATCTGACTCTTAAGAAACAGCGCAAGTACAGACGCAAACCAAGTGTGATCAAGAGTCACCGGTTCGATCCCCACTCACTCCTATATTTGCCGTTTTCAGTAGTAAGCTAATCTTTTTGGGGGGGATGTTAGAGTGCGTGAGCTTATTCAGTGCTGCAGGATCAACGCACATGTTGATCTTTTTTTCTTTACTGTGTTTACTGTAGAAACGGAACACACATGAAATGCGTGTGTTCTAAATAGCGATCTATTATTTCCACTCTAAAACTCCAGCACTTCAGTCACGCCCAGATAATCAAACAAGGCATGAGCTGGGAAAACTTAGTGAACGTTCTGCGGCGGTGGGGTATGGAATAGCCGGCTGCTGCTCGTGTTAATCGGCACATTTAGAACACAAAGAAGAGGTGAGAACGGTTTTCAGGTGAGCTGGATCTACGAGTTTTTTTGTAGACTCTGGTAATTCTAGTGTTAAATTAAACAGTGACAAAACTGAGGTTCTCCTCATTGGTTCAAAATCATCATTATCCAAAACCAATAATCTCTCTTATTATTGATAACTCTGTTGTTTCCCCATCATCTCAAGTCAAGAGTCTGGGTGTCATCCTCGACAGTACTCTATCTTTCCAATGTCACATTAATAACATCACCCGGTCTGCTTACTTCCACCTATGTAATATTAATCGCATTCGCCCCTCCCTCACTCCTCATACCACTGCCATTCTTGTTCACAGTCTTGTCACTTCTCGGCTGGACTACTGCAATTCACTCCTCTTTGGTCTCCCTAATAAATCTCTTCATAAGCTTCAGTTAGTCCAGAATTCTGCAGCACGTATCATCACTCGAACCTCATCTATTCACCATATTACTAAGGTCTAGCAGCAGCTTTATTGGCTCCCGATCAAGTTTCGAACTGATTTTAAGATTCTGCTATTAACATTTAAGGCCATTCATAACCTCGCCCCTCCATATCTGTCTGACCTTCTTCATGTTGCCATTCCATCCCGTAACCTTAGATCCTCTTCCTCCACCCATCTGACCATCCCTCCCGCCCGTCTAACTACCATGGGGAGCAGAGCTTTCAGCCGTTCTGCTCCCAAGCTCTGGAATTCATTACCTGCGGAGCTCCGAAACATCAAATCATATTCATTTTTCAAATGCAAACTTAAAACGCATCTGTTTAAAATGGCTTTTTCTTTTTCCTTCTGATTACAGTGGTTTTGTTTGGTTTTAATTTTTAGATTTTCTGTTGTTTTAAGTTGTTTATAATTGTGTCTTTTATTTATTTATTTATTGTTCGGTGTCCTTGAGTTCTCTGAAAGGCGCCTTGTATAAATAAAATATATTATTATTATTATACCTAACATTATAACCTACATTAGCCTCTATTTTACTGTAACCGCTAACACTAAGCAGGAATCAGTGCAAATTGCTCATGCGAATATTCCATCCTTACTTTACCTAAGAGTAACAACTAAATCCAATATTTTTCAGTTTTGTATGTATCATTTTAAACTTTAAAAAAAAGTCTTGACATATTACAGTCAATGTTAGCTGAATTTAAAAAGATTACTTTTTGGAAAAGATACACCATATGAAACATATGATAACAATTGTAATCAAAAACACTATAAGTGTAAGAAGGCATGTACTAGTTGAAATGTAACAGTGTAAACAATATTTAAAGTAAACAAAAAAATTGTACATTGAAAAAAGCTAAATTATTTTCCTACTGTGCACTCGCAGGTGAGTAAGAAGATGAAGCAGAAAGCTTTCTTTTCCGAGTGGGTGTTGACTCTGGGCTCACCAACTTCCTCACATCCTTTGCAGATTTACCAGGCTTTTGTCTAAGAAAGGAGCAGAAAGTTGTATTAGATTCATCTAACCTTGCAATTTCTGTACTGGCCATATGTAGTACAGGGTTGAAGAAATCTAAACATATTTCAGCACAATCTGGTGCAAGGTACAAACCAGACTTGGGGGAAATTCCAGTTCAACACAGGACAAACCCATTTTTTCAATGACAAGGGGACAATTAAAATTTGCCAATCAATCTGACTGCATGTTTTTGGATTGTGGGGTGTAAGAAAAATATAATGTATTTTAAAAGTAAGTGTAAAATTACTTTAATTCGCTTTACATACTACGATACCACAGGAAAGTTGTTCGTAGTGTTTCATATTGAAAGCCACCTTTGCAAAATATGGCAAACTGACAATAGCAAAAAGTCACTTCTTAAAATAAATTCTGCATTGCAAGTAACGTTTATGTATTTGGCATATGACAGAATGCAGTGTTTAGCATTAACTATTTCATCGATTTTACAATCTAGGCTCGAGACTGGATCCCATTTCTTTTCTGTGTGGAGTTTGCAAGCTCTCTCTGTCTCTGCATTGTTTTTTCTCCCACACTTCAAAGATGTGCAGGCCAGGTTGATTATCTTTTTTTATACTGGATCTCTACGACTGTGACTGTTGGTGTTCACATAAGTGGGCTTTGTGATGGATCTCCTGCGATCCTGAATCAGATTAAACAGGTTTGTGAATGTCATATTATATATTTACATGAACAAAAATATAATTCAAAACCAATGTTGCTACATTTGCTTCCAGTGATCCATGATAGGTTTTTGACCTTGAAGATATTGTAGGAGTAGACAAAAGACATGACTGGCCATATGGATATAAAAGGACTCCACAGTTATGTCAATGCCAATTTATAAGAGTTGCATCATGTCCTGCAATGAGTCTTTTGCATTCTATTTCCTTCTTTCAATACTTTAACATTTTAATTACACTTATAGATATATATATATTGCACACACATATGTAAATATATGCATACATTCCTCCCCTCCACCAAATGGGACTGTTTAACAACACACCCTTGGTGTATTGTATTTGGATTGTACTATCATAAGGTTATCTGCTTCTCCAATGGGTACTGTTTAACCTGGATTTAATAAACCTGAATTTATTATTTCAGGCCTGTTCAAGATTATATTCTAGGTTTGGACAGTTCTGCCAATACTGTAGATATTTCTAATTTATTCCTTCTGCACTGCTGCTTGGGAGCTTATTTTATTCTGGACATGCTCGATATCTAGGCATGTCAGAGGATTGGGACTTCATTAAGTGTGGTCTGGCCTCACTTGGGGAGGCAAAATGTGGAAGGGGTGGGGGTCTGAAGGAGGAGAGAAAGAGAGCAAGCTATTCTTTTTATCCCCACAATTATCAGTGGCAACACAATAATCAGCTTCATAGTCATAACTCCCAGCAATATTGGAAATTGAGGTTAAAGCTATCATATGTAATAATTTACTGCCTTAATTTAAGACTATAAAATGACAACAAAAATTCTGAAACAATGCCTCTATGACCAAACAGTGAACTTTGTGAGCTGGATTGTCAAAGGTCTCGATAATGAATTAAAGAGGAAGAAAGTATTCACACACCTAATAGGTGTAAACGCCAAGATAGTACTTTTACAATAAACTCACTTAATCAGCACGGATCAGTTTCATTTGCAAAGAGATTGGACTGGCCAAATATTCCACTCCAGCTATAGAAAGAAAACTAGAGGTGTAGGAATCTTAATTCAAAGAACAATTTCATTTGTGGCATCAGATGTAGTATCTGATACTGAAGCGCTAAAATGTGATGGTGATGGATAATTTATTTAATTGTAAAGTAATTTTGATAAATATCTATTCTTCCAATGTGGATCATAGGACTTCATCCAAAATGTATTTGCATCCAGTCCTTACTTGAACATTCATAAAATTATAATGGCTGGAAACTTTGTGTTTTAAATCCAGACCTGCATAGGTCTTCAGCTACAGGGGCAAGAACATCTAGCACTACAAAAATAATCATACAGTTTTAACTGATCAAAACTTATTACAGCCATGTAGATTTCTAACTCCATACTTAAGAGCATATTCCTTCTTCTCATCAGTATATCATTATATTCAGGAATTGATTATTTCTCGCCCACGATCAAATCTTGCAAGTATGATGCTATTGTTATCTCCAACCATAAAGCTCAAATCATTATGCCCCACATAGTCATCTCACAGCTATTGTCTTAACCACATTATTAACTAACGAGAACTATACAGAATTTATATCCAAGAAAATGGATTAATTTTTTAGAGATAAATGCATCCTCAGAGGTTTCTGAAGGAACTAGGGGGCTCCGCCCCCTGCTCGCTTCGCTCGCCAACCCCTGGTGTTGGGAAATTACAAAGAGCGTGATGTATGAATGAGATATAGCATACTGTGAAGGTGTAGATGACGCAGATAGGAAGCAAACAATAAAGTGTTTGGCACAGTGTAAAGGTTTATTGGAAAATTTCTTTGTAAACAACATTAGTAGTAAAGATGGTGTCTTGTCCTTGAATGAGTTTTCCTTGGCATGGAGCATTTATGACCTTAACTTTAACGTCAGATGAACGTCAAAGTTGTGAGAAGGCCACATAAAGTTGTCCATGTACAAAAACGGGCTCAGATAGGTAGATGCCAACCTTGTGCATGGTTTGTCCTTGTGATTTGTTGATGGTCATGGCAAAGGCAGGTTTAATGGGGAATTGTTTCCGTTTAAGTGTAAAAGGTAATTCCAGGTCAGAACTTGTAAGGTCAATTTTAGGAATTAGAACAGTATTGTTAGCATGTGATCCTGTAAGAACTGTTGCTTGAATAACATTGTGTGTTATGGTGTAGACGACTAAACGTGTACCATTGCATAAACCCGGTTTAGTGTTAAGATTTCTTAATAGCAGGAGTATTGTTCCGTTTTTAAGGCTAAGACTGTGTTGCGGTAATCCGGCTGGGTTAATAGTGTTCAAATATGCTAAGGGGAAATTAAGATGGTCATTGTCGTCATCAGAGTCAACTTTGTCAGAGCTTAGAAAGAGGTGTGACTCTCCAGGAAGTAATGAAATGACCTGGTTATTAATGTGATCAACAGTAATATTTTTTGGACATAATATACTTCGTTGTGTTAAAAGGGGCATTTGGTCTAATGAGACCGCTGTTCCAAATGTCTCCGTAAGTAAGTCGTCGCAGATGAAGGGTTGAGGAATTGTAATAATATCTGGGTGAAATCCATCTGTATTGGTGAGTGTACAATGTTCTAGTTGTAATAACCAATTGTTATATTCGGGATCTGGAAATCGCATGTTTTGTACCAAGTGTATCTTTAGAAAGCAATGGCAATTGTTCGCGTAACATTTTTTGTTCCGCGGTTTTAGAAGCTTGCCGAGGTGAATTTTTTTTTTTGATGCGGGTTCGTGTTTGTGGTCCTGTTACTCAAGCCGTCTACTTTTGTATCCGTGATCGTGAATTGATGACTTGTTTGATCTTTATCGTTAGGAATATGGATAAGTAATAAGTAGGACTGAACTCACTGTTAATATGCGGACTGTTCGTTTCTTCGTATTATCACCAATCAGGTCTCGCGCCTGTATATGTATTGTAGTTCGGTCTCGTGTTGTTTATATGACGTCGTCGCGTATTTTAAGGTGGACTGAATAATAGCTGAGTGCATGGCATGTGGAGCAATAGGTAAGAACTGTCTAAAATCTACTCCTAATAAAAGTACCTTTACTCCAAAGGGAATATTATTATTCATCAACGCAATGCCAGTAGGATGTAATGCAGTTCATAAAGTTTTTACTTTCAGGTACTTCGTTAGTTAGAAGCTTCTGTAGATATGCAGGATATGAATGTAAAGGAGGCAGTGTAATTTGACTTTTTTGACAACAACGTGTAAATTCATTACTTGTATTGCCATTTGTTTCTTCAGGGAAGTTAAGTGAATGACAATGATTGCAAATGACATTCATTAATCCCAATGAATTTTCATGAAAAGTGGACTTATTATTGAACGCGCTGTCAGCTAACTGGCGCAATCGTTAGTGTGGTCGTGGGTCTGAATCGTCCTTTTTGTGTACGTTTCGCGTGCTACGTCCGTAGTCTGTCCCGTTTCGTGTCCAATGGGCTTTGTGTGGCGCTCGCGGCTTGTTTTTTTTTTGTGTGCTGGGGGCTTGTTGCCTGAGTTTATATTTCTGTTAGTGGAGGGGGTGTTTGTGTGTCGTGGGGCTGAATCGTCCTTTTTGTGTGCGAACCGTTTCGTGTGCTATGTGTGCCTGCGTGTGACTCCTTTGTTTTTGGTGTCCTAGGGGTGCGTGGCCTCATTTCTTATTTCAGTTACTGGAGGGGGGCTTTGGGTGTCATGGGTCTCAATCCTCTTCTTTGTGTGTGTCCCGTTTCGTGTGCAATGGCTTCGTGCATTTACGTTGCATTCCATCCGGCCGGTTTCCGTTGCTTGGAGGGGGGGGGGGGGTGGGGGGGGGGGGGTTGTTTGTGGGGCACCTGCGCAGTACGTCTTTTGCGCCCACGGCCCATGGCCGGATGTCCCTGCGTCCATCCGGTTTAGCATTCTCAGTTAGTAATATGGATACTCTAGGAAACTGAAGGCATTTTTAAGAGGACAGATTATCTTATATCTCTCTCACAAAAATAAATGGTAAACCAAGAAGGCTTCATAGTTAATCAGTGAAATTACCAGAACAGATCAAGAACACGTCAGGTGTCCAAATTAAGCACTTTTTAGGAAAAGACAGGATTTACAATCAGAACTCAACCTCTTGATAACAAAAGAAACAGAACAACTCATTCTTAATCACGACATCGTTAATATGAACGCAGAGAGGAGGCTAACAAGTTCTTAGCTCAAAAAAACGACAAACAGGAAGTTTGCAATGCAGTATCAGTAATCACCAAAACAGATGAGGATAAAATCATTGACCATAAAAATATAATGCACACATTTAAAGACTATTGTAAGTCCTTATAGTCTACTCAGTTTAAAGAATATAAGACACAATCTAATGCATTTATTGATACAGTACGGATACCACAGTTGGATACTCTCAGTGCAGAGAAACTGGATAAAACTCTGACACTACCAGAATTACTAGACACTATAAACTCACTTCAGAGTGGGAAAGCACCAGGTCCTGGTAGCTACCCTGCTAAATTTTATAAAACATTTTCAATTAAGTTAGCTCCCATTTTATTAGCAACATTTACAGAAGCCAGAGACAATAAAATTCTACCTCAAACTTTTTGCCAAGCATTTCCATTTTTCCTAAGAAAAATAAGGATGTATTTCAATGTGCATCATACACACCAATATCACTTCTGAATAATGATGTTGAGATACTCTCCAAAGTTCTAACTAGAAGAATTGAGAAAGTGTTCCCTTCGGTAATATCACAAAACCAAACCAGATTTATTAAAGGTATACACTTAGCTTCGAATCTTTGATGCCTATTTAATATAATATAATATATGAATACAGTAATCCCTCCTCCATCGCGGGGGTTGCGTTCCAGAGCCACCCGCGAAATAAGAAAATCCGCGAAGTAGAAACCATATGTTTATATGGTTATTTTTATATTGTCATGCTTGGGTCACAGATTTGCGCAGAAACACAGGAGGTTGTAGAGAGACATGAACTTTATTCAAACACTGCAAACAAACATTTGTCTCTTTTTCAAAAGTTTAAACTGTGCTCCATGACAAGACAGAGATGACAGTTCCGTCTCACAATTAAAAGAATGCAAACATATCTTCCTCTTCAAAGGAGTGCTTGTCAGGAGCAGAGTCTGTCACAGAGATAGAGAGAAAAGCAAACAGATCAATAGGGCTGTTTTTCTTTTAAGTATGTGAAGCACCGGCGGCACAAAGCTGTTGAAGGCGGCAGCTCACACCCCCTCCGTCAGGAGCAGACAAAGTGAGACAGAGTTTGTTTTTCAATCAAAAATCAATACGTGCCCTTCGAGCTATTAAGTATGCGAAGCTCCGTGCAGCATGTCGTTTCAGGAAGCAGCTGCACAAAAGATCACAAAATGAAGATAATCTTTCAGCATTTTTAGACGAGCGTCCGTATCGTCTAGGTGTGCGAACAGCCTCCCTGCTCAATCCCCCTACGTCAGGATCAGAGAAAGTCAGCGCAAAAGAAAGAGAAAAGTAAGCTGGGTAGCTTCTCAGCCATCTGCCAATAGCGTCCCTTGTATGAAATCAACTGGGCAAACCAACTGAGGAAGCATGTACCAGAAATTAAAAGACCCATTGTCCGCAGAAACCCGCGAAGCAGCAAAAAATCCGCGATATATATTTAAATATGCTTACATATAAAATCCGCGATGGAGTGAAGCCGCGAAAGGCGAAGCGCGATATAGCGAGGGATTACTGTATATAAATTGGACCTATGAAGTCCAATACTCCAGAGATCTTATGCTTGGATGCAGAAAAAGCATTTGACATGGTTGAAAGATACTACCTATTCACCACATTGCATAAATTTGGGTTTGGCCTGAACATAAGTGCATGGATCAAACTACTGTATACCAGTCAAGAAGTTTCAGATTGTATTAACAACATTATTTCAGACTACTTCAAACTAAAATGTGGTACTAGATAAGGACGCCCCCTGTCACCAATGCGATTTACAATTGCCATTGACTATTCACTTTCGAAATGCATCAGAGATAAAGGGGATGTCTATATCACACCCAACAAAATTAATTTGAACAGAAGTTTTTTTTTTCCAGGGAATTCCCCAGAAAACAACATTAGACTGGCCCTTTTATCATTCATTTGAAACCGAAATATCCACACATCCAAAGGGTTTAACTACAACGACCTAAATCAGAAGGCGGCATGGCTCTAACTTATTTTCAATTTTGTTACTGGGTGTCAAATATACAAGCTCCAAAAACCTGGACATTGAAACAAATAGATAAACAAACACTATCTTGGTCTGCGATAGAAATGAAATCCTGCAGTACTTCTTTATACTCCTTGCTTTGTACACCAGAAAATACAAGGTATCGTCAATATACTAACAACCCAATTGTCTTTCATTGACTCAGAATATGAAACCAATGTAGGAAGCACTTCCAAGTTAGAGAAGCTTTTATCTGTGGCACATCTACATGATAACCACCTTTTTCCACCCTCTTTTTCCAAACTCTCAGTTTTTAATGTATGGAAAACGTATGGGATGAAATCATTTAGAGATTTGTATATAATGTCTTTGCATCCTACAAACAATTACACTCGAAATTTAGCTTCCCATCAACACAATTTCTCTATTATCTCCAAATTAGAAACTTTGCTAAACAAAATCTGCCCAATTTTCCCACCATCCACCTATTTCTATTCCAGAAGAAACACTGATCATTCTTTAAGAGTCAGACAGCTTTTCTATCATATATAAAACCTTTTTAAAGTCCACTCCTTTCAAAGATCCCAGAGTACATTGGAGATAGGATCTCTTACTCAACATTTCAGAAAAGGATAGGAATGCAGCCATGTGCAGAATACACTCTAGCTCTATACGTGCAAAGAATTCAATTGTTCAACTTAAAATCTTTTATCGAGCACATCTATCTTGTTTAAAATTGTACAAAATATGTCCTGGGCAAGATCCAACCTGCGAACGTTGCAATCTTGAAAACAATTGTTGAAAACTTTTTAAAAATCTGGCAGGCTCTCATCGATAACATTTCAGAATAAGCATTTATATTGGGGAGAAGGACTCCTTCACCGCTTTACTACTCTCAAAGTTTTACTCTGGCTGTTGGCCTTCCTCTCTTTCTCATGGGTGGGGGGTTGAAATGAATTTAGTTTTTTTAAGTTTGACTTGCTTGTATGGAATATTACTTGCTTTTAATAAATACAATAAAAGATTAATACAAACAGATAAAAATGTCAGTTTGGATGGATAAAGGACAGACAACAAGGGAGCTGAACATCAACTATAAGAAAATCTCACAGAGCTCTTTGTGGTGATTGTTTTAGAGTTGTTGCAGAGGGAAATTTCACTCTGGTGTAGAGGACGGGCACAGCCTAACCATTAACAATAAATAAAAAAACAAATGAGTAACAGATGCCTAACCTAAACTTATGTGGTTTCACAGTTGCTTATCTCAGTTCTCAGTAGAATTTTGTTAAGTTTCATGAACTTGTAAAGTTGGAGTTTACAACAGCATTAACCAAAACTATACATATAGAAGTAATGTATTGTACAACTGTCAAACCTTAGCAAATTAAGGCACAAACCTAAGCAAATCAGGAAACTGACAAACGAGATGTCATTGTGTTGGTATAAGATGTTGGCCATGACTCGAACTAATGGCACCTAATTACATTATACTGTGACAAACATGTAGCAGATTAACACAAAATATTAATTTGTCAAATAATTTAGCGAAAAGCAATCTAATAAATTTTGAGAATTTGAAACTGCAGTTTTTTCCAACCAGAAAAAGGGCTCTAACAATTTATTGATTTATTTGAGTTCGACACAAACCTTAATAACTAACTTATAAACATTTTTTCAGAAGGATTCTCCATGGCTAAAAAACTGGAGAAGCACCATCAGGGGTTCAGCTGCTAGGGAGTGACTTGATTTTAGTAAAGCCACAAATATTCCTGAATATTGGAAGGCGGTAATTGAAAATTATGCTTACTCTTTTTTTGCCATCTTACGGTTTTTGCAATGTTTTGGGATGATGCAAAGAAATTACAACAAGAACACTGTATACGTCCTGATGAAAAGAAAATGCAATGACTTTAAAGTCGAGATGGATAAGGTGCTTCAATGACGTAATTTTCATACTGTGATATACTGCTGATCAGTAAACAAGAGTTTTGCAAACAGTAGGCTTTGAATGTTTTAAAGTATTTTTTGAGTGACTTGCCAAGTAAGATACAATGACTGCAACCTCAGTTCACTGTTTGCTTCATGCTTCTAAATTACAGCTGAAGCCTCATGTATAAAACTTTAACTTGGGTTCCACACTAAAATTTTGCTTATGCTCCAAAGACAAAAACAGTGTCACTCACAGAAACCATGTGCATGCCATATCAAGTTTCTTTATAAATGTCAAATCAACTTTTGTGAGTACAAAGTTTTAGCGATTTTGGGTCACCTTCTGCCAGTAACCATATACCGTTCAGCCACAACATTTAAACCACCTACCTAACATTGTGCAGGTCCCCCTTGTGGTGTGAAACAGGTCTAACGTGTCAAGGCATGGACTCCTCAAGACCTCTAAAGGTGTCTTGGGGTACCTGGCACCAAGACGTTAGCAGCAGATACTGTAAGTCATATACATTGTGAGGTGGGACCTCCATGGATTGGACTTGTTTTTCTAGCACATCCCACAGATGCTCAATCAGACAGAGATCTGGCTAATTTGGAGGTAAAGCCAACACTTTGAACTCTGTATCATGTTCCTCAAACCATTTCTGAACCATTTTTACAGTGTGGCAGGTTGAATTATCTTGCTGAAAGAGGCCACTGCCATCAGGGAATACCCTTGACATGAAGAGGTCTACGTGGTCTGCAAAAATGTATAGGTTGGTGGAATGTGTCAAAGTAACACCCACATGAATACCACCTTCTCCTATAGTACATCCTGCTGTCATCTCTTCCCTAGGTAAATGACGTACATACATCTGGCCATCCAAATGATCTAAAAGAAAACGTGATTCATAAGACAAAGCCATCTTCTTCCATTGCTCCATGGTCTAGTTCTGATGCTCAGGTGCTTTTGGTAGTGGACGTGGATTCATCATGGGTACTCTGACTGTTCTATTGCAAAGTAACCCCATACACAGCATGCTGCAAATATACTTTGCATTCTGACAAAGTTCTTTTGGGGGATCAGACCAGACAGGTGAACCTTCTCACCCCAGGCACATCAATGAACCTGGGTTGACCATGACCCTTGTTGCTGGTTCACCGGTTGTACTTTTTTGGAACACTTTTAAAAGGTGCTAACCACTGCATACTGTGAATGTTCCTCATCACAATTTGTCTCTTGTCAAAGGCACCCAGAACCTTATGCTTGTTATTTTTTTTTGCTTCCAACAATTTACCTTCAAGAACTGACTGTTCACTTGCTGACTAATGTATCGCACCCCTTGACAGGTGTCACTGTAACAAGATAATCACTTCACCTGTCAGTGGTTTTAATGTTGTTGCTGATCAGTGTAAATAGCTTAAAAAAAGCCTTTTTTGAACATTCATAATCTAACCACAGTATAAATTTACCCATGTTCCTGAGTCACGTTTTCACTACAAACCATGGGAGAACATAGAAAATGAAATTTCAGTGAATGTAAACTTGAGGTATTACTGACTGTAGTAGGGAACATAAAAAACATTCTTTTTGCTGGTCTTTCTGGGGGAGTCATAAATAAAAGAAAAAAGAGTGGGAAAAAGTGCCAGCAGCTAAGTGCCATCATGCAGTGCTCAGCTCACCGCCAGTATACAGCGTGAACTGACATAAGCTGTAAGCACAAAACAGAGATTTTAAGAACATTCTTACTGAATTTGTGAAAACAACATCATTTAGGCAAGTAAATGTCCATGCTACAATACATACAAGTCTCTTTGCGTACAAAGTATAACATCCTTACTTTGAATTGCCATTGCATTAATTCCCTTAGGGGCTGGGTCTTGGTCATCCATGTGGTCATCCTTGGTCTATCTTAGGTGGCACAGGTAATTTATGTTTGGTGAGTGGTGTGAGGAGGCAGGCTCTGAAGGGGTACTCACTATAACCTGAACAATAGATTATACAATTGGTGCCATTTGTTGTACGACATACAATGGCATGCAAAAGTCTGGGCACCTCTGCTTAAAATGTCTGTTACTGTGAATGATTAAATAAGCAGAAGATGAACTGATCCCCCAAAGGCATAAAGTTAAAGATGATACAATTCTTTAATATTTTAAGCAAAATTACATTTTTATTTCCATCATTCAGAAGTACAAGATATCAAAAAAATAAAAAGAGCCTGAAGCAAAAGTTTGGACACCCGACAGGGTCAATACTTAGTAACACGCCATCCAGCAAGTACCACAGCTTGTAAATGCTTTCTGCAGCCAACTAAGAGGCTTTCAGTTCTTATTTTTCCCCATTCAGCTTTGCAAAAGACTTCTAATTGGTCAAGACTCTTGGGCTGTCTTGCATGCACTGCTCCTCTGAGATCTATCCACAGATTTTCAATAATGTTTAGGTCAGGGGACTGTGAGGGCCATTGCAAAACCGTCAGCTTACGCCGCCATTGTAAATTTTGAGGTGTGTTTCGTAATTATCTTGTTGTATGATTCATCCTTTTTTTAACTTCAACTTTTTTTTTCCAGATGGTGTGATGTTTGCTTCCAAAATTTGCTGGCATTTATTTGAATTCATTCTTCCCTCTACCAATGACATGTTCCGTGTGCCACTGGCTTAATAGTTGGAGAGATGTTCTTTCCCTGAAATTCAGCACCCTTTTTTTCCCCAAACATATCCTTGCATATTATGGACAAAAATGTTCCAATTTGACTTCATCAGTATACAGGAATTGTTTCCAAAATGCATCACGCTTGTTTAGATGTTCATTTGCATACTTCAGGCCCTGATTTTTGTGGCTAGGATGCAGGAAAAGTTTTCTTCTGCTGACTCTGCCATGAAGGTCATATTTGTTCAGGTGTCACTGCAGAGCAGAACAGTGCACTACCCACAACTAATGAAGGTCTTCTACAGTCAAGCTGGAGTTTTATTTGTCTTTCTAGCAATCCAAAAAGCAGTTTTTTCAGAAAGTTTTCTTGGTGTTCTAGACCGCAACTTGAATTCCACCGATCTTGTTAAATGCCATTTTTTAATAACATTACGAACTGAGGAAACAGCTACCTGAAAACACTTTGCTATATTCTTGTAGCCTTCTCCTGCTTTGAGAGCATCAATTATTTTATTTTTCAGAGTGTTAGGCAGCTGCGTAGAAGAGCCCATAGCTGCTGACTGTTGGGACAAGATCTGAGGAATCAGAGAATTTATATAGCTTTGCAATTTGCACCACCTGGGTTTCCTAATGATGACAGTGGACAAGCCATAGCTCTAACAAGCTAAACAAGGTCTGAGACCTTGGTAAAAATGATCTGAGACCTCAAATATCTTGCATGGTGCTCCTTTCCTTTTTTCATTGTATAATTGTACAAAACAAAAACAATATATTAATCTTGCATAAAATGCTGAAAAGAAGTGTAATCTTTAACTTTATGCTTTTTGATGATCAATTCATAGTCTGCTCACTTAACAGACATTTTAAACAAGGTTGCCCAAACCTTTGCATGCCACTGTAAACGGCATTGGTAGCATAAGCTCTTTTGGAGTATATCGGCAATAGCAGGCAAAGAAAGGAGTATGTTTTCAGGGATTGTAATGATTTTCTGGCTCATGATGATGACTGATTTATAAGTCTTAAGAGTTGTTGCTGAATTGAAGCCTACATTATGGAGACCATCACTCAGAAATCACACAATCCATGTTTCATTACAAGTTTTAACAACTGTAGGGTATTAGGCGATTGGCACTTTTCAGGATGAGCTGGCTGACCAGTCATGGAGCTCACAGTCATACCTGAGCCATCTTTTTGGGGATGGTATAATAAAGATGCTTTCCAGATACATTTAATTTTCTTTATGGTCAAGGTGAGCAGGCTGAGATCAAAAGGTAATTTGCAATGATTGCTGATTTTCCTAATGTAATCAGTGTAATTGACTGCACATATATTGCGATAAAGGTCATGCTACAGAATTAATTTTCTTTTGTAAAGAGAAATCACTTTCATTCAATATACAATTAATATGTGATGCTTAAATGTACCTGATTAAAGTTGCTGCAATGTGGGTAAATTCAACATATAATTCTTTTATTTTATCAAGTAGCAGTGTGAAAAGCAGACTTTAGGGTCATACTGTGTGTGATGGATAGCTTCTTGGTAATGCTACCACTGCCAAATATGTCATTCAACACACTACACACCTATTTTGAATTAAAAAAAATACATAGGTTACACACTAAGACAATTAACATTAAGCGTTGTCACACACGTGCGAGTAGGGGGACGTTGTGTTAACCAAGTAAAGGTAATTCCACGCCAGGCCGGGGGGGGGCGGGGTGCACTAAACCTTCTCCTGTTGTCTCTACAGACCAGCCGCGGGAAAACCTATTTGAATCAAGAACGTCACTTCCAGTTCCGGCGCCTATGTGAATTTCCCCCTGGGATTAATAAAGTATCTATCTATCTATCTATCTAGAAGGACGTCACTTCCAGTTCCGGCGCCTAGAAGGATGTAACTTCCTGTTCCGGCGCCTAGGACGATGTCACTTCCTGTTCCCTACATCACTTCTGGTTACCCTACATCACTTCCTGTCTGACCACTTAAAACCGCCATCTTTTCCAACCTTGATCAGTTCTGTCTTGGACTCCGTGCAATCAACAACTGTGTTGCATAAAAAAGAAAAACCTTTGCAGCTAGGAACATTATACGGGTGGCTGCCCCAAACCTTCCTTTACGTGTGTCGAGTCTGTTCTTTTACAGTGGCGTAGTCGGCAGGATGATGGCCTCCTGGAGAGATTGGAAGGCAAACCTAAACTCAACACACGTTTATAATCCAACAAAATATCAGATGGGTAAGTACCGCTCCCGAGTTGCCGAGTGGGCGTCCGTCGGGGTGTGTCATGGAAAGCTTGAATATGCTTCGACCCATCATCCTGTTAAAGGTCCGGGGAAAAATAGCCCCGGGACCCACAGGCTAGAGCCAAGTGCGTCAGGGAACGCATTGAGAACTTATTATGGCCTCCTGGGTGTGGGGACTGCCCATACATATCCCATGAAGGGCAAGCCCTTTAAGACAGGTGGGAGAAACCCAGGCTGGCAGGTGAGAAACATAATGGCCTGGATATACAACCCCGCTAAGGCAACTAAGAAACAGGCCATGGCTTTGTGGGCTAAGGTGGTTGGTTGGTTACAACCCCATAAAACATCCAGCCACCAAATTGCGGAGCAAGTGGCTTGCGCTCTATTACTTAGATCCCTATCTGGAAAATTCGCCCAGCCGGCCTGGGATTATACAGATATTGTCTCGCTAGCCGAGAAAATAGATCACCTCAGGGCAGAAACCGGCTTGGGAGTGTCAGAACGGGACTCGTGTGAACCTGGGCGTGCTCGCGTCCCTATTACACAGTCCCGCGGCTATAATGCGAGGCGTGTTCAGGTAAACCCTGGAAAGCGCCAGTGGGCCCTGCAAGGCGACGAAGGGGTCTGCGGGGTGATGCGGGAGGAGGCACGGTGCGTGCTCGCTAATCCACTGGCCTGTCCACATACAGGAAAAGTGCTAGTCAATGGAATTAAAGTTATTGCTTTATTTGATTCCGGCAGTAACATTTCCATTGTTGCTGACCAATTGATATTACCGCGACAATGGTGTAAGATTAAGACCCGCATTACCTGTATTCACGGGGATGTCCGGTATTATCGATCCGCCAACTGTTTTATCTGTCGGGATGGCGTACTTAAGAAGTTAACGGTGGCAGTGATGGATGATCCTCCCTTCCCCGTGATTCTAGGAAGAGATTGGGTCGAAATAAATAGCAGTGATAAAGGCGCTTCTTCTCCTCGTTCACTAGGTCTAGTCACGGACGCGAATTCAGCGCCCTCAACTTCCTCCACGCCGTGTATACAGCCGGCTGAGGAGCGGACTTCGGCCTCTAGTGATGACGAAGAAACACCCGGGACGTCGCAACCCGTGACGTCATTAGCAGGCGCTGAGACGACTCGGGACGAAAACCCGCCCCTTGAGGTCGAATCCGATCCTCTCTCACGTCTGCAGTTTCAATTCAGGCAGACGCCGGCTTCATTTAAAAGGGAGCAATGGAATGATGACTCCCTTAAATTTGCAAAGAATGCAGTCGTTCTGATAGATGGCCAACGCACCTCACATCCAATGCCACAGGGTCCTCACTTTGTGCTCAATAATGATCTGTTATATCGGATGGCAGAGCATGAGGGACAGATGAGGTCGTTGTTGTTAGTGCCACGGACTTACCGGCGACAGGTCTGTGAACTAGCACATGCCCATCTGCTGGGAGCCCATTTGGGCCCCAAAAAAACACTGGAGAGAATTAAACTCCGATTTTTTTGGCCCGGAATTAACGAGGAGGTTCGCCGCTTTTGCACATCCTGTCCAGAATGTCAATTGAGGCAAATTCCTAGGAGGGATCGTGCTCCTCTAGTTCCATTACCCTTAATTGATATCCCTTTTGAACGTATTGGGGTCGACCTGGTGGGACCCCTAGAGCCCTCCGCCAGAGGTCATAAATACATAATGGTCCTGGTAGATTATGCTACCCGATTTCCAGAGGCTGTTCCGTTGCGCTCAGCTACTACTAAAGCTATCGCACGGGAATTAGTGGGTGTATTTGCGCGTGTCGGAATCCCTAAAGAAATCCTGACGGATCAAGGGACTCCTTTCACCTCGCAGACGTTCAGGGAGACCGCCAAACTACTTCAAATAAAACATTTAAACACTTCGGTATATCATCCTCAAACCGACGGTCTTGTAGAGAGGTTTAATCAAACTCTCAAACAGATGTTACGTAAGGTGGTCAATGAGGACGGAAGGAACTGGGATCAGCTTCTTCCCCTCGTCCTTTTTGCATATCAGGAAGTCCCACAAGCCTCCACGGGGTTCTCACCTTTTGAATTGCTATATGGACGACAACCCCGGGGCATATTAGACGTTTTAAAAGAAGGATGGGAGGAAGAGGCAATCCCATCAACAAATATATTAGAGTATATCGCACAGTTACGTGATAGATTTGAGAAAATTAGGCCCATATTGAAAACACACATGGAAAAGGCGCAAGCAGCTCAGGCCCGATGCTATAACCGTGGTACGTCTCTGCGGGAGTTCCGCCCGGGAGATCGTGTCATGGTTTTAGTTCCTACCTCTCATTCCAAATTACTGGCTCATTGGCTAGGCCCTTATGAAATTAAGGAGAGGAAGGGGCTGGTCGATTATTTGGTGAAACAACCGAATCGTCGACCCAGCGAGCGGATTTACCATGTCAATCTGCTGAAACCGTGGAAGGACAGGGAGTCCGAGCCCTCCTCCGGACAGCTCCGCTCTCTCTTCGCGCAGCAATTACACCTTAATTTCGGAGACAATTTGACTCGCCAGCAACGTCAGGAGCTCGAAGCAGTTATCCTGTCTGTCCCTGAGGTAGTCAGTGAAACTCCAGGTCGGACCTCCTTGGTTGCGCATGACATTGTGACAAAACCTGGGGTTATAGTCCGAGAACGCCCGTATAGACTTCCCGAAGCAAAAAAAGGCTGAAGTGGAGTTGGAGATCAGACGAATGCTGGACCTAGGTGTGATTGAGGAAAGTTATAGTCCCTGGTCCAGTCCTATCGTTATGGTCAGTAAGCCCAATGGAAGTTGGAGGTTCTGCAATGACTTCCATCGGCTTAACCAAGTCTCCCAATTTGACGCCTATCCGATGCTGCGAGTGGACGACCTCCTCGAGCGGCTAGGTCATGCCAAATTTTTGACTACTTTAGATATGACTAAGGGGTATTGGCAGGTTCCCTTAACGGACTCCGCTAAGGAAAAGACGGCGTTCAGCACCCCTAGTGGTCACTGGCAGTATCGTGTCCTCCCATTTGGATTACATGGGGCCCCTGCGACCTTCCAACGTCTGGTGGATAAAGTGCTCCGTCCTCATAATTCATATAGTGCTGCCTACTTGGATGACGTTGTCATCTATTCCAACACATGGGAGGAACACATACAGCAGGTTGAAGCTGTATTGCGGACACTGGCAAAAGCTGGGCTTCATATCAACCCGAAAAAGTGTTACTTTGGATTGGTTGAGGCTAAATATTTAGGCTATCTAGTGCGCCAGGGTATGGTGAGACCACAGTGTTCGAAAATTGATGCCATTGTGAATTGGCCCCGTCCGATAACCAAGAGGCAAGTTCAAGCCTTTCTCGGCTTAGCGGGTTACTATCGCCGGTTTGTTCCCCGGTTTTCTGAGAGAGCTACGCCCTTGACAAATCTCACTAAGATGGGTCGACCTAATCACGTGGTATGGGATGATATATCAGAGGCTGCATTCTGTGACTTGAAAATGGCCCTTACGTCAGCTCCTATATTAAAAGCGCCGGACTTTTCCGTACCCTTCATTCTCCAGACGGACGCTTCGGACACAGGTCTCGGTGCCATGCTGAGCCAAAGCGTCGATGGAGTTGAACACCCCATTATGTACCTGAGCCGGAAACTGTTGGATCGGGAAACTAGGTATGCGGCAGTGGAGCGGGAGGCTCTGGCTATTAAATGGGCGATTACACAGCTGAGATATTACCTCTTGGGACGTGAATTCACTCTTGTGACAGATCATGCGACCTTACAGTGGATGGCCTTGCACAGGGAGTCCAATCCGCGTGTTACGAGGTGGTTTTTGGATCTACAGCCATATAAATATTCGGTCATTTATCGCCGGGGTGTTCTGCAGGCCAATGCCGATGCCCTTTTTAGATGCCACGACCTCTCGGACCGGTACGCCCGACCCGACGGGTCTGGGCTGGGGGGGGGGGGGGGGGGGGGGGGGGATAGGGGCCATGTCACACACGTGCGAGTAGGGGAACGTTGTGTGGACCAAGTAAAGGTAATTCTACGCCAGGCCAGAGGGGGGCGGGGTGCACTAAACCTTCTCCTGTTGTCTCTACAGACCAGCCGCGGAAAAACCTATTTGAATCAAGAACGTCACTTCCAGTTCCGGCACCTAGAAGGACGTCACTTCCAGTTCCAGCGCCTAGAAGGATGTCACTTCCTGTTCCGGCGCCTAGAAGGACGTCACTTCCTGTTCCCTACATCACTTCTGGTTACCCTACATCACTTCCTGTCTGACCACTTAAAACCGCCATCTTTTCCAACCTTGATCAGTTCTGTCTTGGACTCAGTGCAATCAACAACTGTGTTGCATAAAAAAGAAAAACCTTTGCAGCTAGGAACATTATACGGGTGGCTGCCCCAAACCTTCCTTTACGTGTGTCGAGTCTGTTCTTTTACAGCGTATGATTCAGGCGTTATAACCAGCATTAAAGGCAGCTGTACTGACAGAACATCTCAGTTAACCGAGATATAAGAACACTTGTGACTGACACATTATTGATATGTGCAGTGAAATGAGATTTTCTGTTCAGTTCAGTGCCCTACTGCCTGGAGTTGCCTACATGCCAACACCAAAAAAGTCTACATAGGAGTTAGATGGTTTAAATTTTAGGTAATGTTAAGCCAATTTTCATGTCAAGTTCATGTTTATGAATCATAACTTTTGCATAAGAAATGGCTTACACATGTTTCTGTGCAGAAGTGTTTTATACTTGTGGACCCAGGTTCATGGACAACACTTTTTAGAATACAAATACTGAAAAATCTTTTTAGTTAGTATCAACTTACTTCTCAACGTCTAACTGGGAAGTTGAAATTGATGTTTTTTGTTTTTCCTCCTTATTCTTCTCTTCAAGATTATGCTCATGATCTAATTTCTTACATATATCTTCACTTTCTTGGGTTTCAGTTTTTTTTTCTTTTTTGAACGACTCTTGTTTTTCTAAAATAATAAGAAGGTGAACATTTTTATGCAAATACATAAACCTTGTTTAAACTATTTTTTATTTAATAAATAAAAAACATTTAACTTAAAATTAAAGTTAAGCCATGTTAAACAGAACCCAATAAATTATGCATTCTACAATACTACTACATAATAAATGCTCCCAAATAAACTAAATTTGAAAGCAGTTAATTCATAAATTAAGGAAATTAATTATCAAACAAATGAAAATGTTTGCAATTTTTGTGGAGAAAGAAAACAGTGAACAAACTTTAGAAATAGTTAATGCTAGCCCATAAAAGCTTTGTTGGCACATTGTCTGCTGGTATAAAAGGGAACAAAGATTATTGAGAATGGCAAAGTGAATAATATGAAACATATTATTGCACTAAGCACTTTGGCTCATGCTTAAATAACATCCCCAATGTGAACACATCTTTGCTTGACAGTCTGAGCTGCTTAATTTGTGCTGACTTTGATCCACTGTCTGGCTTTCTCTCAAGAAGACCTGATTCCTGCTGAGGCAAAAAGGGCAGAAAGCCTGCTTTTGAATCCATCAGACTTTGCTAGATGAGAACATTACAAGAAAGTATTTCCTTATGTCAGTTATAGCAAGAAAGCAGCAGAGATGCTCAGGTCAAATGCAGACTTTCCTTAAAAAATGATAACAGAATATGGAAGACATATACATACATATATATATAGATAGATACAGATATAGATATATAGATAGAGAGAGAGAGACAGAAAATTTACCAAACATCAATTAAACAGCACCATATTATCTGCCAAAAAAAATCTTGCTTGATATGTTCTGTATCTGCCAGTACGTACAAATGACAAGGCTCTCAGGTTAGTTAAGGATACAAAGTAGTACCCTAAGTTCTTGTCTATAAGCCGGACTCATGTATTAGCCGGAGACCAAAAATCATACAAATTTTTAAAATAAAATCGTATCATAGATAAGCCGGACTCATGGATAAGCCGAACGTACTATAACCTATAACTAATAGAAGGGAGGGAGGTCAGTGGTCTCACTCGCGCCCATTTAATTTCTTTAAGGGGGGGAGAGAGTGTGAGATATTGGCGTCTCTCTCACTCCCCGCATGGCGCGGTTGGAGCGGCCGGAGCGCGTTCTTTCTGCTCTGGGCGTCGCCGAGTCAACACGAGCGCGTAGCGGTCATTTAAATTGTGATTTTATATGTAAGCATATTTAAATATATATCGCGGATTTCTGCGGACAATGGGTCTTTTAATTTCTGGTACATGCTTCCTCAGTTGGTTTGCCCAGTTGATTTCATACAAGGGACGCTATTGGCAGATGGCTGAGAAGCTACCCGGCTTACTTTTCTGTCTCTCTTGCGCTGACTATCTGTGATCCTGACGTATGGGGATTGAGCAGGGGGGCTGTTTGCACACCTAGACGATACGGACGCTCGTCTAAAAATGCTGAAAGATTATCTTCACGTTGCT
Source organism: Erpetoichthys calabaricus (assembly GCF_900747795.2). NCBI lineage: Eukaryota > Metazoa > Chordata > Cladistia > Polypteriformes > Polypteridae > Erpetoichthys > Erpetoichthys calabaricus. The sequence continues at coordinate 97,030,143 of NC_041398.2, read as the reverse complement.
ATCTTTTGTAAAGCTGATTCCTGAAAAGACATGCTGCACAGTGCTTCGCATACTTAAAAGCTCGAAGGGCACGTATTGATTTTTGACTGAAAAACAAACTCTCCCTCTCTCTCTCTTTGTCTGCTCCTGACGGAGGGGGTGTGAGCTGCCGCCTTCAACAGCTTTGTGCCGCGGTGCTTCGCATACTTAAAAGCCAAACAGACATATTGATTTGTTTGCTTCACTCCTTTGAAGAGGAAGATATGTTTGCATTCTTTTAATTGTGAGACGGAACTGTCATCTCTGTCTTGTCATGGAGCACAGTTTAAACTTTTGAAAAAGAGACAAATGTTTGTTTGCAGTGTTTGAATAACGTTCCTGTCTCTCTACAACCTCCTGTGTTTCTGCGCAAATCTGTGACCCAAGCATGACAATATAAAAATAACCATATAAACATATGGTTTCTACTTCGCGGATATTCTTATTTCGCGGGTGGCTCTGGAACGCAACCCCCGCGATGGATGTATAAGCCGGACTTATGTATAAGCCGATATTCTATTTTTTCATTTTCACAACTTTTTTCCTTAGATAAGCCGCGGCTTATAGACAAGAACTTAGGGTACAAAATAAAATGTACCAGCATTATCTCCTGAAGTTTTGGCAGGTCTTCCTCTTCGAGCTGGCTTCTTTTCAACTGATTTTTCTTTATCTTCATCCTATAAAATGATATATTTTTACATGAAACACGTTAATAAAATCTTAAATAAGGACTGGAGGCAACATTCTTTCTATAATTATAATTTCACTTATTAGATGAGAGGACTCTGCAAAAATATTTAAAAAAACAAAAAAAAAAAGAATATTTTAGTTATGGATATTAGAAATATTTCACATTACCACATGTTTATTATTAGTAAAATACTTACTGGTTTAACTTTTGCTTCTTCAGTGATATGGTCACACACTTTAATTGGGATCCCTAAATTAGAAACTACAAACAAACAATAAAAAGGACAACTATATAATGTAAAGCAAACTATAAAAATGTAAATATTAAACTATCTTCTTACCACGGTCTTCACGAGGGTACTTAGGTGGTCTTCCTCTTCGCTTTTTTCCTTCTTCCTTAACATGTGACTTTTCCTAAACCAGCCAAAGGCCGAATAGCAATGATATAGCATCACATGGTAGCCAAATAAATCATTCTTATACCTACCTGTATATATCTGGCCACAATAAAAATGATAAATGACTAAAATGATAAAGAAAACTATAAAATTATCATGTTAGAAAATTGTAAACAGTTAACATTTTTGATACAGCTATGAAAATAAATGAGTGAGATACACAGTAATATTACACAGCCAATCTAATCCGCAGCCTTTCAAGGTACGGTCAACTTTTTGAGAAGATGAAGATGAGGATTCCATGTTCCTTTGACGGCTTTTTACTCAAGTCAGTTAATGGGAGAATTATTGTCAATGACAGGACATGCTCCTCAATATATTTTTGGTTACATATATGGTTTGGCATTGATGCAGCAGCAGGTGTGACGCCCATCTTTTCAGGCAATGCTGATATAAACTGGAAAGTATGAACAGCTTCACTGTGCATTTGATCCATACCATACTGTAACAGTACCTTTTTTCTACTTGTACCAAAAGGCAACTCCTTACAACTCACAGTGCATAAGCAAGCACCATATTATTTTGTGACACCAACAGTCAAGGCATTATCCTTCAACCAAGCCCATCACCATTTATTTTTAAAATCTTGCTCTTCTGCATGTAGGTCTTCGCTAGCCTTAACCAAATTGAATTCCATCTTGAGCTGACACTGTTGCTATATTCACGTGCTATAGAAGATTTCAAAGTTTTTAATTCTGAAGGTCCCCCTTCCCACTTTAATATGTTTACATCAATTTTTGTTTACATTTTTGGGAGAAATGCATGCACTATTTAGTTGAGGACAAACACAGCTGCCAGGCTTGCACTTATTGAAAAATAAATATACAGTGGTGTGAAAAACTATTTGCCCCCTTCCTGATTTCTTATTCTTTTGCATGTTTGTCACACAAAATGTTTCTGATCATCAAACACATTTAACCATTAGTCAAATATAACACAAGTAAACACAAAATGCAGTTTGTAAATGGTGGTTTTTATTATTTAGGGAGAAAAAAAAATCCAAACCTACATGGCCCTGTGTGAAAAAGTAATTGCCCCCTGAACCTAATAACTGGTTGGGCCACCCTTAGCAGCAATAACTGCAATCAAGCGTTTGCGATAACTTGCAATGAGTCTGTTACAGCGCTCTGGAGGAATTTTGGCCCACTCATCTTTGCAAAATTGTTGTAATTCAGCTTTATTTGAGGGTTTTCTAGCATGAACCGCCTTTTTAAGGTCATGCCATAGCATCTCAATTGGATTCAGGTCAGGACTTTGACTAGGCCACTCCAAAGTCTTCATTTTGTTTTTCTTCAGCCATTCAGAGGTGGATTTGCTGGTGTGTTTTGGGTCATTGTCCTGTTGCAGCACCCAAGATCGCTTCAGCTTGAGTTGAAGAACAGATGGCCGGACATTCTCCTTCAGGATTTTTTGGTAGACAGTAGAATTCATGGTTCCATCTATCACAGCAAGCCTTCCAGGTCCTGAAGCAGCAAAACAACCCCAGACCATCACACTACCACCACCATATTTTACTGTTGGTATGATGTTCTTTTTCTGAAATGCTGTGTTCCTTTTACGCCAGATGTAACGGGACATTTGCCTTCCAAAAAGTTCCAACTTTTGTCTCATCAGTCCACAAGGTATTTTCCCAAAAGTCTTGGCAATCATTGAGATGTTTCTTAGCAAAATTGAGACGAGCCCTAATGTTCTTTTTGCTTAACAGTGGTTTGCGTCTTGGAAATCTGCCATGCAGGCCGTTTTTGCCCAGTCTCTTTCTTATGGTGGAGTCGTGAACACTGACCTTAATTGAGGCAAGTGAGGCCTGCAGTTCTTTAGACGTTGTCCTGGGGTCTTTTGTGACCTCTCGGATGAGTCGTCTCTGCGCTCTTGGGGTAATTTTGGTCGGCCGGCCACTCCTGGGAAGGTTCACCACTGTTCCATGTTTTTGCCATTTGTGGATAATGGCTCTCACTGTGGTTCGCTGGAGTCCCAAAGCTTTAGAAATGGCTTTATAACCTTTACCAGACTGATAGATCTCAATTACTTCTGTTCTCATTTGTCCCTGAATTTCTTTGGATCTTGGCATGATGTCTAGCTTTTGAGGTGCTTTTGGTCTACTTCTCTGTGTCAGGCAGCTCCTATTTAAGTGATTTCTTGATTGAAACAGGTGTGGCAGTAATCAGGCCTGGGGGTGGCTACGGAAATTGAACTCAGGTGTGATACACCACAGTTAGGTTATTTTTTAACAAGGGGGCAATTACTTTTTCACACAGGGCCATGTAGGTTTGGATTTTTTTTCTCCCTAAATAATAAAAACCATCATTTAAAAACTGCATTTTGTGTTTACTTGTGTTATATTTGACTAATGGTTAAATGTGTTTGATGATCAGAAACATTTTGTGTGACAAACATGCAAAAGAATAAGAAATCAGGAAGGGGGCAAATAGTTTTTCACACCACTGTAATTATCAAGCAGTTGCTGCAATGTGGAGTCTAGTCTATATGCCTTAAAAAACCTAAACATTTACTGAAAGCTGACAAGACGGGGCATTTAAAAAAATCATACTGAATAATGACCTACACTGCATGACACTTTAAGAAGAAAACAACTGCTGGAATAGTGGTGAATGCTTATCTGCAAACTCTCACCATGTAAGTGGCTCTATAAAGGAATTTCTGAGCCATACAAATGTGTCACAGTTTGAAAGCAAAACTTATGAACGACTTTATAAATCCTCTGTAAAAATGTGCCTATTGACGGTCCCACGGATGATGAATGTGGGCGAAGGTTCGAATTGTTTAGCATTTACATTGTTAAGGCTCAATTTGTTTACTGTCACTGTAAGTAAAATTAACACAATATGTTTTGCTTCAGAAAGTATGACCAACAATATATCGGTGCATGTTCAAAGATACCAATGCATATGTAGAGACCAAATATTGGCCTGATGTATATATTGATGTATACTGCGCAGTACTGTGCAAAAGTTTTAGGCAGGTGTGAAAAAATGCTGTAAACAAAGAATGCTTTCAAAAATGGAAATGTTAATCATTTATTTTCATCAATCAACAAAATGCAGTGAATGAACAAAAGAGAAATCTAAATCAAATCAGTATTTGGTGTGACCACCCTTTGTCTTCAAAACAGCATCAATTCTTCTAGGTTCACTTGCACACAGTTTTTGAAGGAACTCGGCTGGTAGGTTGTTCCAAACATCTTGGAGAACTAACCACAGATCTTCTGTGGATGTAGGCTTCCTCACATCCTTCTGTCTCTTCATGTAATCCCAGACACACTCGATGATGTTGAGATCAGGGCTCTGTGGGGGCCATACCATCACTTCCAGGACTTCTTGTTCTTCTTTACGCTGAAGATAGTTCTTAATGACTTTGGCTGTATGTTTGGGGTCGTTGTTCTGCTACAGAATAAATTTGAGGCCAATCATACGCCTCCCTGATGGTATTGCCTGATGGATAAGTATCTGCCTGTATTTCTCAGCATTGAGAACACCATTAATCCTGACCAAATCTCCAACTCCATTTGTAGAAATGCAGCCCCAAACGTTCAAGGAACCTCCACCATGCTTCACTGTTGCCTGCAGACACTCATTATTGTACCGCTCTCCAGCCCTCAACAAACAAACTGCCTTCTGCTACAGCCAAATATTTCAAATTTTGACTCATCAGTCTAGAGCACCTGCTGCCATTTTTCTGCACCCCAGTTCCTATGTTTTCATGCATACTTGAGTCGCTTGGCCTTGTTTCCACGTCGGAGGTATGGCTTTTTGGCTGCAACTCTTCCATGAAGACCACTTCTGGCCAGACTTCTCCGGACAGTAGATGGGTGTACCTGGGTCACACTGGTTTCTGCCAGTTCTGACCTGATGGCACGGACATCTTCCGATTTCAAAGGGTAACAAGCTTGATGTGTCTTTCATCTGCTGCATTAAGTTTCCTTGGCTGACCACTGCGTCTACGATCCTCAACGTTGCCCGTTTCTTTGTGCTTCTTCAAAAGAGCTTGAACAGCACATCTTGAAACCCCAGTCTGCTTTGAAATCTTTGTCTAGGAGAGACCTTGCTGATGCAGTATAACTACCTTGTGTCTTGTTGCTGTGCTCAATCTTGCCATGACATGAAACTGTCTTCCACAACCTCACCTTGGTAGCAGAGTTTGGTTGTTCCTCACCCAGTTTTAAGCCTCCTACACAGCTGTTTCTGTTTCAGTTAATGCCTGTGTTTCAACCTACGTGTGACATTGATGATCATTAGCACCTGTTTGGTATAATTGGTTGATCATACACCTGACTATAATCCTACAAAATCCCTGACTTTGTGCAAGTGTACCTATAAGAATTGATGCTGGTTTGATACACAGCTGTTTCTGTTTCAGTTAATGCCTGTGTTTCAACCTATGTGTGACATTGATGATCATTAGCACCTGTTTGGTATAACTGGTAGATCATACACCTGACTATAATCCTACAAAATCCCTGACTTTGTGCAAGTGTACCTATAAGAATTGATGCTGGTTTGAAGGCAAAAGCTAGTAACACCAAATATTGATTTGATTTAGATTTTTCTTTTGTTCACTCACTTTGCATTTTGTAAATTGATAACAATAAACAATCATTATTTATATTTCTGAAAGCATTCTTTGTTTACAGCATTTTTTCACACCTGCCTAAAACTTTTGCACAGTACTGTATATATTAATAATGATCCTAGAAACCTATAAGAAATAGGTGAAAAACATATGGCCTAATCTAATAAATTTATCTGAAAAAAATACTCCCTTTACAGGTGTCCAAGTTACAAAATGTAACACCTTAAGTTCTTTTGACTGAACTACGTCTGGCTAGAAGTATTACATTTTTAATGAATATTTGATTCAGTCAATAATGTCACACAGTATTAATAATGAAAGAAAAATTGTTCACTTGACAACAAATCTGCACAGACTGTATATTTTCTATTTTTTTTTCCAACCAATCATTTTGGTTGGAAACTTGAGGAAACTTTTATAGGAAGAGGCTAAGCATACCCAAAGCCACAACAGAAAAAGAAGACAAATTTCTGAATGTTAACAAATTGTTTATATTTAATCTTCTTCTGTATGGTATATAAATCATACTTATTATATAGCTTTGTGCATGTAAGAAATGTACATTATTGAGAAAAGCTATTGTCACCATTAAGTTCTCTTGCTTTTTTTCCTGAACATCTTTTCCCAATGGAGAGGCAGAACCGTTATGTAGCTGACCAAACTCCATGAATCACATAACAATTCTTAATGGAATGATGATTCATTGCAGGACACACTCCCTTATAATGTGACAATTTCAGCAGAGCAAGCACGCAGTCTAACAGCAGTTTTTGTAGCATGAGACGAAATCCAGACTAACAATGAAAAAACAAAAAAAAACATGCTCACTTCACACAGAAAACCTCCTGGCTAGGAAAAGGTTCAAGGTGAAAGCTGTATGTTGTGGAGAAGCTTCAATGCCACTTTATCTCCAAGAATTATCTAATTTTTAGTGTGATAATTAAAACTAACCTCTTCAGAGTCTCCGGACTCTGATTCACGTTTTCTTTTTCCAGATATTTTATCTGCAAGACAGAAAACATATGGTTTTATAGATTTTGTTACTTAAAACCAACTGGAATTTGCACTAAGAACTGTTTACCATATACAAATGTAGTTTCATGAGTACTACCAATGTGAAAGACTGAAACATTTTTTTTAGAAGTATGTATTTATATAAAACCTACAGTATTTCTGTAACATTACCTGTAAAGAGCAAAACTATAAAGTAATGAAGGCCAAACCTAATAGAACTGACAAGAATTCATTCCTATTTTAATGACTCACTTGATTCTCTGGGTAATGAGGGTGAGCTTGCTATATTTCCATGTTTAACACTTCTTTCTTCTGCAACAAGATTTTCCTCCTATGATGAAACAGTAGTTATTTCTGTAAAGTACTATAATTTTAGACTCTTGGTTAAAAAAAGATGAAGCATGATATAATGTTTAAAGTACTCCATATAATGTTTGTTTTTTCTAATTTTGAATATGTTTTCACAATAACAACTTAAATAGTATACACGAATTACATTAGTCAGAATAGCTATTCATGCAAAAGCATGGGTTTATGCCTCAGCATTTCAAAAACATATATTTAAATGTTTAGTGTATTTCGAGTTAAAAAGTCCTCCAACTTGAATGAACCCTCTATCTGATAAGCACCTAGCACTCAGACAACTGAAATGTGATGTGGAGTAAAACATAAGTCTAGAGAATTTCTTCTTATAAACTGGTCCTGCATTCTACAATCATGATGTTCTTATATTACAACCTCACTTGGCATTTAAAATTAATTTAAAGCAATGTACCCTATACAAAATCATGACACAAGTTTTAACTTTTACTAGTCAGAGGAAAACATGCAAGTAAGGGTTTAACTGGACTATGACTGGAAAATTGCAAACAAGACTTCAATGTATAAGAAGTGAGACACAATGGATCCTGACAATTACAAACAAATAAGTCTTACATCTAACATGCAAAACTGTGGATACTGTAATCAGATATAAACTAGAAAAATAAAAGCTAGCAAAGTACAATATTATGGGAATGTGCCCTTCCTGTTTATATTGTACATTGTTTCTTCTGGGAATAATATTTTAGCAAGAAATCAGTGCATTTTGCATGTTTTGAACATAAAAAGCAGATAATGGACAAGTAAATTATATGACACAAGTTGCATTAGAATCTTTTTTCCATGGACGTTTTTTATATTGTTTGCCATTGCCAGTACTGGTCACTATCGATCTCATTCCATTAGAATCTTTGTTGTGCAGTTACTCCACAAAAACATGAGATTAAAATTCTTCCTCAGGCCACCACTACAAACTACATGTGGTAAATAATATATAAAGAAAATTATTTTTAAGTGGGGTATTACTTTAAGGATGGTTCCTGTCTTGCTCCTAATTCTGCCAAGAGAGGCTCTGGTTATCCAAATCATGAGTTGGGTTAAGCAGGACTAAGAAGTTATAATATAAGAACTGACAGACAACAATAACACATGCAAAGCAATTTAACAAAAAATAAGAAAATATTTAACTTAAAAAATTGCAAACCATCTGTTAAAACTTGTAAAAATAGTTAAGTGTCAAAATAAATATACCTTGTTTGTTTTTGCGTCAGAAAACTGTAACACAATTTGTTCCTTATTCATATTACCTTATTGGAAGAAAAAAAAGTCATTAGACATCTCTCATGCCACTATCACAAAAATATATTTACTTTTAAAATTTGTTGCTTTGGTGACAGATTTGATAATACAAAGGCTGCATATATTTACTAGTGAAACAACTATATTTCCTTGTTAAACATGGCAAACTATGGAGCTACTTCTTCATTCATGAATTAACTATTTTCTTGCCACTGACTCTATCTTATGCATCAACCATTCAGACTTTTCTCTTCTGAACTTCAAGTGGGTCCATATTACTAAATAGTTTTAAAAAAACATGAATAAAAAGAATCTTGCATATCTCATCAACATAATTTACGTTTCAGTGTTTGCCTAATGAAAACAAATAGCGAACAAACATTAAAAGAAAGACATGACTGAGGTAATTTATAATCTATTTCCTGTAGTAGAAAGTGAATTACACTTGTACAGTGCATCCGGAAAGTATTCACAGTGCATCACTTTTTCCACATTTTGTTATGTTACAGCCTTATTCCAAAATGGATTAAATTCATTTTTATCCTCAGAATTCTACACACAACACCCCATGATGACAACATGAAAAAAGTTTACTTGAGGTTTTTGCAAATTTATTAAAAATAAAAAAAACTGAGAAATCACATGTGCATAAGTAGTCACAGTCTTTGCTCAATACTTTGTCGATGCACCTTTGGCAGCAATTACAGCCTCAAGTCTTTTTGAATATGATGCCACAAGCTTGGCACACCTATCCTTGGCCAGTTTCACCCATTCCTCTTTGCAGCACCTCTTAAGCTCCATCAGGTTGGATGGGAAGCGTCGGTGCACAGCCCTTTTAAGATCTCTCCAGAGATGTTAAATCGGATTCAAGTCTGGGCTCTGGCTGGGCCACTCAAGGACATTCACAGAGTTGTCCTGAAGCCACTCCTTTGATATCTTGGCTGTGTGCTTAGGGTCGTTGTCCTGCTGAAAGATGAACCGTCGCCCCAGTCTGAGGTCAAGAGCGCTCTGGAGCAGGTTTTCATCCAGGATGTCTCTGTACATTGCTGTAGTCATCTTTCCCTTTATCCTGACTAGTCTCCCAGTTCCTGCCGCTGAAAAACATCCCCACAGCATGATGCTGCCACCACCATGCTTCACTGTAGGGATGGTATTGGCCTGGTTATGAGCAGTGCCTGGTTTCCTCCAACCATGACGCCTGGCAATCACACCAAAGAGTTCAATCTTTGTCTCACCAGGCCAGAGAATTTTCTTTCTCATGGTCTGAGAGTCCTTCAGGTGCCTTTTGGCAAACTCCAGGCAGGCTGCCATGTGCCTTTTACTAAGGAGTGGCTTCCGTCTGGCCACTCTACCATACATACCTGATTGGTGGATTGCTGCAGAGATGGTTGTCCTTCTGGAAGGTTCTCCTCTCTCCACAGAGGACCTCTGGAGCTCTGACAGAGTGACCATCGGGTTCTTGGTCACCTCCCTGACTAAGGCCCTTCTCCCTCGATCGCTCAGTTTAGATGGCTGGCCAGCTCTAGGAAGAGTCCTGGTGGTTTCAAACTTCTTCCACTTACGGATGATGGAGGCCACTGTGCTCATTGGGACCTTCAAAGCAGCAGAAATTTTTTTGTAAACTTCCCCAGATTTGTGCCTCGAGACAATTCTGTCTCGGAGGTCTACGGACAATTCCTTTGACTTCATTCTTGGTTTGTGCTCTGACATGAACTGTCAACTGTGGGACCTTATATAGACAGGTGTGTGCCTTTCCAAATCATGTCCAATCAACTGAATTTACCGCAGGTGGACTCCAATTAAGCTACAGAAACATCTCAAGGATGATATGGGGAAACGGGATCATCAATTTTGAGCTTCATGGCAAAGGCTGTGAATACTTATGTACATGTGCTTTCTCAATTTTTTATTTTTAATAAATTTGCAAAAATCTCAAGTAAACTTTTTTCACGTTGTCATTATGGGGTGTTGCGTGTAGAATTCTGAGGAAAAAAATGAATTTAATCCATTTTGGAATAAGGCTGTAACATAACAAAATGTGGAAAAAGTGATGCACTGTGAATACTTTCCAGATGCACTGTATATCTTGAACATATCTTCAACAATATTAGTAATTCTGACAAGCTGAAACTTAACACAAAATTAACACAAATTTTACACAAAAAACATGTAGAAATTTAATTTATTTGGTTTAGCTAATGCTGCAGTTTATGTGGATGCAAATTTAATTGCTAAAACAAACGCAATGTGGTAGGGCCCAACCAATATAGACTTTATAGACTGATATATGGAGAGCAAAGATGACTGATTACCAATACATTTTCTACCGATATTGCTAGTGTATTTAAATATTAGGTTTTCCTAAAAGATTAAAGAAAAAAATCTGAATGAAAAGAAAAAAGATTAGCTGTATGACATCTTCACATGAACATGTTTTAATTTAACATTAAACAGGTTAAATGACAGATTTGTTTCTTTTTAGCTTATTTTTTTAACCTAGTTATGTCTATCCCCAGTCAAAAACACATTTTTTGCAACAAAAAAAAATACATATAACAGACACATGTATATATCAAAAAGACAACATAAATGATGTAACAAATGTTGCATTTAGAGAGAAGAAGCATTTTCTTTCAATCATAATCACTTTGCCATTTTTGCCTCACACCTACATGCACAGTGAACCTTCAGACAACCAAATTCACCAACCATATCACAGTTGTCCAGTCATAGAGTGCCATATGCATCAGAGTAACTATCCATGTCAATGTCTGTTGACCAATACTCATTGTCATCACTTTCATTTGATTCAAGTAATGATTCAGTTCCAGTTTGTTTTAAAACTGGCTTCACAGCTTCTTGTATACACATAATTGTGTTTTGGATGAAGGGTCCACCCCATACAGGAAAAACTTACAGTGGCAAAATGCAAAGAAATATTGTGATTTCTTTTTTGTTGCAGTATAATGTTATTTTATCCACTAGATGTCGGCAGAGAGTTATCTGGGAATGTCCTGATAGTTATTTTAGCTTAGCACTGTAAAAGCAGATTATTACCATCACCTTGATTCTGAATTTAAACATAATTATGTACAATTCTGAGTTAAGCTATGGGTTAACGCCAAGGAGATTAATGATCCCAAAGCACAGAGACACATAACTACGTTCAAATCTGACCTCACATTACGCTTGGGGTTAACACCAAGGAGGTAAATTATCCCAAAGAATAGGGACATCTGCTATATTTCATTATCTCTCAAGTCTGCAAAGCAGCTGCCATGACTATCAGTCTCTTAACACTAGAATTACCAGAGTCTACGAAAAAACTCGTAGATCCGGCCCACCTTAAAACCGTTCTCACCTCTCTTTTGTCTTCTAAATGTCCCGATTTGGAGGAGCAGCGAGCAGCCGGCTATTCCATCCACCACCGTCGCAGAACGTTCACTAAGTTTTTCCAGCTCATGGCTTGTTTGATTATCTGGGAGTGACTGAACTGCTGGAGTTTTAGAATAGAAATAATAGATCGCTATTTGGAATACATGCATTTCATGCGTGTTCCGTTTCTACAGTAATCTGTGTAAACACATTGCTAAAACAGAAACTTTTTCATATTTTAGTAATAAATGTTACAAAATATAGAATGTGTAAAGCCCGAGTTCCTAAGATCAAATAAACACTTCCACAAAAGCTTCACACACCATATAACAGTTTCTGTGGCGTAGCACGCTAAGATTTGCTTCTCAGACCAAGTAGCTTTTCTCTGCCTCACAAACATGAGTTCAATTCCCCGCTGGGGATAAAGTGTTACTTCTTTTTTTTGTTTTTAACCTCAAACGGACATTAAATTGGTATGCACTGTCAGTTAATGAGATCGTTATATTTTCATGTGGGATGCTCCTTTTAAAATATTTTTTTAACAATTGAGACTGCAATTAACATGAACAACTGTCCTTATAACTTATTTTTTTCAAGATCCATAACACACAGACAGACAGAGCACTGCGTAATACAGAGACAGACAGGCAGAGATATACAAACAAACGGGGAAGGCACATGTACTGAAAGAAAAAAAAATCAGCATGTGCGTTGTTTCTGTAGCACTGAATGAGCTCACCCGCTCTAACATCACCCCTCCCCCGATCTGGCTCTCTAAGTAACAGCGCAAGTACAGACGCAAACCAAGTGTAATCAAGAGTACTGGTTTGATCCCCACTCCCTCCTATATTTGCCGTTTTCAGTAGTAAGCTGCTCTTTTTGTTAATATTATACAGTACACACATGCACTTGATTTGTGTCTGTACTTGCGCTGTTACTTAGAGAGTCAGATCGGGGGGAGGGGTGATGTTAGACCAGGTGAGCTCATTCAGTGCTGCAGAAACAACGCACATGTTGATTTTTTTTTTCTTTCAGTACATGTGCCTTCCCTGTTTATTTGTATATCTCTGCCTGTCTGTCTCTGTATTACGCAGTGCTCTGTCTGTCTGTGTGTTATGAATCTTGAAAAAAATAAGTTATAAGGACGGTTTGCTGACTTGGAGCACCACTGCCTTACTGTGCCACAGAGACGCGAGTTCGATTCCCAGCTTTGAAGAAAGTGTTTTTTTTTTTTCCTCAAACGGACATTGAATTTATAAATTGGTATGCACTGTAAATCGTTAACTTTAAAATGTCAATCGCGGTTATTTCTGTTGATTAATTCATGCTTTTTTACTTAGAGTCAGAACAGGAGCTTTTTCAGCTTATTCAGTTTCTGATCTGACTCAAACAGCGCCAGTATAACTTCACACCCAACCTGACGCTGTTCGTTTTCAAATAATATTGCATTACTTCGACGATGTTTTCTGATTGGTACTATTCGCGTCATAAAATGATTTCTTCAAAACGTCACATATATTTGTCTCTTTCTTTTTTAAAATGTGCGTTGTAGCACTCAGCAACTGGCCACCTGCATGTTCTTGCGCACACTAAATCAGACAGCGCTATATGCAATCATCAGATTCAAATGTTAAGTTATATAGCACAGAATGGAAATCAGCAGTTCTTAGCATTCCACCACGCAAGCTGTCATATCAACCGCCTACTGTAACTTGCTTTCTTTTTTCTTCGGTTATAGTCTTGAATAAAAGTGCACTTGTTTTGTTATACTTTTACATCAACATATGTTCCTGTGTTTGAGCTACATGGGCATGCTCAAAAAATACGCGTGTAATGCCACGAAAAGTGCATGCAGACACTTCAGTTCGCAAGCATTGGTACGACAATGCAGTCACAAGTACACTGCAGAGCTTTGGCGCGTCTTTATGTGAAAACAGCAGTGTCAGATGGGGAGTGTCTGATGATTGCATATAGCGCTGAAGTTACTGCTCTTTACTATGCTTTCCTCTGCATGTCCTGGAGTACAAAAGAAACAGCATACAGCAACATGTGGGGACTGGCAATACTGGGGGAAAAAAACACGCGGTCGTATGTATCGTGATACACTGCAGAACTATAGCGCGTCTTTATGTAAAAACCGCAGTGTCAGGTTGGGGGCGGTAGGGATGGATCCTGAACGCGACTGAGACAATGAAAAGTGAATTTAAAAAAAATAAAGCTAACCTTTACAAATATCATAAATTACACCAGCTGTTACAGACTGAAATCAAATGTATCTTTTTATTCCAAAATAGTGAAAATAAGAACACTTCTCAAATGGGAGTTGTGCAGGATCGAACTCATGACCTTCTGATTCCTAGTCAGCGACTGATACTGTTACGCCACGGAAGCAGTGATAGTTAATTCATATCAATGTCTCACACTAAGGCGGGTTTTTTTGGCGGTGGCTTTTTTTTTGTATCTTTTGTGAAAGTGTGTCTTTGATATTTGGACTTCAGGCTTCATACATTATATAGTTTATGCCTACATTTTGTCAATTGCTACTAGAATATATAACACGTTTCTGTTTTAACAATGTGTTTACACAGATTACTGTAGAAATGCAACACATATGAAATGCGTGTGTTTCAAATAACAATCTTATTATTTCTACTCTAAAACTCCACTTCACTCCCAGATAATCAATCAAGGCAAGAGCTGGGAAAAGCCTGTTTACGTTCTAAGTCGTTGGGGGGATGGAATAGCCGGCTGCTGGCAGCTTGTCTTTATCAGTACATTTAGATGACAAAAGACGCTGGCGGAGAGGTGAGAAAGGTTTTAAGAAGCGATTTAAGGTGGGCCGGATATACGAGTTTTTTTGTAGGCTCTGGTAATTCTAGTGTTAATAAGGTTGACTGGTGAAATTCACGAAAGTGTTTATTTCAGTGAATTTGCTGGGTTCACCAGCAAACGTTGTTCATGGAATTATTTCCACTGCGTGGCTGGCATTGGCAAACTCTTTTTTCCAAGAGCTACAATGATGCCTTGTGAGGCCAGCATGACATCACAGAACTGTAGAAGCCAGGTTGAATGGGTATGTTACTACTTGATTGTGAATGCGCAGATGTACTTCACTTCATACTTTATGGTGCCACTACTCAATTAGTACTGCAACCGGATTTGTAGCTTGCATGTATTTAAAAGAAAACGTGCAGTATTTTCTTTTGTGGAGTACATTAGCTGACCATAATGCAAGTATAGTATAGTATATCAATTATGGAGAATCCACTGCATTCACTAAACAGTGTCATCTCCAGACAGAAGAGCACTTCAGCGACAGACTGCTGTCACTGTCCTGCTCCACTGACAGACTGAGAAGATCATTCCTCCCCCAAACTATGCGACTCTTCAATTCCACCCGGGGGGGTAAACGTTAACATTATACAAAGCTATTGTCTGTTTTTACCTGCATTGTTATCAATCTTGAATTTAATATTGTTTTTTGTATCAGTATGCTGCTGCTGGAGTATGTGAATGTCCCCCTGGGATTAATAAAGTATCGGACGGACGGACGGACGGACGGACGGACAGACAGACAGACAGACAGACAGACAGACAGACAGACAGACAGACAGACAGACAACTTTATTAATCCCAAGGGGAAATTCACATACAATCACAAATACTGCATTCTTCTGCATAAATTCACTGTCCAGTGTGTCTTCACTAATGGCTCCTGGCTATGTAAGCAGATCAAGTAGTGACAGAGACAGCACAAGTAAATAACACTCATCACTTACATTACCGGCTCTGACGCTGTGCTGGTATGAACTGGTAGGCATGCATTTACTGTTGAAATAATGCTGATGCCAGTGCGCTCACTTACTCACAACCACAAAGATCAGAAAAATAAACACTAACCACTGTGTAACCTGATCTCTGTATCGACATATCTAAAGCAAATAGCTGAAAAGAATCCAAACCAAACGTTTATTGATATGCTTATGTTACTGGATTGCACTGAACAAACTCTTTTCTGCTTGGCTGTGTGATTAAGCCCTGCAAAGGAGCACATTTGCTTCTTGCCTTATACCCAGTGCTACTGGCATAATTACAACCAAGATATTTTACATCAATAGAGCCATTATTGCATTGTGTAATTTGTTAATGTAAAAAATAAGCGGACTATGTCATACACATTACATTTTAACGTGTTACCCTACTGCCTGAGAGTAAGCTGCTGAGCTTAGTATTGTACATTCACCCCATCAACATAAATTCAGTGATCTCTGAAATATTGAGACTGATTATTTCAGCCAGGAGAAGGAATAACAATCGCCTGAGCATTTTCCTCAAGAAGCTGATCTTTGTGGATGCTTCGCATGTGCAAAGCTAACAGAGTGCAGTGGACATACGCAGACTAAAAATTATTAACAGAAACCCGGTTACCGGGTTGCATGGCCAAGTAACTGGGTTATCCCCAGTGAAATCTATGCATGTTAACCTTGTTTCTCAAAGGGTTTACATGGCATTTTAAAAACACTTTCTGTGACTAACTGGGTTATTAAAGCACCTATTAACACTAGAATTACCAGAGCCTACGAAAAAACTCGTATATCCGGCCCACCTTAAATCGCTTCTTAAATCCGTTCACACCTCTCCGCCAGCATCCTTTGTCCTCTAAATGTGCTGATAAAAGACAAGCTGCCAGCAGCCGGCTATTCCATCCCCCCACCGACTTAGAACGTGAGCGCACTTTTCCCAGCTCTTGCCTTCATTGATTATGTGGGAGTGAAGTGGAGCTTTACAGTGGAAATAATAGATCGTTATTCTAAAGTAATCTGTGTAAACACATTGTTAAAACAGAAACTTTGTCATATTTTAGTAATAAATGTTACAAAATGTAGTAGGCATAAACTATAGAATGTGTAAAGCCCGAGTTCCAAAGATCAAATAAACACTTTCACAAAAGCTTCAAGGATAATACAACCGCTTCTGTGGCGTAGCGCGTTAAGATTTGCCTCTTAGAGCAAAACAGCTCTGCTGCCTCTCTGACCTGAGTTCGAATCCCCGCTAGGGATAAAATGTTGCTTTTTTTTTTTTTTTTTCTTTTTAACCTCAAACGGACATAAAATTTATAAATTGGTATGCACTGTCAGTTAATGAGATCGTTATATTTTCATGTGGGATGCTCCTTTTAAAATATTTTTTTAACAATTGAGACTGCAATTAACAGGAACAACTGTCCTTATAACTGTTATTTTTAAGATCCATAACACACAGACAGACGAGCACTGCGTAATAGGGAGACAGACAGGCAGAGAAGTCACTAGATATATAAATAAACAGGGAAGGCACATGTACTGAAAGAAAAAAAAGATCAACGTGCGTTGTTCCTGTAGCACTGAATGAGCTCACGTGCTCTAACATCACCCCTCCCCCCCATCTGACTTTCTAAGTAACAACAACGCACGTTGATCTTTTTTCTTCTTTCAGTACATGTGCCTTCCCTGTTTATTTATATATCTCTGCCTGTCTGTCCCCTAGCGGGGATTAGAGCTGTTTTGCTCTAAAAGGCAAATCTTAATGCGCTACGCCACAGAACCTGTTGTATTGTCCTTGAAGCTTTTTTGAAAGTGTTTATTTGATCTTTGGCACTCGGGCTTTACACATTCTATAGTTTATGCCTACTACATTTTGTAACATTTATTACTAAAATATGACAAAGTTTCTGTTTTAACAATGTGTTTACACAGATTACTTTAGAATGACGATCTATTATTTCCACTGTAAAACTCCACTTCACTCCCACATAATCAATGAAGGCAAGAGCTGGGAAAAGTGCGCTCACGTTCTAAGTCGGTGGGGGGATGGAATAGCCGGCTGCTGGCAGCTTGTCTTTTATCAGCACATTTAGAGGACAAAGGATGCTGGCGGAGAGGTGTGAACGGATTTAAGAAGCGATTTAAGGTGGGCCGGATATACGAGTTTTTTCGTAGGCTCTGGTAATTCTAGTGTTAACAAACTCATTGTGACGCCTTTCAGTAGGTAATGAGGGTTTTACCTACGAGCCTAAACGTGAAATATAGAAGGGTGAGGTGAAAATCAGCCCATTGTTAAAATATGTATTAGCCTTGCTGTGTTAAGTATACATATGTATTGCTGTTTAGAGCAGAGGCTTGAAAATGGGATTCGCTTTGCTTGATTTGATTGGCTTTGGATAGCTCTAAATGCCTTGTTTTACAAGTAAACCCTGGTGTTTGCATGTAGATAAAATATCAAAATATAAACAGAAAACGAGTATGAACTATATCAGTGATTAGCACTAAGGTTAGTATAAAACTCTTTGTCTATAAAACAATTTGAATTATAATTTACCTGGCATTATAATCTAATGTCAATAATTGGGATTAACTCATAATTGTGTGTGAAAACTATTATACAATACCAATAACTGAGGTTAACTTTTCCTCATATAACTGAGCGTGAAAAAATTTGTGGACTACAGCTTGAATTGGTCAGTGAAAATGAATTTATTCGGATTGGAATTTAAACTGCACAAATTATTCTCTGTGTTGTTATCAGTTCAGATAGTATAACTAAACAAAAACAATACAACACTAATCAATTGTATATCAGTCTAAACAATAATGTAATAACAGACAACCCAATTTCTATATGGCTTTTTTTGTAATGCATTTTTATTTTTACTTGAGCATTATCATCCTTATGGTGCCTTAAATCTTCAAATATAATCACGACTAAGCTCATCTGCAAATGATGCCAAACCTCAAATTTTTCACCAAAATACATGAAAAATGCTACCCACAGACAGGCCAAATGCAAAAACTTAAAACAAAATAGGTTTTGGAAAACCAAATATTAATTTTAAAGTAATGAGTAAACTAATGCAATTTTAATTTTATAGATGTTAAAACACCTGTGTTACTCAAAAAAATGCATTATTATGAAAGCTTATAAAAAATATTTTGCACAGATACTGCCTTTTTAAGATACTGTCTGATGCTTTGTAACCTCGTACATGTGTGCTCCAGTAGTGACAGCCAATAAGGAAGAAGAGAAGTTCTTGCATAGAGTGCAATCAAGTAAAAAAGAACCAAATAAAAATTATAGGCCGCATTTGAGTATGCTTTAATAATATAGTGACTTGTCTATGAACTACAGTACATGCGGAGGCACAGAGCTAAGACAGGGATTTTACAGTACCTAACCAAGACATTTTATGATGCACATCCCTGGAATTAATTTTCTTTTATGCCCCAATCTGTCAGCTATCGCTGTGCCAAGTATATTTTTCATATCCCAAGTATATTTTTCATATCCCATAGCACTGCAAAGTTGTACTGTTTAACACAAGGTGTCCTTTTTTATGAAAAAATGTGTTACTTTTTTAAAACCATTTAGTCTCTTACACCTAATCTCTCAAAAAAAGTACTGCAGTTGCACTTAAATGTGTAAAAACATTATATACTGTACATATATACACAAACTTTAAATATTACTCTGAAACAAAAAGTAAACAATTTGTAGCTATGTATGTAAAATTATGTACTCAATCAAAACTTTACTTTCAAAAATATTTTTCATGCCAATCCTTGAAGCAACACTAGACAAAGAAAAACATTACATTTTGTACAACAGACTGAGGTTTTTGTGCTACAATTCACACAGCCTTCTGCTGCAGCTGCGGTTTCTCCAAAAACATAGCATTTTCATTTATTACATTTGTTTCTGTTGTTGTTGTTTTATTTCTTGCTTTTCTGGATTAAACTAAATACATGCATACATTTTCATACTAGCTTCTTCCAGTGTTGAGGCAATGCCTTTCACTGCGAGCAGGGCGGGGAACAGCCCTTAACATGGCACATACATACACCTACCATTCAGTGTCTAACCAACCAAAACATCAGCTGCACATGAATGAATTATAATTTTATAGCCTCACCTCTTGTTTCCTCTGATATGGGACTTTTTGGAGGTCTTCCTCTCCGCCCAGGCTTCTTTATCTCTACTTTCTCAACATTAGTATTCTAAATTAAGTGAAATATTTATTCATTACTTTCTCAGTTTCATTGTCAAATTATCCTTTCAAGCTTTCAGTTAGCATTACAGTGTCAAAAAAGTATTCACCCATTAGATGTTTTTCCTATTTTATTATTATAGAAAATTAAATTACACTAGTTTAATTTTGAATTTTTCACACTGATCAACAGAATAAGACTCTTTAATATCAAAGTGAAAAAAAACCTGCAAAGTGGAATTTTAAGCTCTTTATAGGCACTGTACATGCAAGACAAAAAGGAAAAACATCTGTGGTCAAGGTGAGTACATTGTTATGAAAAAAACATCATGCTACACACTAACTAAATTTATTTGTGATACGTAATAACTAACTATGAAGCTTTACCTACAGCAAAGAGTAAAATTCGGCCAATGTTACTCATAAAAACAAAATAGAAGGAGAACACTGCCATTAATTTAATCATTTAGAATCATAGGCTAATCTTGTACATGCTATAAACAATGACTTAATCAGTGGATCAAGACATAGGGATAAAGGCAGAGCAATGCACAAGACAAAAGAAATATACTCTTTCCAGCCATGCAAGTCAAAGATTAAAAGTTTTAATACAGATTCATAGAAATCTACTTGATAAGAGAGAGTAATTTTATATTCCATTCACACATCTTGCCTCATTCTGTCTCTGACTTTTACTGTGTTCTTCTTTCTGATCAGCTTCATTATTTTGTTGGTTTCCTAATTGAATGCAAGAAATAACATGACCATTAGAATGCAATATATTAGTATTTTTTGTTTATGATTTTTAATCAATCTTTTTATTTTTAAATAATATAACCACGACATTAACACAACTACACGGCAGCTCCTAAAAAGCAGTTTTTGAATTCAGCTAAAACAAAAAAAAAAAAATACTTGCCTGCCTCTTTAATTTGAACTGCAGAATGTTGTTCATTCTGGAGTGTTTTGTCAGCCTTTTCCAAATTTTCCATCTAAACCAGCAAGTCATACACAATTAAAATATTTAAAAACAAATTCTGATAACAGAGTTTGATCACAAAGAAACAACTGGAACACTTCTGTGCTACACTGAATAATATGATACAATAAATAATAAAATATACTGTAATATACTGTCAGTATACCTTTTTCTGTATGTCATTTATTAAAGTTCTGCTAAAAACACATCATCTACATGGCTAAATGCTGGAAACCAGAAACACAGATTTGCAACTATATATATGAGTATGAGCGAGTGTGTTTGTGTGCCCTCCAATAGGCTGGCATTCAGTATGATGCATAGAAAAGGCTCTTACCATCTATAATCTTGTAACAGATGAACCAACTTCCAGAAAATGGATGGAAATCACAGTAATGACACATTCACAAAGTCACAGAATATCCCTGAACAAAATTCAAAGAACTACAGGTCTCTCTAACCTCAGGTAAAGTCAGTTTTCTTTATTTCAAGATAAAAATAGACTGAATAAAAACTGAATTCATGGGAGAGTACTTTATCATCCAAAGTAACATCAGTGCTCTGCTCTAATTTGTAAAGAAACGTGTGTATAACAGACAAGTCAAATGTAAAGCTCTTTGGACAACACAGGTTCCACTGAGCTTAGCATAAAGCTAATACAGTGTTCAATAGTAAAAACAACATGTGGGTCGTAGTGAGATGGTATGGGGACTGGAAAGATTTGTCATCACTGAAGGAACAGTTAATTCTTTACCACTTTACCAGAATATTCTTAAGGAGAATGTCCAGTCATCTCTCGATGGCCTGAAGCTGAAGTTTAACTGGGTTACGCAACAGGCTTATGACCCTAAACAAAAAAAGTAAATCTACAACTAAATAGTCAAGAGGTTTTGGAGTGGCCTAGTGAAAGTCCTGAATCTGAAAAGAACAGTTCACTCTCAAAAATTTACCAATATATATGAATTAAAGCAGTTCTATAAAGAAGTGCTGGTTAAAAATCCTCAACATTGATGTTAAAGACCAATATTATAGGTTAGATATAGTACTGAAACTATAGGGGAAAATACTCTTTTCACACAGAGGCCAGAGGTTTTCTGGAAAACTTTATTTCTTGAATAAACAACAAAAACAACATTATGTATTCACTCACATTCCTCTTCTTTAATATTGCTTTTTGTCTAAAATTATGACTCCATTCATTGAGTAAAATATATAAAAACCAAAGTACATTAGGAAGTGGGTAAATAGTTTTAACATTACTAAGAAAGATGAAGATAAATTCATTTTTGTAAGCCAAATTTTTGTTTCCCTGAAACTTTATATGTGCTCCATTTTGGTCAAGGACTGTAGTTTTTTCTTTCCTTTTAGAGCATGTGTTCAAGATGCAATAAAATGAATACATTTGAATTAAAAATCCAACATTTTCTAAAGCTGCTGCAAATACAATGCATTTTGGAATTCTCTTGTATCCATTTTGTTAACTACAGTACTTGTGCAAAATAGTTATCATTATTATTATGGTATTAATAATACCATGCTGCACTCAGCATGAACAAGTAACACCTGTGGTTTTATAAAAATAGCAAAGTTAAAACTTTAATATAAACCACAAGAGTTCTATGCATGAACAAGTAACACCTGTGGTTTGCAGTTTAACTATAAAAATAGCAAAGTTAAAACTTTAATATAAACCACAAGAGTTCTATGCATTTGGTTATGGAGGAGCTTACTGCATACAATCTTTTTAAAAAAGATCAAGAAAGCAAAAAAATCAGAATTCGCCAATCCAATAAAATTAAATTGATTAATATTGGTTCCCAGAGGCTCCCAGAGATCCTTAACTGGATAGGCTGGTTAGAAAACTGATGGATGGGTGAATAAAATGTGCTTACTCAGTTCAACAGATGGACAAAAAGCAGTAAGAAAGTTTAAAAATAAGTTGCAGCAAGGACCTTAACCTTTCTTGCACTGTAAATCATTGTTTGAGAAGACCATGTAAAAGGAAATTATCTACATAATCTGTGTTTTAAAGACATAAGATCATGTTCACTATTTTGTGCCAATATGTTGAATCCTGTCTTATTTTAGTTGTTCCTCCCAGATGGCACAGTATGAACATGCAGTAAAATTATTTTATTTTTATTTTTTTAACATAGTTGAACTCTAGTGTAATATCACTTACACTACTCTAAGAGCTGCCATTGCCTTTATTGCTTGACAGTAAGGTAGAAAACACAATATGTAGTTCAACAATGTTGTTTCTAGCGGATTTTGTTAATTGACACATTGAAATTTGAAAAAATTTAGTCTTGTATTTAGCTATTTGCATTTTACAACAGAAGTATTATAAAAAAAGAAGTTGTAGACATAGTGGTCTGTTTTTTCATGCAATGTGAAAACTGACCAAAGTGAAATATAAATGTAAGAGAAAAGTAAACAATATACTTACAAATGAAAAAGTAATAACATACACTTAAATCAGATATATTATACTACAGAATATCAAAAGAAGTAACCTCAATAACAAAGTTTACTTATGGGAAACCAGCAAATAGCTAGTAATACAGTATATGCTAAGTAAGTTAAAGTAGCAGGACAAGAAAATAGTAGTATAATAATTTCTTTGTACTTATTTGACTGGCTTTATATTTACCAGTAATTATATGTGGGTTAGAATTAAAAGCATAACTCAGCAGTTATGAATTGTTAGAAAAAAGTCACCGAAATATGGGCTAGTAATACAAGCTCTCAACTCCAGACATATGGGTTCAAATTCTGACACAACCAATATCTATGTGGAGCTTACAAGTTCTCTTTGTTTGCATGGGATTTTCTTCTAACTGCTTAAACACAAGTCAAAAGACATGTGTCTGCTTGCTATAGGTTCGTTTTTGCACAAAATACCTTTGAGACTGGCTCTGGCTTAATGCAAATCTGTATTAAACTAAACAAACAGAAAATGTTATGATGGGAAGATGAATATAATATGGTGATGTCATTACAGAATTAAGCTTGTACAATTGTATAGTTTATTTAATTAAATATACATCATCAGAGGTTGGGAACATATCAAAATTTAAGTAAATGACATTATTTTTAAAATAGATTAGAATATCACAGTTTTTAGTGCTGCTGACTCAGTTTTAAGAACCTGTATCTAATTTCCAGCCTGGTCACTTCAAAAAGTGAAATTTCTAACTTTTCTCAGTACTTACATGAAGTTCTCTGAGTACTACGGTTTCCTACCATGACAGAGACATGCATGTTGTGCAAACTGGCAAAAACAAATTGGCACAGTGTGAGTCTGGGTGTGTATATAAGCAAGTGCACAGTGGCTTCTTCAGTGTCGAGTCCAACCATGTGCCCAAAGCTGTACAGCCCTAAGTCACACTTTCAAGAGATTTTGGACATTATTTAATCAATGGTAATATTCTCACCACTGTAAACAATGAATAATTTAAAGAAAATTGCTAAAAAAGAAACATTTTAACAATGCATAATTTTAAAAGTAAACTTTTTTTTATTACTTAACTCTCCTAATCTGTCAACTGAATCCACTTCTTCCTTGGTTAATTTACCTATAAAATATAGATAAACACACAAATGAATGTCCAGGATTAAAACATTAAAAACAGCTTTAAAAAGTACGACTAAATTGTGAACTTGTGTACTTGTTTCTTTCAAGGGTGTGCTGCGATTTTTTGGTGGTCGCCCTCTGCGAGGTTTTTCAAATTCTTCTTCCTACAAAGACAGCCAATTATTAAATTAAGACAATAAATTATGAATTGAAAAAAAATAAAATTTTAAGCATCATTACTACTATTCCTTTTAAATTACAAGTCAAGGTGTCAACATCTTTTGTAATTTTCATTAACATGACAAGAACTTAATAATTTAGCAAAAAGTAATAAATATATAAGAAATTTATTTGAACAGTAAATGAGTATTAAAAGACTTCCTTTTTCTTTTTCTAAGAGCTTAAACAATATGGTTAAGCTTATTTTATAGCTAAAATTTAAGTCATTTGTTACAAACTTCCAAAATATTACACTTTAACAAAACAAAACAAAACAAAATATTCTGGATCAGAGTGAACTTGGCAGCCAACAGGTTTAGAGACAATCAATTCTGCCAAAAGAACATCCCTGAAAAGCTGTGGGGAAGTAAAAGGGTAGCCACCTGTCACAAAAAAAAATATCAGCATTATTGATATACGAGACAATCACAGAAACAACGTCTTCATCTTTTCCCAATTCTATGTGGGGCTGATCTGCTTGATCAACCTTCTCCATACAGCTCAGTCCTGCACCTCCTTCCTCAGTCAAACCATTTCCCTTCAAATCTTCTTACTTTATCCATTCATCTCCACTTTGGCCTCCCTCACTTTCACTTTCCCTGTATTTCCATTCTAATCACTCTTTTTTGGTCTTTAATCTCATGACTCAAAACATCCATAACCAGTTCAAAGAGATAAGGACTTAAAGAAGATCCCTGGCGGAGAATTACTCTAACTGCGGTCTGGTCTGTTATCCCAATACTGTTTTTAACTCAAGTCCTCACTACCTCAAACATATCTTGGGCAATTCTCACATACTTCTCTGTAATCCTTTCTCTCCCATGCACCTCCAGCTCTCTTAATATGGTACTCTGTCATAAGCATTCTCCAAATCAGTGATGATGCCTTGTGCTGCAGGTTTGAAAGGGTGAGCGGCCGTAAAAAAGCCATTCCTTAAAGGACAAAATAGCTGCTTGAAATACTGGCTGTTGACTACTGCAGAGTGAACTGGAAGTCTCCTCTTCCCAGCAGAAACTGAGACTTGCTTTATCTGACAACTGTTAAGCTGAGTCTGAAGCTGTTGTGTGTTGAGGGGCCCATCAGGCAAACTAGTGACCCTCAGAAACTTGTCTGTGATTGGGTTGTGACTTTGGGTTTGCCTGATCTCTTCGTATCAGAGTTTTTTCCAGTTGTACTGTACACTGTACTCACTGACACGTTGATATGTTTTTTTTGCCATTTCTCTAAATGAAAGGCCTGCAGTTCTAAGGGTAATAATGCTCTGTCATTTTCTTGCCATTATCACTGGAATATTGTCCAAGTAGTACTTCAAAGGGTATAGTAACACAGTCTGTTACAACTCTTCTTTAAGACAGACAGAGGGTTTTAAAGTAATCAACAGATGCTGGGACACTTGGGTAAACTGTTTGCTTTAAATTGCAAGGCTTGATTTACTTTAATCGCTACAGAACACCTGTATGTTGTAACCCATTAGATGTTCCCTGAAGAAGGCCCTTTTGTAATATTCTGATATTTCCTTTTCTTCAGTTTTTGCTAACCTAAACTCTAAATTTAAACTTCTGGCAGTTTACTGCTTACCTTTTCATCATTTGAGCTCATTCATTGCATTTCAAATGACTAAATTTGAAGACAAACTGGAAATATTGAGGTGTTATAAAACTTTTTACCGGCAGAGTATATTCATTACTTTTTTACAGGTAATACCATTCTCAAAACCACTTAATCCAATCCTGGCCTCCTGGCTCAAGGAGGTGTGGTGGGTGCATTTGAGTATACAGTGTATGCAGTTTTAGTGTATAAGCAATTCAAACATTTAATTTATTGGAAGGGAGGGCTAAATTTGAAGCCTGTGTACAGGTAATAAGTTAAAGTAAAACACAATTCAACATTAACACTTTATTGTCTAGCTATGGAAAAAAAAATTGAAGCTTGAACATACTTGTACAACTGAAAAGTAATGCTAGTAATGAACAAGGTAAAGAAAAGAAAATTGTTAACATATTATTATTATTATTATAATAATGCTTTCTCCTGAGCAGTGTTGCTGGAACCTATCCCAGCAGGCATACGGTGAAAGGCTGGTTGATATAAATACTCCAAATTTCCATTACTACCACTAAAAACCCATATCAGTTCAAAAGCTTCCTGTAAAACTGTGTTTTGCATCAATTGTCAACAAAAGACCAAGTCAGTTACTAAGAAAAACAGAAATTGATCAGCAGAAGGAATATTTTATTACTCATGGGTAATTGTATGTAACGTGTCCAAAACTAAGCAGCTCCAGTGAACTATAGTAATTTTATGCCCTGGCTAAAAAAAAAAATACTGCATACAATAAAGTAACAGCTACGTACAGCATACAAGTACCTTTCTTTTACTTTAGATACTATAACATTATAAAAACATTACTCTATTATTGTAGCAAAAAATTTAAATATTAAACTTAAAAACTATGTACTTACACTTTCTGACTTATGGTCTAATTTACGTCCTTCACACTCTACCACAGTACTTTTGCCTTTAAAAAAAAAAAAAATGTGGTGGTAAATTACCAGACTAAAGACTTATTAATGTATCTGTTCTAAATTACAAATAAACCAGAGATGGCAAAATAGTAGGAATATAAAGAAATACATTTTTAAATGTGCTTAACTTCCATGTTGGTTTTAAATAAAAATGTGTTTTGATTTTATTTACATTTTAACACATATCAATATGTTTATTTTACATTTGCCTTTTTTAAACGAAAGCCTTATCTAATTCAAATAAGCAACAGACAAGACAGATAAAGTGTGGTGTGTGCTAACAGTGGTGTGCACTACATACTTTCTCTTTAGAGAAACAGGCAAACTGATACATAGATGCTTCTCTTTTTTAGGTAGTTTTAATATATATGAGACTTTTGTGTTCTTAAAAATATACTGTACTTAATTGTACAATTCTGAATGGCATCTGTGGATCTAATCTTAACTAAATTAATTTATCTTAAGCTATTTTTCCATAAAGCTTGACTAATTCAGGTTTAACTTAATTTATTGGTTAACAGTTATCCACCTAAACTTCTCCTTATAAGCAAGGGTTGATTATACATTAGTTCTCATATTCCAGATGATTTAGACAGAACAGTTTGTTTGCAATTTAAGCCAGTTAAAAATAAATAATTAATATATGCAATTTGAGAAACACATTTTAGAAACTTACTAATTTCATCAAAAACTGTTCGTGGGTGTTTGGGTGGTCTTCCCTTCCGTGGTTTTGCTTCTTTTCCTTTTTCACATTCATCCTCCTATTTACAAAAAAATTTTTAATTAAAACATTTTTTTATTTTAACAGTAATTTTCATATTTAAAGGCATGAAAATTTAAAATGTATGATCTTTACAGAAAGAGATGTTGTAAGTGCCAGGTAGAGTATATGACCTTATTAATATTTGTCTAAACAAAATTAACCGGGGACAGTGCAATTCTTCATGACTTTGAACCAAGGTTGTTATAGTTAACGAAAACTAAAATCAAAACTGAAACTATTATTAAAAAAACATTTTCGTAAACTGAAATAAAATAATTAACAAAACCGAAATGAAAAACTAAAACTAAACGAAACTATTAAAGTAGCTGGAAAGACTAACTGAAATAAAATAATAATTTACTAAAATATTTTTTGTTTTCGTTTTTGAATGAATATTCTTGCCGTTAGTCTTTAACCCTTGTAAGTTTTAACTCTAAAACAGAAAGTCATCCACCATGAGCCATCCCCACACATATTCATCCAGTGAACGGTGGCTGGTGACGGAGGGCGGCTGTTCACAGACAGCATTTGCGGAGACAGAGCGAGCTGAGTGCGGGTGTGCAAAGTGTGAGAGATACAAAGCAATTTGCGTGCTGCCTTTCTTTGCGCTTGTTTTTGTCGGAGGGAGGAGGATGTTCTAAAATGGACACTGTACAACGGCTGAAATTAGAATGTGCCGGTCAACAAAAACTTTACCGTATGGACAGAAAAATCACGAGTGAGTAACGTTTCAGTTTATTTCTCAGGTGACTGCTTTTTGTTGATAGCAATTCACCTGCCACTTCGCACAGGAGAAATTGTTTTTACTTTCTCATATACGAAGCATAGAGAAAGTATAGTATTCATGAAAAAATTCAACCTTGATATTTTGATGAAGCTTGACTTTATAGACCTCCCAGAGTCCAAAAATACTGTTTTTTAGAATTGTGTGTGTGTGCGTGTGAGTAAACACGATAACTCAAAAACACAACTAGATAGAGGGATGAAACTCGGCATGTGGTTGTTACACCACAATTTGTAGATCTGTATTAACTTTTGGGCCAAATCCATTACTCGGAAGTGGTACTTTACCTAAACACATATGATTTTTTTTTTTATTTATGCAGCTGCAGAGTCCGATTTATTCAACATTACTTTTTAATAATTGTTCAATATATTATTAATTTGATTTGTTGGTGATGGTTCCTTAATGTACATAATATAAAAATATAATCATTGTCTTGCGGTTTACTCCTCAAATATCCATCCCCATATCTGAGTATACAAGAAAGTCGAGGGGAGACCACTCCCGATTTTTTGAAAATAAAAACTAAACATACTAATGGGTTTTTGTATTTATTCTAGATTTATTCATTTATCTTTTTCAGTTCATATTCACAACTCAAAATACCAGATATTGTGAAAGTAATCCATTAGCAGAATTATATTTTAAAAATTGTCTCCCTTTTTTCAATGTTTTTCTCTCTCTCTCTCAAAATAGATAGTTGAAATATCATTTTCTTTTTGTTCTTAACATCAGCCATATCATAAATATTGCATACCAGGGAGCTTTCCTGCTTTACATTAAAACCTGCTGAGGTAGGCTCCAGGTTTCCTGTAATCCTGCTCTGGATAAACAGGTTTAGATAATGTATATATTGTTCTTAATCTCAGATGCTGTCTGTAGTTTTGTGCCTGTCCATATTCCTATTACCTGCTCATTATGGGTTTACTGTTCTTATGATGGGCTATTCAAGTCTCACTGCCCCTAACCTTCACACTACATGCTTGTTGTTCTTTGTTTCCCTCAATACAGCTAGGTGGGGTCCGCACACTCATTCAAGTCTAAGAGCCCTGTTTTTGCTAAGCCCCCTGTGATTTTCTTGAGAAAATATTTTAAAAATTATACAAGTGTGTAAAATTATTCATATTCAGTATCTAGTTTTCATTATGCTTGTTTTTATCAGACAAAAAACAAAACCAGATAGTAAACAATGTAGTGTAGTAAGCTTCCACTAACATTAATCTCATATCCAAATCTGTCAAGTGTATAGTTCTGTCTGATTGTGACACAAAACTAACTCCGTAGGTGCACCATGCCATAATTACTAAAACTAAAACTGAAACTAATATATATAAAAATAAAATAGAAATGTTTTTGTGAAATAAAAACTAAACTAAAACTAAAAATACACAATGAAGGAAAACTAAAACTAAACTGAATTTCCAAGTAAGGTCGTAAAAAAATATAGAAATAAAAACTAATATAAAAAGGCAAAATTATAACAACCTTGCTTTGAACACAAAGTCAATATATCCAATTAATTAATCCTTCTCAGTTTTCCATTATCAATGCAAATAGGTATGACATTTCAAATAAGTTAAAAAAAATACAAACAAAATTTACATAAACATATAATATATGGCAGCCTTATCACCAACCCATGTCTTTTTCTTTTTAAAGTCATAGCTTTGCTGTATTCTATATGTTTTGTGGCACTCTTCATAGAAATAGTATAAAAACAAAGGTGCAAAACCCTGATTCTGCTTTTTTTTTTTTTAAACAAATGGATTGTCCTTCATATGCTTTGTTTTATGTATTGTTTTTGATGCCATATATGCAACCCTGTATTCTTCAAAGCACTTCTGAATTTACTGGACCATCCTTACACTTAAGATAATCTGAATTGTTTTGTTAGTACAGATATCAACATTGCAGATATTTGCATTTGGGCTCTTTAATATGAATTCAATCTGAGCAATGAGGAGGGTGATTTGTTGTGAGTGTAGAAGCTGACATATTTGACTAATTATAACTGAAACTAGTTAAAAAGGTGTTAGTGATGCAGACAAATACCCCTAGGTCCATCTGAACTGTACACAGTTTTGAGTGGAAAAGACAAGTCTTCTATATAAAAAGGACCAAAGTATGCTCTACTATTTGAGGAGGGTTTGATCTTTTTACATGTGTGACAAACTGCTGCCAGTGTAATGTTCTATTTAGCCTATATACATCACCTACTATCAGTAAAATGGGTGTCTGCTTTTTATATTTATGTTTTGGAAATGAGATGCCCTCTTGAGTATGCTAAAAGCCCCTCTTCAGTTCATGGTGTAGTATTTATATAAGTGGTTCAAATAAGTAATCAGGAGGCTCATATCCTGCAGTTTAAACATTAAACTAAACAATAAATAAGCTGTTTGTGCTAGTGCTGATAACTAAGACTTACAGGTGCATCTCAATAAATTAGAATATCATCAAAAAGTTAATTTACTTCAGTAATTCAATTCAAAAAGTGAAACTCATATATTATACAGATTCATTACACACAGAGTAATACATTTCAAGCATGTATTTCTTTTCATTTTGCTGATTATGCCTTATAGTTAATGAAAACCCAAAATTCAGTATCTCAGAAAATTAGAATATTGTGAAAAAGTTCAATATTGTAGACTCATGGTGTCACACTCCACTCAGCTAATTAACCCAAAACACCTGCAAAGGTGTCCCGAGCCTTTAAAAGGTTTCTCAGTCTGGTTCAGTAGGCCACACAATCATGGGGAAGACTGCTGACTTGACAGTTGTCCAGAAGAGTGCTGTATCCGAGCAAATTAATGGAAGTTGAGTGGAAGGAAAAAATGTAATAGAAAAAAGTACACAAAAAACAGGGACAAACACAGCCTTGAGAGGATTGTGAAGCACAGCCTATTCAAGAATTTGGGGGAGATTCACAAGGAGTGGACTGTGGCTGGAGTCTTTGCTTCAAGAGCAACCACACACAGATGTATACAGGACATGGGCTACAACTGTTACATTCCTTGTGTCAAGCCACTCCTGAACCAGAGAAAACGCCAGAAGCATCTTACCTGAGCTAAGGAGAAAACGGACTGGACTGCTGTCAATGATCCAAAGTCCTCTTTTCAGATGAAAGTAAATTTTGCAGTGTTGCTACACACAGATTGAGAAAGAGTGTCTTGGTCTCATGTTTGGTATGGAACAGTTACACAGCTATGTGTACAGTTTACCATCATTCCTAGTAGAAACTGACCATAAACCTTAAATAGCCATTATCATGAAAACCTTTAATGAAATGTCTCCAAGAATACAAAGACTAATGATGAAGCTTCAACTCTATGATTTTGAGCTGATTTATGCACCAGGCAAGTATACTATGTTAGCTGATGCTCTGTCATGTGAATCAATGCAGCAAAATTAGAGTTCTACAAAAACTGATGTTGAACCTCATGTTAACGTACTACTGGAAAACCTTCCAGCGTCAGACAGTAAATCCAAAAAGATTATAGCAGAAACAAAAAAAGACAGAGTTATAAAAGGTAACTGAACATCTGGTTGATCTAAAGGTTCTTGCAAACAAGATTTTAACATCAGAAGTGAACTGAGTATTGTGAATGAACTGTTGTTAATGCAAAGTAAAATGGTTATTCCTTAGTTTTTAAGGCAAGATATGCTTAAGAGAATACATGAATACATATCGTTACGCAGTTAATGATAAAAACCAAGACTACAAATTCAGATCTTTATTTAGCTTTGTTAAGTTACGAATCTTCCACTAAAGAAAATGGAATTTTACCACCTAAGATTTCAATGGGTGTAAGTTAAGCACTACACTACCATATACTTTTAAGCCAAAGGAACACAGATAGAAGAAAAAACAGGAGCTCCTGAGAAACAGGCAAAAGAGAAATTATGATAAAGCAGCCAATACTTTGAAACCTTTAACAAAAGATATGGTAAGAATTCAAGGGTTAAATACATGAAATCAAACAGGTAGAGTTCAAGAGGATGCAAGCCCAAGGTCTTTTTACAATTCCAACAGAGGTTGGGTATATTATTAGGAGGAAAATAAAAGAGCAACAGCAAGAACAGACCAGCGAGGAAGTTGTGTCTGAATTCAACAGCTAATTCAACAATTGAGGCAGATGATGCTAGTACAGTTGAGCAAACACCATTACCAGTACTAAGAAGATCTACTCTAACTGTGAAAGCACCTGAATGACTAAATTGTTAAAATAAACATTAAAAATGTAAAAACTTGTATTCAAAATGTGTGTAAGTAATGTTAATGTATATTAAGAGGAAGTGCTCAGATTTAGTATGTAATGGAATACACTTGTTTATCTGAAAGGAAAGGGGATATCTTGGTAATGTGAATAAGCATGATAATTCTGTAGAGGGCAGTAGAATACACATTAGGAATAAACTATGTATATACAGAACCCATAGCAGAAGGACAGTTGCTGCCAGTACTTGCGCAGAGTAGCATACAGTTGCAATGTTTTTGTAATGGTTTAGAATTGTAACAAAGTTCACTTAAAAAACCCACATTTTGTTCTTATTTAAGAAAACAAACAAACAATCTCACTCATTAACAGCGCAAAGGTCTTCTATATGATACCTCATTTTTAAAGCCATTAAAATCAGAATAGAAATATCTTATAGTTAAGTAAAAAGTCATTTCTTTATTATACTCTACTAGCCAACCCACGGTGTAGCATACGCCGCATAATTATTTATTGATGGGTGAACACAAACTCCTCGAACTGCCACCTTATCGTGGTGGAAGGGTTTGTGTGTCCCAGTGATCCTAGGAGCTCTGTTGTCCGGGGCTTTATGCCCCTGGTAGGGCCATCCAAGGCAAACTGGTCCTAGGTGAGGGATGAGACAAAGTGTGGTTCAAAACAACCTCCTATGATGAATAAAAACTTTGGACGACGTTTTCCCTTGTTCGGACGCTGGTCACCGGTGCCCCCCTATGGAGTCAGGCCTGGACGTGGGGCTCGATGGTGAGCGCCTGGTGGCCGGGCTTGCACCCATGGGGCTCGGCCGGGCACAGCCCAAAGAGGCAACGTGGGTCCGCTTCCCATGGGCTCACCACCTATGGGAGGGGCCAAGGAGGTCGGGTGCAGTGTGAGTTGGGTGGTGGCCGAAGGCGGGGACCTTGGCGGTCTGATCCTCGGCTACAGAAGCTGGCTCTTGGGACGTGGAATGTCACCTCTCTGAAGGGGAAGAAGCTTGAGCTTGTGCGCGAGGTTGAGAGGTTCCGGCTAGATATAGTCGGGCTCACCTCGACACACAGCTTGGGCTCTGGAACCAATCTCCTTGAGAGGGGCTGGACTCTGTACCACTCTGGAGTTGCCCCCGGTGAGAGGCGCCGAGTGGGTGTGGGCATACTTATTGCCCCCCGACTTGGAGCCTGTACATTGAGGTTTACCCCGGTGGACGAGAGGGTAGCCTCCCTCCGCCTTCGGGTGGGGGGACAGGTCCTAACTGTTGTTTGTGCGTATGCACCGAACAGCAGTTCGGAGTAGCCATCCTTTTTGGAGTCCCTGGAGGGGGTGCTAGAGGGCATACCTTCTGGGGACTCCCTCGTAATGCTGGGAGACTTCAATGCTCACGTGGGCAATGACAGTGAAACCTGGAAGGGCGTGATTGGGAGGAATGGTTCCCCCCGATCTGAACCCGAGTGGTGTTTTGTTATTGGACTTCTGTGCTCGTCACGGATTGTCCATAACAAACACCATGTTCGAGCATAGGCGTGTTCATATGTGTACTTGGCACCAGGACACCCTAGGCCTCAGTTCGATGATCGACTTTGTGGTCGTGTCGTCGGACTTGCGGCCACATGTCTTGGACACTCGGATGAAGAGAGGGGCGGAGCTGTCAACTGATCACCACCTGGTGGTGAGTTGGCTTAGATGGTGGGGGAGGATGCCGGTCAGGCCTGGTAGGCCCAAACGTGTTGTGAGGGTCTGCTGGGAACGTCTGGCAGAGCCTCCTGTCAGAAGTAGCTTCAACTCCCACCTCCGGCAGAACTTCGACCATGCCCCGAGGGAGGTGGGGGACATTGAGTCCGAATGGGCCATGTTCCATGCCTCTATTGTTGAGGCAGCTGAGCGGAGCTGTGGCCGTAAGGTGGTCGGTGCCTGTCATGGCGGCAATCCCCGAACCCGCTATTGGACACCGGCGGTGAGGGATGCTGTCAAGCTGAAGGAGGAGTCCTACCGGTCTCTTTTGTCCTGTGGGACTCTGGAGGCAGCTAATTGGTACCGGCAGGCCAAGCGGAATGTGGCTTTGGTGGTTGCTGAGGCAAAAACTTGGGCATGGGAGAAGTTTGAGGAGGCCATGGAGAACGACTTTCGGATGGCTTTGAGGAGATTCTGGTCCACCATCCGGCGTCTCAGGAGGGGGAAGCAGTGCAGTGTCAACACTGTATATGGTGGGGATGGTGCGCTGCTGACCTCGACTCGGGACGTTGTAGGTCGGTGGGGGGAGTACTTCGAAGACCTCCTCAATCCCACTAACATGCCTTCCAATGAGGAAGCAGAGCCTGGGGACTCGGAGGTGGGCTCCCCCATTTCTGGGACTGAGGTCACCGAGGTGGTCAAAAAACTCCTTGGTGGCAGGGCCCCGGGAGTGGATGAGATACGCCCGGAGTTCCTCAAGGCTCCGGATGTTGTAGGGCTGTCTTGGTTGACACGTCTCTGCAACATCGCATGGACATCAGGGACAGTGCCTTTGGATTGGCAGACCGGGGTGGTGGTCCCCCTTTTTAAGAAAGGGGACCGGAGGGTGTGTTCCAACTACAGAGGGATCACACTCCTCAGCCTCCCTGGAAAAGTCTATTCGGGGGTTCTGGAGAGGAGGGTCCGTCGGATAGTTGAACCTCGGATTCAGGAGGAACAGTGTGGTTTTCGTCCTGGTTACAGAACAGTGGACCAGCTCTACACCCTTAGCAGAGTCCTGGAGGGTGCATGGGAGTTCGCCCAACCAGTCTACATGTGTTTTGTGGACTTGGAAAAGGCGTTCGACTGTGTCACTCGAGGAATCCTGTGGGGGGTGCTCCGGGAGTATGGGGTACCGGACCCCCTGATAAGGGCTGTTTGGTCCCTGTACAACCAGTGTCAGAGCTTGGTCCGCATTGCCGGCAGTAAGTCGAACTTGTTTCCAGTGAGAGTGTCACCGATTCTGTTCATAACTTTTATGGACAGAATTTCTAGGCGCAGCCAGGGTGTTGAGGGGGTCCGGTTTGGTGGACTCAGGATTGGGTCACTGCTTTTTACAGATGATGTTGTCCTGTTTGCTTCATCAGGCCGTGATCTTCAGCTCTCTCTGGATCGGTTCGCAGGTGAGTGTGAAGCGGCTGGGATGGGAATCAGCACCTCCAAATCCGAGACCATGGTCCTCAGCCGGAAAAGGGTGGAGTGCCCTCTCAGGGTTAGGAACTAGATCCTGCCTCAAGTGGAGGAGTTCAAGTATCTCGGGGTCTTGTTCACGAGTGAGGGAAGAATCGAGCGTGAGATCGACAGGCGGATCGGTGCGGCGTCCGCAGTGATGCGGGCTCTGCATCGGTCTGTCGTGGTGAAAAAGGAGCTGAGCCGTAAGGCAAAGCTCTCAATTTACCAGTCGATCTATGTTCCTACCCTCACCTATGGTCATGAGCTATGGGTAGTGACC
Organism: Erpetoichthys calabaricus; assembly: GCF_900747795.2. Lineage (NCBI taxonomy): Eukaryota > Metazoa > Chordata > Cladistia > Polypteriformes > Polypteridae > Erpetoichthys > Erpetoichthys calabaricus. Next base: position 96,993,843 of record NC_041398.2, on the reverse strand, counting down.
GAAAGAACGAGATCGCGAATACAAGCGGCTGAATGAAAAGATGGATATCATTTTGAAAGTTTGTCCCTGTGCCTTATTAATTGTCATTGCAAAGGCCAATCTAACAGAAAACTGTCTGCGTGTAAAAGTAAAAGGCAAATTTGAATCTTATGGGGTCAGGGATATCCGGGGAATAAGGACAGTTTGTGAGGTAGGAACTGCGATAGTTTTATACTCCAGTACATTGCAGTGAATGCTGGTAACAGTCAGTCTAGTGCCATCACAGAGACTTCTTGCTGGCATGAGGTTTCTGAGAAGCATGACAACTGAACCTATTTTAATTTTGAGTTTATGCGGAGGCATGCCAGTGGGAGTAAGACTGTTAAGAAATTTTTCGGGGAATGAAACTTGATCAGCAGGATCGTCTGTGACGATGGAGGCAACGCTGGTGAAAGTTACTTCGTCGGTAGGGATAAGTTTCAGTACTTGTTCATTAAGGTGTAGCGAGTCTTAGTTGGTGACGCTTAATATAGCTCGCATACTGAGTTGTTCCGGAGTCACAGTTGAGAAGTCGATGTCGCCATATAGTTGTTGAACGGGATCAGAAATAAAAGGAAAACAATGTGAAGGTAATGGACGTGGGAGGAGTGTTAGGGTTGGCGGGCGGGGCTCTGTTGTGCGTGCCATGGTCGGCTGCTTAGTGAACTGTTGGTGGGCAGGGCTCTGTGAGTTGGCGGGTGTGGCACTGTCTTGCGTGCGTCTTGCTTGCCATGGACTTAGTGAATTATACATATAGATTGCTAAACTTTATTGAATATATAAAAAAAACAAACTCATAAATATCTTACATTTTGTGCAGGATCATTTTTCTGCTCTTTAATGTCCTTTTCATCCACAGGGAGACTATCTGGAATGTTAATGTAAAATATTTTAAATAAACATCTTTAAAACATTATACAGAATTTATTTATACACAAATAAAACATTTGGGCTATCACAATGCCAATGGACCTTTATTTTGGTTCTTAGCAAAGCCAGAATGTTTGGGTGGTCTTCCTTTGCTAATTGCTTGTGCCTGTTCAATCTTGCCAGGTTTAGGATTCTAAAATGCAAGGAAAAACAATTTTTAAAATTTCTTTTCCTAAAAATAATTATCCAAAAACTAAAGATAAACATAATGGAATGATTAAGTATCAATGTAAAACTAACAATGTGAGATGTATATTTTAACCTGAGTACTTTCATGAGCTGCCCAGTTGGCAAAGTGATTTAATGAGCAGCGGCACTAATTGGATGACAGAGTCTGAAAGAAAACTTCCAGTGAAAAAGTTCCAGAAGGCAACAAAGGTATTGCTGAGAAGAAATGCTGTACATGTGCTAGAGTAAGGAGGCTGGGATGGCAAAAGACATTTAAAGTACTTAAATGATGTCTGAAAACTAACTCAGGAGTTGTGTGGGTGAGTGTATCACTGCACACTGCGATGAACTGGTGTTCAATCTAGGGCTGGTTACCTGCACTATGCGGCCATGACAGACCCCACACCAAGGATTAATGACTTAAAAAAAATGCAATTAGGACTTTGCAATCACTTAAAAATATAAGTAATATTATAAATAACCTATTAAAAGGTTATGAATATCAAAAACAGAATTAAGTTATGGCTAATATGCTTTTAATGAAACATCCTTTTTTCTGGGGGTTTCCTTGTAAATACTATGCTACTATGCATATTAGTACATATTTTAAAGTAAATAACTGATGATACTGGAAAAAGTATTGGAAAAATTTGAAGGCAGACAGCACTTCCTTACATTTTCTGTCTCATTAAAGAAAACTTCGTTTTCTTTCTTCAAAGATTCATCTGCAAGAGAAGTAAAAATTTTTCCATTTCTTTAAGCAACATTACAAACAAACACAAAAATATTCTCTAAAAGGCAGCTGATCCACCTTTCCTTAGAACTTACATATTAATTTTTCAGGAGTTGGATGTTTTTTTGGCCTTCCCCTCCGTGCAGGCTTTTTCTCCTCAATACATCCTACCTGAAACATAAATGTTACATTTCTTAATTTTCCACAAAATATATGAGATTCTGCACAGTGATTTAAATGAGGCAAGATAATATATTATTCTAAGATGTAAACTAATCTCAGGTATCTTAAATAAATATTAGTGCTGTCAAATGATTAATCACATTTTTAAAATTTGCCCAAATGAAACAAAGGCAAAGACAGATGTTAATTCAAATAACACAGCTGCAACAAGACAGTACCATCTCAGGTAGTGATGGGAGACAATGACACCCGAAGTGTGTTCCTTATGTCCGGTCTACTCCACAATTTCATTTTGGTTGCTGTTACTGCAGAGAGATATTGGACTGTTTCCCGAGCATGTGCGATTCCCGGCTTATTAGTTCGCTAAGAGTGATTGTGATCTTAATCCAATTGTCAAGAGAAGTATTATGACTGAAAACGACTGGGCTTTAAAAAGGTGGGGATGGAGATAGGGATAGTGCCGGCAGTGGCATTTTTGCTGCCTTAGCTGAAATTGTAAACCACACCTCACTCACTCAAGTTGCCCAATTGTATGACCATTTCTATGATGCACAGAGTTAAAAAAAAAAATGCATGATTACTGGTGTTTTACCCTTTGATTTTGTATTTCCCATATAAAAATTTGTATGTAACCTACACAGATTTCTATACTTACATTAATGTATGATTTTTATGAGAATTATTGATATATAGTTCTTTTAATAAATTTCATAATTCATGATAACTTACAGTATATCAAAGAAAACTAGCAGTTTACTACAGACACTGTCACATTTTTTTACGTTGCAGCCTTATGCTAAAATAGTTTAAATATATTTTTCCCCCAAATCAAGCAACACCCAATACCCAAAAGGACAGTTTATAGCCTAGAAAAGGAAAACGATACCAAGATCAAATATTTTAAGCAAAGTCATCCATCATAAGGATAAGTCAGCCAACCAAAAGTGTTTAATGTCACATGTCCTGGAACCCCATGTGTGCTTTTTACATTAATAAGGCTCATCTGTGGAACCAAAAGAAGCATGTGACCATTTATTCTGGACGCTGGAAAACCAAACCTATGAATAATACCTATCATTAAATTAAAACACCATCCAGCACAACATCCACTTCTGATGCTGATCATTTTTCAGTAAGCTTTTCTAGGATTATATAAATCCAGAATTTGCTATTGGTTTTATTTTCTATTATATGTTCTTCTATTTGGTATTTTTTATACAGTAAAACCTCGATTATATGTCAGGGGTTGGGACCGAGGCCGTGGTGGACAAGAGAAAACAAGGATAACAGAACAGCTACTTTAAAAATGATATACAGTAGATTAGTTTAGCGAAAAATTATATTAACAAAATATAGTATTAACAAAATGAATTTGTTTATATAATGACCAGCATAACAAGCAAATACAACTCAGAGGTACTAGAGTTTTCTATGTTTTACTTGGGAGTCTTCATTCCATAACAAATGGTACCCTGTGTTATACTCTTTTATCTGGGTTACACAGCACACCTGCAAACAACGTTCTGTCTTTTTCTATACCGCAAACACTCCTGCTTATTCTCTCCTGACTCCCTACTCAAAACTTCCTTGTGCCGCACCTTCTTTTTTTCTCCTGTCATTCATTTCCTAAGAGGTATGTCCGCCCCTCACAGAACAGAAGCCCTTCACCCGGTCCTATCACTTACAAAGCATTCCACTCTTTCTGCTCCCGCACAGCGCATCATAAGTTGCCTGCATGTCACAATATAGCAATAAAACATAACAAAATTTAAAAAGAAAATTACAATGCAGAAGAACATTATCATTAATACAGAATAACATTACTGTCAGCGGTTTCCATTTTCAACACGTTTTTCAATTTTGTCAGCATTATGGTTTATATCATTACCTGTTGTTCTTCCTACTCAGTAAACTGAGGCAATACTTGAAGTGCTTTTTCCGTTTCGTAAACGTTTAACAATTTCAATTTTTTGTGACAATTCAAACCACACATGTTTACCGGCAATAGATAAACAAAAGTAAGATTAAAAAAAGAGTAAAGCGGCAAAACACTAATAAAGTTTAAGGTATGTAACTGACACTGTGATTTCAAAATGCAGCATGACAAATGGTGCTGGGGAAAAAACACTATGTGGTGGCAAAAAGAAGAGCTGCTCCAATGTGCATAGCTCACAGCATATCATGTAGCAGTAGTAATAGGTAGACGCTGGCGTGCACAATGTTTATTTATTTATTTATTTGCACTGATGGTTAATGGAGACTGATGGTTAATCGAGAGATGGATAATCAAAGTTTTACTGTACTTTAATAAATGCCATGCTTGTTTTACATTTCTGTAATTTGAATTAATATCTTGAGTGCCTGAAGAAACTGTTAGGGCACCTATTTAGGTAAGATTGCTGGTTTCTTGCCAAGAGGCAGCTCCTTGATATTTAGAACAAGTATAGTAAAAATAAGACACTCTCGGTTAGAAGGTAGCCCTATAACCAAAGTAACAGAGTTTTCATTCATTATGAGGACACCTGTATTTTCACTACTGCTAGTGAGAGTGAGTCCCCATATAAAGTACAAGCATCTTGTATTCTTCTTATATGTACTTACGTGAAATATTGCAGAGTGACTGGTAATTGGAATTCCCTGGGACTTTGCCTGGATGGGACCTTTATCTGTATGTGTGTAGCTGTGTACTATGTGGAATAATGTCAGGTGACTGGCAATTAGCATTACCAAGACTTTGTCTGGATTGGATATCTATGTGTATGTGTGTGTATCTGTGTGTGCATTAATTTTGAAAGTGCGGGAGTATGCCAGTGCGGTAACATACCTCATAAGTCTCACAAATTTCATAATAATCCCACAATAATAAAGGCAGTATTCATTAAATGCAGACATCCATTTTCTTTGGTTTGTCTTTATATTTTTTTTTTTATTTACATTTTGAATACTTATTTTTTATTGCCAATATTGTTTCATCTTTTACTGTACAGACCATACCAGCATTTCTTAAACTATGGGTCGCGACCCAAACTGCTGACATTTGCACATTTTTGTGATGAGTCACCACATGATTGTGCAGTAATATCTGCACAGTTCACCCAAGTACTGTACTGTACTGAATGATTCGCCTCCCTCTCTGTATCGTAGTATTTATTGCAGTAGTATGCAAAAACAATGGCACAGACAGCCTTCGTTTCAATGACACAGAACTAGAAAACAATAACTCACAACACCACATTCCCTCTTATAACCGGTAAAACAATCAAACAACAAAAGCACAAATAAGAAAGAGGGAGAAATGGGGAATGACAGAAGGTCTAAATATATTGAATGCTACACAAGAATGTGACAATTTCCAAGGTGTTATGAAGAGCGAGTGAATAGGCTGGAGGTGAGTATTAATAGTGTCATGGCAGTGTTGTATGCTAAATTCAGTTTCAGTTGCCATTGACAACTGCTCAATGTTTCATTGCATATTCTCTTTTCCTTCATAAACACAGTCTAATTCTGAAACAGAGGTGCAAAGAAGATATCACATGTGTGTACAAATGCACTTCGCTCTGGTGTTGATTGAGGTGCTTGGCTGATCAGGTATACAACAGCAAATGCAAGTGGATAAATCAGGTGCCTCGTTCACAGCTCAGACTGGGCAATGCACCACACCTGTGCCCAAACAGGAAGGATAAAAAGGAGCCTACACGGCAGGAGAACAGAAAAACACAAAGATAAACAGAAAGACAAGGAGGTTAAAGGAAGGCAGAAGGAAAAGAAGCAGGATTTGGAGGAAGTAAATTTCAGTGCAGCATCCTGTACACGCCAATGGACTGGCAACAGGGGCCAGAGTGGGGGACCAAACGGCTGTATGAGCCTGCTGGTTGATGTCTCCTTGTGCTGCGGAAACTGAAGAAAGCAAGCTGTTGATTTTAGAAAGCAGCTCTGTAACTCATGATTTTAAAAGAAAATGTTCGCCCTTAGATATTAACCTTATTTTAACAGATTATTATGCATTTTTTACCACCATGTTCACTCAATTTTATGGAAATTTGATGTACTGCACTAATTGTACTTTGTTTTGGGTTTTATTTTAATAAAAGCATGCACAAACTCCTTGCTGAATGTGTGTATCCTCATTTGCCTGGCTCATCTTGGTACAGTTACGTGTTGAACAGGCTCCTGGAAGTGACCAGAGCATGGAGCCAGCCCGGATAGTCATAGTCAATAATATTAAACATTTCAAACTGGAACGTTCACTAAATTATTCAGGATTTATTCTATCACCCGTATAAGCAAATAATGCTTAATTTAGGTACTTTTTACATTTGGCTCACTAAACTGTTAAATAAAACCAGAACATGACAAATTATTTGTGAACTCATTTAGAACAATTTTTAGTTATAGTAAAGGTGGAGCTCATTTAAACAAACATTATTTAAAACAAATAATGTTATTTAAGACAAGATAAGTAAATTGCATCTTTTTCTTTTCACTAATTTTTTTCTTATCCGGTGCCATGAATCAGGTGACTATGTTAAGTATTAATTCATCGACACTGGCAGTAATATACCTCAGAAATCCATTCCTTAGTTTGAATAATTGTTGTTCCAACAATACCTTTTCTTTCCACTTTTCTCTTTTAGTAATACTGATATGAGAGAAATGCTTAAAGAAACAAAAATGCATACTTTTTTTATTATTATATGGCCACTTTTTCATTTGTAGCTAATTATGATAATAATCCTCGTCTGGGGTGCCAGTATGGTATCAGGTTTCTCATCTGGGTCATCAAGATTAAAACGCTTAAATATCGCTGGGCATATAAAATATAGTTGACTAATTTCTTGCTCAGTTCTTATGAACCCCAAAGGTTATGCAGAAAGGAAATTAAAGTATATCAAATCAAAAACCAAACTCAAATTATTTTATTATTTTGAACAATACAGGTTTTGGAATTCCTTTAATTGATTAAAATAGTCCTCAAGAAAAGAAACATCACAGTAAACTATTCACTGTTAACCTATGAAATTGGGCCAACCTAAACTAGATTCAATAAGAAAAGTGTATTTTTTTAAATTATATTGTGATACAAATTTTTGGCCATAAGTCATGACACAACAACAAATAAGCACATAAGGAAGTGAGAAAAAAATAACTTACACTTTCTGATTTTTGCACAGAAGAATCTTTTTCTTCCTTATCAGCCTTTGGAGATTTGCCTTTAAATAGTTAAAGTAAGCAGTATGAAAAACAGCACAGTAAGCAATCAAAAAGTCAGCACAGTAATAACAAATAAAAAGATTTATTGGGACACAACATTCTCAAAACATTAAGATTAAAGGCAACAGGATTGAAATTATTTTTTGACATTACTAATAATGTCTACAATATTTCTGTTGTTGATTATTTACACTGTATACATTTTCAAATGAGGGACTGATCTTTTTAAGTCTGCTACCACATGCTTGTTAAAGGATCTCACCCTGCTCTCTAGCACCCAAGTTCCACTCAGCTAAGATGGCAGCACATGTTTTGGGTAAAAACAAAACTCCTGTGAACTAATAAGCACATGAAATGTCTGTCATTATAATGTTTTGATTATAATATCAGTCATCACTTTTTCAGAGGAGCCAAGGAAATGTTTAAAGGAGAGAATGTTGCTGCCAGAAAGTTAATTTGTGATGTAATTATGTTTTAAGAAATAGTGAAGATTGCAAACATATTTCACAGAAATATAACCATGTACTGACTAAATTAATTTAATCATGAAGTAAACCATACTTACAATTTGTGCATGTATAATGCCTACAAAGTACGAAGGCCTCTGATTTAAAAGAGCTGTGAATTTGTAAACACCAAGCACAATAAGAGAAGCAACTCTGGATGAGTCTGTGTAAAATTCCCTGCTTAACATCCGAACTGAGCAAGATATCCCCAGTGGGTCTACTGAACATGTACAGCATTTTGTTTGCTTCATGTGAACAGTATGCTTACTTGTTTGTACTTTCTTGTTCAGTGTCCAATTATAAACCTGATAATTATGTGTTATGCATTGCTGACAATGTTAGTTCTCTGTCTCTTTTAATAATTAACATGTTCAGTGTACTTTATGTTTATAACCAACATTTTCATTTTTAATAACACTTAGATCTTGTATAAGTAAACGCACATAAATAACTTTCTATTTTGCGAATGACCGAATTATTAGGATTACTCATTGTTAACACTAAGAATGATGTGCTGTTCTGAGTGTACAGAAATGTATTAAAATGTATGGCATTTCTTCTTCTAACACTGTTCATCACACGGAGTATGTATTTGGAAACTGTAATAGTGCCATCTGTTGATTGGTTTAAAGAAAGTGATATTTTGGTGGCTTTAATTAAGTTTCCTGGGTAGTATACAGTAATCCCTCGCTACTTCGCGGTTCACTTTTCGCGGATTCACGACTTCACGGATTTTATATGTAAGCATATCTAAATGCATAACGCGTATTTTTCGCTGCTTCGCAGGTTTCTGCGGACAATGGGTCTTTTTACTTGCTTCCTCAGTTGGTTTGCCCAGTTGATTTCATACAAGAGATGCTATTGGCGGATGGCTGAGAAGCTACCCAATCAGAGCACGCAGTTAAGTTCCTGTGTGCTGCTGATTGGCTCAGCGACAGAGTGTTGCATTAACCAGGAAGTCTCATCTCACTCATTCATCATTAACGTGCTAATGCTTCAGGGGCCATGTCCAAGCACCAACAGAAGATGCAAATGATTGCAGAAAAGGTAAAAGTTTTGGATATGTTGAAGGAAGGGAACAGCTACACCACTGCAGGACATCGATTCTTTTTATTTAAGAAGGAGGAAAAGCATATAAGATCTACGGCCGCAGTGTCCTTTAACCAGGGTGCAAAATGAGTTGCAAGTGGACGTGATAAGGCAGTAGTCTGGATGGAATCTGCTTTAGGAATCTTTGCAACAAGGTCGACGACGTCATGACCACCTACAAGCTGCTACGTGTACTTCGCTATACAGTAAGTGTAAACTTATCTACCGATTTCATATTTCTTAGCAATTGTCCCTGTTTTTAATAGAGTAAATGGTGGGTTGTAAACAATACAGGGAGGGTTTAAAAACGTCCAAATACACGTTAAATAATTAAATAAATACAGTGTCCCTACTTCGCGGAAATTCAGTTATCGTGCTCAGCCTTGGAACCTATCTCCCGCGATAAGTGAGGGATTACTGTATAATGTTTTAGTTTTGACATTTTGATTGTTTATGCTTGTATGTTGGTACGTGTGTACTTACTGTATGTATAGATTTCTGTTTGGATACCACACACACATATATCTATTATTATTATTCCTTGAAATATGTGTTTAGACAAATATAACACTGCATGTTGGCTACAGATTATGTATGGTGTCAAAATAAAATTACTTTTAAGACACTGCACTTGTTGTATTTGCAAAGTGCAGCACACTTATACATTATGCATGGAAGGAAAGCATCTCTTTTTAAAATGGCGCTGTCCGTTGCTAAATTTTATACTTTCAGACAAATGAACATCAATTCAGTTACAGCAATACTTGGCTACAGTGGCAGATTTACATGTCATGGTGGCCTATGCGTATACCAAAAAAATTTGACCAAAAAAATTAAATTAACAGTCAATTTACTGGTAGCTATGCTGACAATCATTAAGCCTTAAAAAAGGGTCGGAAGCATAGACAATTATATGTTTTAAATCAGTAAAACTAGTGCAGTAAAATTCTATCATTCACTAGATTAAACTATTTTAATTAGCGACTGGTACACTGGCTTAGAACCCATTAAACCTAACTACAATAAACAATTTATAACATTTTTCTTTTATTTATAGACCAATTCATCAAAATACAGCAAAGAGTTTAGTGGTAGAATCTATTTTTTAATACTAGAAAAACTAAATGAGGTTGATAAGAAATTTTACAGAAAAATGGATACTGCAATATTTTCACATTACATACAATATTTTAACCAACATTCAGTGTTTCAGTACTGAGTCTATAGCAATACAAAAACTATCCTTAAAACATATTTGCACGTTGAAAAAAATGAAAACTGGCAGCTAAAACACTGCTTAACATATAAATATATGCATTTATCTGTTTTCAGTGTTAAATTAATTTTTTGTATTTTGTGGGAGTTTTTTTTTTTATTTATTTTTACTTTTACAGTGAACTAACTAGTCATTAATAACTGAAGATGTCATTTTAAAAATGAACTAAAAATATCAATATGGGTGCAGCATTTGATATCTAGAATCACTGGACTGCAAAGATATTTGTGACTTACAGAGCAGTTTTTGACCCTTTAACTGCAACTACATTGAACAACCTTCCTTTTTAATAACGGGAGTGGGCTGTCTCGTCTTTTTAACCTCATCGCCTCTACTGCAAATAACACATACACCTTTGGCTTCTGTACCTATAAATCTACCTCTATCTGGATGTTAGAATTTTACTGCAGTACTTTTCAAATACCAACAACTATGATATTTATTATTTAAGTCTCATTATTTTAAATAGCTTACTAATTAAAAAAAAATCAACTTCCATGAGATTTTGTACGTTTCAGGAAGAGTTGATGTTTGTGTGTGTATATACTGTATATAATTCACACTTTTAACACTGCTGCTTTGTTTAACTGCTGCAATAAAATGACATCACGCTCGAGAGGACTGCTTTCCAGTAAAACATTCAGACAACCAATAAGGAAAACCTTACTTGTGCTTACTCCATCAAAATAAATAGTAGTTGATAAAGCATTACGCAGTATTCTGCATATTCAAACATTGTAGCAAAATGTTGGGGCAGTACTGAGTGTCTGAATGATTTAATAAGTCACAAACAGAAAGATGTGTTAATAAACAATAGAATACTACAGCTTTCACCAATGTTTGTGGTGTACATTGCCATTTTGGATTAACATCATGATCTAAAGTCAGACAAACTTGGACTTGACAGACTAGCCCAGAGTTGGTAATCCAGATAAATATTCTGACAAGGAACTTCCCACTTAAAATGGAATGCAGCACAAGTCATCTATATTACTAAACCACAGTTGTATAATTATATGCACGGACGCAGGACATACCGAGGCGCATGCGCACAGCGCCTCAGTGCCCCAGAGTCAGTAGGTGGCGCCCAAACAACACAACCAAACAACACAACCTGTAAACTAACAGTAAACGACTTCTACCTAATGACACAGCCACAGAAAATCAAAAACGCGACCGCATGGATAAGAACAATAAACGAAGGCTCCTACAACACGCTTCTGAGACACCAGAAGCAAAGAAGTCACGGCTCCAAAAAGAAAGAGCTCAACAATTAGAAATACAAAAACGAGCCCATATGGATACGACCTGTAAACTAAACCTGAGGTAAAGCGTGCATGCCAGGTTGTACAGTATATATGCAAACATGCCAGAGGCAACAGGCAAGCCGTACGCACTACCACCGCGGCCCAAACGCGACCGCCCACACCACCACATATACCACCTTCGTTTAGTACTGTGCCCCTCCAAGCCTGGGTCCACCGCCATCGTCACTTCAGCACGCGAATCCGCCGCCGTCAGCAAACGACTTCTAGCTGACGACACAGCCATAGAAAAACAAAAACGAGACTGCATGGATAAAAACAATAAACGAAGGCGCCTACAACGTGCTTCTGAAACACCAGAACTAGATGAGTCACAGCTCCAGAAAGAAACCGCTTCAGTACAAATATGTTTATTTAATTGAATGAAAAATTTCCCAGGACGCACCCACCCTCCATGATTTTTCATCCCTCCAAATATCGGAGGTAACAGAAAGTGATTGGCATTCTTGGATTTGCGATTCTTTTGAGAATCACGGGGTTACTGGTTGAGACTAAATGACTCTGCTAGGTCTGACCAAGGATATCCAGTCTCTACTTGATAAAGAGTGCTGCCTCTATTGAAACTATACTGAAAGCTTGAAACACATCCTCCATTGTTCAGGTTTCTTCACAAGCAGAAAACCTAAATTTGTGGCACTTGACATTTAAGGCTGATCTTTAACAGGCACTTTCAGTTCTTAGCCATTTGTCTAACACACTGGGCTGTTGAAAATTAAACAGGATTGGCATCATTACTAAATATACTTTTTAAATAAGTAATCACATTTACTTTAAAAAGTACACTTTCATACAAAACCTGCTCAAGTTTAAAAATAAATGTTCTTTGTTACTTTCCATCACTGTTTGTAACATTTATATTTACATTATATGGTTAAAAAAACTTAATAACGAATAATACTTAACAAATGATACTTAACAAATGAGTCAAATTAATTCAAATTTCAAATATCAGAATTTCTTGGTTCTTTCATTTTTCTAAATCTCCACTTCAATTTTTACATTTGTCCCAACTTTAATGCTTCCTGTGTAAAATGAAACTTGTCAATTTCACATTAATCCATTATTTCAGAACTTCTGTAAAACAGCCTTTGTTCTACTATTTTCTATATGTCTTACAGAAGTTAAATTTTGTTATTGCTCAAATCTTTGATGGTCAAGTCAGGGTGGCTGACGTAATAGTCCTTACAGAAGACAAAGCAGTTGTGATCCACTGTGCTGGTTACTTTGAGCAGCTGTTTAAAGCTGATCCTCCAGCTAGGTCGTTGGATATCTTTGGGTCCATGGTTCTTCAAGCTGATCCTTCAATTAGCTGTGAACAACCCAGTCTCACTGAGACTGCACAGGTGGCGAACCAGCTGAGGGTAGGAAAGGCTACAGGGATCTGTGGTATCCGAAGTGAACCTCTCCAGGCTGGTGGTTAGGCTGTCCTCCTGGCATTCTTTGTTTCCATTCGGGTGACGGGCATTATCCCAACTGACTGGAAAACGTAACTTGTCGCCCCTATCTGGAAAGGGAAGGATGATGGCCTGGATTGCAGCAACTACAGGGAGATAATACTACTCTCAGTGCCGGGTAAGGTCCTTGCAAGGGTCATTCTCAATAGCATAGCTCACCTACCAGCAACCAGAGCAGTCTGATTGTACACCTAAGAAGTCTACCATCGACTGCATCCTGGCACTGCGAGTTCTCAGAGTGCAAACGTGAATATCGGTAAGAGTTTCTTTGCAGCCTTTGTCAGTTTTGATAATGAGTTTGACTCGGTTGATCGAGCTGTCCTGTGGGACATCCTGAGACTTCGCGGGATCCCCTCAAGGTTGCTGGATATCATGGACAGCCTGTACACTGATACTATGAGTGCTGTGTAGAGTGGAGGTAGAACCTCAGTGTTTTTCTCAGTTGATTCTGGGGTTTGTCAGGGGTGTGTTCTTGCTCCTACTATGTTCATTGCTTGCATGGACTAGGTGATGGGCAAAGTCGTGGGGTACTGCAACTGTGGGGGGAGTGTTGGTGAAGAAAGATTCACTAATCTTGAGATTGCTGACAATGCTGTGATCAAGAGACTGAGAAAGGTGTCTGAGTGTCTGGGCTTGTGATTGTCCCTGATAAAAAAAACAAGATCCAGGCCTTTAATGACCTCTTAGGCACAACCACCAGTAGTGTGTCTCTCTGAAGAGAGTGTGTCAACCTTGTGGAGAGGTTTACTTATCTCGGCAGCAACATTCATGTCTCTGGTGACTCTTCCTATGAAGTCAGTACTGGGGGGAGCATGGTGGTTCATGAAGTCACTGGAAAGGGGTGTGTAGCACTCCTAATATCTATGCAAAAGGACAAAAGTCCAAGTTTTTAAGAGTCCTGGTGCTTCCCGTCTTGCTATATGGTTGCGAGACATGGACGTTATCCAGTGATCTGAGATGAAGATCGGACTCTTTCGGTACTATGTCTCTTTGGAGAATCCTTGGGTCCTGATGGTTTGACTTTGTGTCAATTAAGCAGTTGCTCATGGAGTCCTGAAGAAGGCACATTACCTGCATTGTGGGGAAGCATCAGTTACGGCACTACGGCCATGTGGCACGATTCCCCAAGGGTGATCTACCTCGCAAGAGCTTCATCGTTAAGGACCCGAGTGGCTGGACTAGGCCATGGGGACACCCATGTAACACCTGGCTGCAGCAGACAGATGGTCATTTCCGGAGGGTGCCAGTGGGGGGGTTACCAAACAAGATCCCAAGCCATTTCATTGTCTGATGGGTGCAGCAACGTGCGGTACCAGTGCATGCTCCCCAACCTGACCTGACAGAGTCTTTGTACAAATTCAGAATTAAAAAACTAACATCGACTAAAACTGCTTATATTCAATTACTCTTGAGATACGGCATACCATTTGCCAATGTACCACTCAAATACATATGTGCTTTTCACTAAGTTTGTCATTTTTTTGGGATTATACTCACAAACATTAGTTTGCCTTCAAAAGTCAAAAGAATTACACAAATACAGCAATCAGTCCTGCGGACTATATGTATGTTTTTGCAATTATGCATTTCTATTAACCCAGTAAATGAAGTATTAATAGTGAGATGTACCTAGTGCTCTGAAATATTGAAATGCTAAATATATTTTATTTTGGTATTAAGAAATGGAGCAGTTTATTTTATCACCATTGTTGATAAGCCAAATAGCCACTTAGTTTAAAACTTGTTATTACATTTACTTGATACAACTGTTGTAAGCATAGCCAGTGTGGTTCCCCCCACCCCTCAATCCCCACAGTCTTATTTATAATTCTTAATGTTTGCAGGGTTACCCCAATGAGCCTGAACTGTACACTTTAGTTAGAAAATGGATGGATCCTTGGATGGACACATACAACTTGAATGTGAAGCATTTAATCCTTTATCAGGACTTTTTATTATATTGTTTCAAAAAGCTATTAATCATGCTATCAGTTTATCTCCTCTTTGAAATTCGTAACACAATTCGTTAAAATAAATTACATTACGTTATCAATCATATCACTGCTCTCTCAAATCAAAAATCCAACTCATAATGGGGTAAAAGTGGAAATAACAAAAACCTGTGTGTGTGTGCTTTGCTTTTTTTACTTCCATTTAAATGGAAGTTTGGTGATGGGGTCAAAAATTTGCAATACAGTTATGTTTCTGTGATTATTATATGTTCAAGGTGCAACTGAAGCCATTAATGAAATTCAGTAAATCACCGAGCCAACTGCGCTTGAACTGGCTGCACGTAGGCACACAGAGGTAAGCACTGACACTTGCAGGCCAGTCTAGTGCAGTGGCTGAATCCCGGGGACAGTGATGCTGCAAGGCGCCAGTGGTCATGAGCTGGCTGCTCAACGAATATATGGCACTGACTGATCAGCTCCGGCGTGCTCGCAAATTGCTTTGTGAAGCGACTATAGTCAGGTGCGGCATTCAATGAACGTACGTCGTCGAATATACTCGTCCCCTGTGTGCTGGCAAATTGCACTGAGACACGACTTTAGCAGTTGCAGAGTTCAATGAATGTACATCGTCGAATGTATGTCGCCGCATATAGTCTGCTTCGGCGTGCTCCCAAATTGCACTGGAAAACGACTCTAGCCAGTTGAGGCGTTCAACTAATGTACTTTTCCAAATATACTCGGCTCCAGCGTGCTGGCAAACTGCAGTGGTAAACGGCAGTTTAAGGGTTCAGTGATTATAATTTCAGTTATGTTTGCCAACGTGTTTGGAGTTATAGTAAACAAGTGAATAGGAGTAGCTGAGCCTTCCTAGTTTTTTTTTTCTTCTTTTTTCGTATAATATTTGAGTTCATATGAATAGTAAACCATCTCTAATTAACATTAGGTAACTTGTGTTTTGGAGTATATCAGTAATTAGCTTGTTACATATTTTAGTCCGTTATTTTTTTATTTTGGCATAATATAGTACATGATGTGATAAACTACAACACTTTTCCTTCAGAGTGGTATGATTAAAACATCTTTCTCTGTCTGCAAAATCATTCTTGTGTAGAGTACACCCCCAAAATTCGCGGGGGTTACATTCCTAGAGCACCTGCGAATTGTGAAAAACCGCAAATTTTGGATGTGGTTAAAAAAAGGCATATTTTTATAGTTTAAACCCTAAATATGCCCCAAAAACGCTTTAATTTGATTTCAAACTCAGCTTAATACATTACCTAAAAAATGAATGTAAAGATAAACCTGTATACTCTACTGCTGTCTCTCCCGCAGTGCTAGAATGTAAAATACCGATGTTACCGCTATAGGTACTATAGTTCATGCAAGCGCGTTTTCATTGCCAGAAGCCTAAGAAGGTGCAGGGTGTTTGGACGGCATCTTGGGGCTTTAACCGTTAAACTGCCACATACTTGGGGGTTAATGCATCCCTGGACGCCAAATATTTTTTTGCTGCACTTTAAGTAAACGTCACAATTCACAAAGAAAAAGTGAAATGTTAATAGAACACAATTTTTTTCCATGCAAAGAGCATCAAAATTACTGCAACACTGATCATTTTACACACTGCTAATGAACTGTAAAAACTATTTTAAAAACTACTGGAACAATATGTACAAAGTGCAACTGATGGATGAAACTCAGTAAATCACCAAGCCAACTGCGCTTGAACTGGCAGCACGCAAACACACAGAGGTAAATGCTGATACTGTCTCAATCCCAGAGACAGTCAGGCTGCAGTGAGTCATGCTTGGGTCACAGAATTGCACAGAAACACAGGAGACTGTTGGGACAGGAACTTTATTCAAACACTTCAAACAAACAAACATGTCTCTTTCAGAAGTTAAACAAGCTCAGTATGCAGTTAGTTATCGATTAAAGAATAGACAAACTTCATAGTGGAGCACAACCCCTAACAAGAGCAGAGGATGTTGGGGGAGGAGAGAGAAACAAAGCAATAGGCCAAAAAGGACAGGTGCTGTTCAGACTTTTAGGTCAGGTCCTGCATGCTCGCAAATTGCACTGGGAAACAACTATAGCTGGTTGTGGCTGTTTAAGGGTTAAGAGGAACAAAATGGTAAACACAGGAACACTCAGCTGGAGATGCATCACAGTCAATCAGCAGCAAGGAGAAATGAATAATGCTGTAGCGGTCCGGTGCCGCTAAGATTCACACCATCAAAAAGATGGTGATTTATTTATTTTTATGGTGGAGATTCCAGGGACTTTGACCCGACCCACACGCACTCACAGAGACAAAAACAAAGCAATCCGGTAATCAAACAGAAAATAAAGAATGTAATGAAAAAAACAGTACCACCAAGAGGTGGGCGGTATGACCAAAATTCTATATCACGGTATTTTTCTAAATTCTGCCGGTTTCACGGTATTAGACGGTATTTTTTTTCCCCATGCATGAGTGGATGTTAACCACATTTTCCACTGCAATTACTGCAGTAGACTGGCTAAGAATAACCTATTAGACTGTTATGAAAATTGTACATCGTACAAAAAGACATTTTAATGTGCACACAAGTATTAATCCAGGTTTGCATGGCCCCATAAAGTGATAGTTTTCAAGGGGGTGGCACTAAAGAGAAGGAATCACATTGCATGACAGATGCAGTCAAAATATAGAACCTTTAATTGAACAAATTTTGCAAAAGCTTAAACTATGATTTTGACAACATATTTTCAACCATCCAAAGAGGCATTTAGACTCAGTAAAATATCCAGAGGTGTTTGTCAAAAGTTGGATTGCACTGAACACGTCTTAGAAAAGGAATAAATAGTAAATATTTTTTGTAAACCAACTACACTTTCTGTTAATGTTAACAATCTCTGTCCACTGACACGTTAAAGTGACTTTTTAAACAATTCTACCATCATTAAACTGCATAATATTTAAACTAATAAATAATAACAATAAAATACATAATAGTATTACTGATAGTTGCACCATTACTTCAAGGCTTCAAGCCCAGGTGCATTACACAGTATTCACCAAATTAAAATAAAATAAAACAAGTGCAACTTGGTGATGACATCTTACCAACTGTTCCATCATTTAGGCAAACTGCATTAATATGGACCTTGCTTCAAGCTAAGCTATATTCATAAATAATAAAACTGCAACTTGCATTTATAATGCTGTTTGTGGTATAGCCCTATGGAAGCGCATTAGGGCCACTGTGAAGAAAAAAAAATATGGACACGGAAGAAAAAAACAAACTATATGTCGAGAATAAATTTGACATGTTGACTATGTCAAGATTAAAGTCGACATTTCCACTTTATTCTCATAGTTTATTTTATAATTAAAGTAGAATGCTGTAAACTAAACTTCATCCTAAAATCAATGTTTAATTTACTAGATTTTCTCAAACCCCGTCACAAGTTAATGCAGCACATCAAATACTTTGTGTTAAGTCTTCCCCGACCCTGTCGTTAATCACTACGCTTCTTAAACTGACTTCCTCTAAAAGCAGGCGCCTGCAGCAATCACCGCACAGAATCCATTCACTTCATGATATTCCTGCTCTCTACCAAAACCCCAGTTCCTATCTTTCCTTTTTCTTTCTCCACATTACCAATCATCACACGATAAACATCTTTGTGAAATTAAAACTAGTTATTAACTTAGCCTACGGAGTGTTCAGAACTTTAAAAATATCTTCGTTATACATGTTTAATTATGCCATCCATTCAGAGTTGCGCCCATCTCTGAACGAGTCGCCAGCACATCGCAGGATGAATTCAAGCAAAACATACACTAGCAAGTACAAAAACAAGTACAACTTGGCTTGCAGTATTATCCAGTAGTATAGAAACAGTATTTACACATCTGACCTTTTAAAACTAAAGTATCTCCAGGCGACGGACGTGACTCCTTTTTTTCGACAAAAGTTCTTCTGTTGTTCATGTTCAACTTTATCGTCGGCTTCAGTTTCGGAATGCTCTCTGTCCATTTTACACATTTCACAGAACTTTAATTTATTTGCGCATTTATTTATTTATTTAATTTTGTCCGAAATAGTCCTCCATATACCTATGCTACTGCCCACTATTTGGTGGTGTAGCAGTGAAAAACAGCCCTAGTGCAACAAATCTGTGTTTAGCGGTGTAGCAGTGAAAAAGGTCCCCACTTGAACAGTTTCCCGTTGCGCCACGTTCCGAACGTCGTTTAGGCAATTTAAACCAGTGTTGCGGTATAAGAAAAATCCATATCATAAAAAAAAATAAAAAACGGTTTTCGGTATGAACCGGTATACCGCCCAGCACTAGTACCACCCCTGTTCCCCTTACAGTGATTACACATTAAATACAACAAAGCACCAACAAAACACACACAGTAAATCATGAAAAACGGCAACGGATGAAATGCAATGATGAAAATAGAGATCCGCACATTGAATGGGAATGTAAAGATAGTCCTACCGCTAGTTTCTGAAATGGTGAAGATGGGTTCAGAAGCGCTTCTTTGCAGGATGGCCAAGAATCCACTTACAGTCCTCATGTACACAGGCAGAAAATGCAGACACCAAACACGAAATGATCCAGGACAAAATGAATAAGTACAGGTAACCCAACAGAGAGACAAGAACTTGAAACACAAATTACAAAAACCTTTTTTTTTGCTTTTGGTCACCGGCCCCCTTTGTAAAAGCAACGCTGATATCCTTTGACCCCAAAAGCCCCAGCACCCTCAGCAGAAGACCACTGCAGGGACTGCTTGGAGTCGCAGTTTCAAATTCTATTGGCTACTTTCACCATACCAAGCCGCGTTTGCGCTGCAGTTGTTTCCTGTTCTCTCTACAGTACAGTATTGCCACGAAAAAAGCCATAAAAATTGCGGAGGTAATATGCAGTTTTCGCTAATAATTACTAGATAGGTTCTAAGGAAAAATCCGCGAATGACTGAGGCCGCAAACTCCGAACCGCGGCTTCACAGGGGTCTACTGTATTCCTGCTACCTCTACTCCCTCTGAGAGTCTCTTCTCAGCAGCTGGGAACATTGTCTCAAAGAAGAGAGCCAGCCTCACACCAGAGCATGTCGAAATGCTCACGTTCCTGCACTGCAATCAGGACTACATGAACTGAATCTTTTATAAACTGTACATTATTGTTTTATTTTATTTGAATTGAAGCTTTATTTAAACTTTTGGACTTCTGGACACCAGTGGCCATTTTTGGTTAAGTTAAATGCACTTTTTTTGTTCAAAGACTATGTGCACTTTAGTTTGTATTGTTTAATGTATTTCTTTTTTATTGTGATGGTCATACTAATATAAAACATCTGATTATTTTTAAATTCAAATGTTTCATTGGTTATTTTAATTTGATTATTATTAATTTTAGTCGTGTTAATGCAGAGACATCAGGGTGACATTCACAGGTGGACAGATGTAAGCAGATGAGGTAAGACATGCACTGGAGCCCAGAACAGGATGTGCAACCACAGGTCGCAGGCATCAAAATAGTCAGGCATGAAATAATTGTGACTAATCGGGGGGGGGAAAAATAAAAAAAAAAAAAGAATGATTAGTCGATTACCAAAATAATCATTAGGTGCAGCCCTAATATTAACCACAATAAAAAATGACTGCCATATACAAGATTCTCATTTGTTTGTTTTAATTACATTAAGATGACCATTTTTAAGAGCATGTTGTTAACATAGTATTAATTATAGTCATCTCAAGGGACACACATTCTCATAGTAGACTATAGGTAGGGCTCCTGAGCCAAAATGGAGCCATAAATAAAGGTTCTAATGGTGGAGATATTAAAAATGTCTTATTTGAAAACTTATTTTATTAAAAAACACAACTTGTATGAAGAAAACATAACAACAAAAATAAATACTTACTAACACTCTGGGCCTTGAGCTTTGGGGGTCTTCCTCTCCGGGGTGTCTTTATACATTCAGAAGCCTCTGTTGCAGACACCTGACAATTAACGGCAAGTTAAGCACACCACTGCAAACAACAGGGAATTCTAAAGGACAAGCTATTTCTCTATTACCCATTTGTGTGCTTATTTGTAGGTAACAGCTTAAATAACTGCAGCATTCAAAAGTAACAAAATATTAAAAAGCAAAAAGAATTAATACTTTCCCATTTAACATAAACATTGTTGCTCATTCCATAACAATTTAACAAATTCTGTTTGTAGGTTTAGGACTGACCAAAATAAATAAATGAATAATAAATAAATAAATAAGCAAGCAAACAAACAAACAAATTGGGAGCTTGCTTAATTAAGGCTGGAGTCAAATTTTAAAGCAAAAGCTGGTTGACGTGAAAACGTGCAGCCATAGAGCGAAAGCCTGCACTGAAATTGAACCACTGTTTTAAGTCACATCTGATAAATAAACATAACAACTAGCCTATAAACATATACGTTCAAGAAGAACAATTTATTATTAGCAATACGGAAATTCTATACAAGTTCTCCAAAGACAACCAAAGTAGCAACAACTTAATAAAATTAACAATATAAACCTGTATTTTAAAAGTGAAAGTACTTGATTTATACAGATACAACTTTGTAACACATATTTACCTTTTATAAATGTTACAACAAAAACATATTTCAAATTAATAATTAAACATTTAATTAGTAACAAAAAATATATTCACCATTTCCAATTCTTTTTCATTTACGTATTTGCCTGAAAGAGAGAAAAAGATAGGCCCTGGATTTTACATGCCTGAAATAACTGGGTTCTTGTTTCATTATGAAACCTCATTCAGGTTACTGTTCTTCTAACATTTATTTGATCAACAACAGAATACTCTAATAAAATGTGAAATATTATTAAAAATAACTTTACTTACATTCTTCAAAACCTGAAGCAGACTGGAGTTTTGGTGTTCTGCCTCTGCGACCTTGTTTTTTTTCCTTCTTATCTTCTGCCTATTTTGAAGGACTTGCTTAGTAAATTTTATAACATTAATAAAATACACAAAATATAAAAAGAATAAAAATATAAATGCAACATACCTCTGAGTTTTGACAGCTTGTTTGTTTGGTTGCATTTTCCACTTCCACATTCGGTTCAGCTTTATGGAATGAAAAGGGAACAGAAGAAAAAAACATACATTTTTAACTTAAATATAAAAATTAGGGCTATAATATTTTGTTTTTCTAGAGTAGGTAAACGGTTCTTGCTTACAAAATGTCATCAATGATTGTGCTGCTGTCGAAGAGTTATCTGTTCTGTTTGCAGTTTCTTCATCCTGCTGTACAAAAGAAAAATAGAAAAAAAATTACCTCTATTCCTGAAGATAAAAGGCAACCCTATAGCCAAAAACATCACCAATTAATCTAGTGTAAGAGTCTTTCAAAGTAGCAAATCATATCAAGCTGTCATTCACTAACCAGCCACTTTATTTCATATTGTATGTATGTCCTACCCATTTAATTCACTTTTAAATCAGTGACAATATCGAATATGTAGATAATGGTTTTTAAAGCAGTGAGGAATGGACCTTGTTTATGTTCACAATTCAGAGGGAGAACAGAAAATGTTAAAGATTTATAGTAGTAGGTCTTGAATATAGCTTAAAAGTGAGGGTAGACATGCAAACACAGGTTCATCATAGACAGGTGTCTTTCTGGGCCTTTCAAGTATCACATGTGCCGCAAGTACATAAATGACATGAACATCAGAAAAAAAAAATGTAGAGAATAGGCTTATGGTCAAAAACAGACCGTTTGTAAAAGAACCTGATGGAGGCCAATGCTGCTTGTTTGTAATTAAAGAAGGAATACAGTCAGCCAAGAGTACAACAATGATGCCACAACAGGCTTATCAGAACATTTAATCTGTCATGCTTTGTAACAAACAGAATAAGACAGAACAATTTTGGATTATTGACTGTTTGTTTAAGTGAAAACAAGGTGGTACAAATATGAATATTGTTGCTGTTCAGCTTATCCGATACCCATCTACATATAGGCTTCTTCAGCACTGCTTCATGGGAAAAAAAAATACTTCAGAGTATTCAGCGTAATGCACTCCCCACCCCAGTTACCACTGTTCAGCTTATCGGTCAACTGTGGGTTGGGATGAAATAAAAGTATTTAATTGGGGTAGACTGACGACAGAATGTACCCACATATTCGTGCCACATTCCAGAGGCTGTGCTCATTCCAGTCTCCATGAATTCAGGCTCCTTTGACAGCAAATAGGAAAACAATTTGCCATTAGTAAGGTGATTCTAATAAACTGACACTCATTGTATTATACCCAGTACATTTTAAGAGCAGCTTGCATTCTGACTGCAGATAAAATAACACTTAATAATGTAACAAATTAAAACACTAAATGTATTCATAAACTCAGTTTTAAGTGCACTAAGTTACATTTGTACTACTACGTAACCTAAAATTTGCAATCTGTGACTTATCTAACTTACAGGTGTGACTAGTAATTTTATTTTTTTTATTTTTACTTATTTATTTTTATAAGTCCTTTCTGAATAATGAATATATAAATGAACAGTCAGCACAATTAAATTAACTTTGTTGTTTTCACACTAAAAAAAAAAATAAGAATGCATTTTGACTGTATAGCCATCATCAAGTGTGTGACTAGAAAAGGAAGAACAGGTTCGATATACAGCGGTGTGAAAAACTATTTGCCCCCTTCCTGATTTCTTATTCTTTTGCATGTTTGTCACACAAAATGTTTCTGATCATCAAACACATTTAACCATTAGTCAAATATAACACAAGTAAACACAAAATGCAGTTTTTAAATGATGGTTTTTATTATTTAGGGAGAAAAAAAATCCAAACCTACATGGCCCTGTGTGAAAAAGTAATTGCCCCCTTGTTAAAAAATAACCTAACTGTGGTGTATCACACCTGAGTTCAATTTCCGTAGCCACCCCCAGGCCTGATTACTGCCACACCTGTTTCAATCAAGAAATCACTTAAATAGGAGCTGCCTGACACAGAGAAGTAGACCAAAAGCACCTCAAAAGCTAGACATCATGCCAAGATCCAAAGAAATTCAGGAACAAATGAGAACAGAAGTAATTGAGATCTATCAGTCTGGTAAAGGTTATAAAGCCATTTCTAAAGCTTTGGGACTCCAGCGAACCACAGTGAGAGCCATTATCCACAAATGGCAAAAACATGGAACAGTGGTGAACCTTCCCAGGAGTGGCCGGCCGACCAAAATTACCCCAAGAGCGCAGAGACGACTCATCCGAGAGGTCACAAAAGACCCCAGGACAACGTCTAAAGAACTGCAGGCCTCACTTGCCTCAATTAAGGTCAGTGTTCACGACTCCACCATAAGAAAGAGACTGGGCAAAAACGGCCTGCATGGCAGATTTCCAAGACGCAAACCACTGTTAAGCAAAAAGAACATTAGGGCTCGTCTCAATTTTGCTAAGAAACATCTCAATGATTGCCAAGACTTTTGGGAAAATACCTTGTGGACTGATGAGTCAAAAGTTGAACTTTTTGGAAGGCAAATGTCCCGTTACATCTGGCGTAAAAGGAACACAGCATTTCAGAAAAAGAACATCATACCAACAGTAAAATATGGTGGTGGTAGTGTGATGGTCTGGGGTTGTTTTGCTGCTTCAGGACCTGGAAGGCTTGCTGTGATAGATGGAACCATGAATTCTACTGTCTACCAAAAAATCCTGAAGGAGAATGTCCGGCCATCTGTTCGTCAACTCAAGCTGAAGCGATCTTGGGTGCTGCAACAGGACAATGACCCAAAACACACCAGCAAATCCACCTCTGAATGGCTGAAGAAAAACAAAATGAAGACTTTGGAGTGGCCTAGTCAAAGTCCTGACCTGAATCCAATTGAGATGCTATGGCATGACCTTAAAAAGGCGGTTCATGCTAGAAAACCCCTCAAATAAAGCTGAATTACAAACAATTTTGCAAAGATGAGTGGGCCAAAATTCCTCCAGAGTGCTGTAAAAGACTCATTGCAAGTTATCGCAAACGCTTGATTGCAGTTATTGCTGCTAAGGGTGGCCCAACCAGTTATTAGGTTCAGGGGGCAATTACTTTTTCACACAGGGCCATGTAGGTTTGGATTTTTTTTTTCTCCCTAAATAATAAAAACCACCATTTACAAACTGCATTTTGTGTTTACTTGTGTTATATTTGACTAATGGTTAAATGTGTTTGATGATCAGAAACATTTTGTGTGACAAACATGCAAAAGAATAAGAAATCAGGAAGGGGGCAAATAGTTTTTCACACCACTGTACAGGAGAGATGAAAATAATTGAGTCAGGAAGAAAAAAATGAGAGTAGGTGCACAAAGCAGTCATTAGTGTATATGAAAGAAGAAGTTAAAAGACAAGATGTCAATTTCTGGAGGAATGTATGATTCAAGTTTGAAAACAAACTCGTAGCATCTTCTGTTTTTTTGATATGCATTTCTGAAACAATTTGAAAGAACACAAATAGAAAGATCAGTATGAGGATGACCAAAAGATGTAAAATTCTATACAACAGGTTTAGTGATGTCTTTGATCTTCATGGCTTCAATGTCTTTTCTAAAACAACCTGAATTGATCTGCAAGCTACATCCCTGTTTTGCCTTGACAACATAATAAAACCAGTGTTGCTTCTTCCTATTTAAGCTTTCGGCTTCAGGGCTCCCAACTTCTTTGTGGATAATGCCCTATTGCATGTTAAAAAAATTAAAAATCAGAACTCTCCAGCACACAACCAGATACTGCATCTCACTGCTTTCACTTTTGATAGTGGTCATCGTCACCTTTTACTATGATATTAGAATTGGGCCAAGAGATGCTAAAAAAGTAGAATATCATTTGTGCCTAACTTGAACAAAAGATACTGAGGAATGTGTTGTTGCTGCCATATGCCACAGAAACTACCTTCAGAAAGTCATTAACTGCGCCATCTGACTCTTCAGTTTAAAGTCACAGTGTTTACCACTACTCTATCAATTCATTACATTAATCTATTAACTTTACAAGGCTTAAAATGTCTGTGCGAGTCAGTGATTTTGTAATAAGCAATTACCCTTCCCTAAAAGTCATTTTACACCAGGTAAATTACAGCTTTGTGTTACAACATCTGTTCCATCAGAGGATAAATTCTTCCATCTACAGATGATAATCTTGTGTTGTTGACAGTGCATTCAGCGAACCAGATACAACACACTACAACTTTCACACTATTGTTAATGGAAACCGCATTCTACTCATCCTAGCCTGCAATCCTCACATTTTCTCACTTTCTTTCTCTCTCACTATACACAATCTTTAAAACACTCTGCACCCTACTTCTGTCGATCACCTATACAAAGTATCTTAAGTTAACCTTCTCCTGTAAATGTAGTCTATGCAAATTGTTGTAAAAGATGCCACTGATATTTCACATTAGAATACAGAAGCAGAAAGTCAGGGATAAAGGTTATCACATTAATAAGAAGCATCTCTCTGTGCTAACATGCCATTGCACATAACTGACTTAAATGTATCATTATGAATTATATAGTATAATATCTATTGAACAGTTTTATTGGATCCATCTTGCATGTTATACTAAATTAGATTACCATTTGTTGACTGTCTCATAAAAACAACAGAGTTACAGTTAACATCAAAGAAGTTAGTAGGTGGTCATCTCCTCATCTGTTTTTAGTTGGCAGGATTAATATTGTAAAAACAAACAAAACCAAGGGAAGCACAGCATCATCCAACTTTAAGTTTACTGTAATTACGGAGTTTAGAATGTTTTTACTCTGAGACTATGCAGGAAACGTAAGATAACAAACAGAACCTGCTTGGTAAGTTTTAGAAAGGAAATCTTCTTTAGTTCATCTCCACCTGTTTTGAAATCTAGGTATCAATAACTATAACCAATTTAATAGCAATCTGGTTATGCATGACTTGGTTAACACTTTTGAGGAAGAATATTTTTTCTTCTTCATGAATGTAAGCTAAATTTCTTTTCAGGAAAACCACTTTTTGTGACAACTGTCAACAACCTTTTCATTACTCACATTCTGAAAACATCCAACTAACAACTGAATGAACACTCCAGTGGTATTTCAGTTCTGATATTAATTGTAGTTTTAGTTTTTATTTTATTTTATAAAATTAATTTTTACTTTTATTTCATTCTAGTTTTCAGTGGAGCCAACAATTTCTATTTTTATTTAATTCTGTGTTTAAAATTTTAGTTTTATTTTATTTAGTTCTGGCTTTTTTTACATAACATTAGTACAATTTTAGTTTTTTTTCTGTTGTAAGACCACAGATGCTGGCCTACACATATTTCAATGCAACTTATGTTTCAGTCAACAAAATACACTCACAGTTCATAATGTTGTTAAACACAGATTGACTATCAATGATCAAACAGATTAAGTGGCCTAATGAGTATACAGACAAGGTCCTCGGCCACCGGTGCCAGCAGACTCTATGTTGACAATTTCTGCTGCCATTACTGAAGCAGTGACGTGTGGTGAGGTTCATGGCTGGTGAAGCACTGATTCCTTCAGAGTAAGGTTTACAAATATATGAACCCAAAAGAGTAGCTTATTCACTATTCAACTGGCAGCATGCACATTGACTACGGGTTATGATTCATATCTTATCAGCATTCTTTACACACACATAGGTAAGGTACATATGTGGATAAGAACAAACCTTACATTTATAGCAGCGAGAGAGAGAGCAGAGAGAGCGAATTTGCTATGCATCCCCCATGTGTTCTAAATTTGCCAGTGCAATTTCACAATTCATACTCATTCAATACAAATGAAAGTATAGAGTGGTGTACAAAAAAAATGGATTTTAATTTTGACCTTAATTGAAATATTTAGTTGTTTTTAAAAGCTTTTAATTCTGATGATTTAATTGGTTTTACTACAGACTATTCAACAAAAGGATAACAAGAAAAACAAAAGAATATTTTATTTAAGGTCAAAATTTAGTTTTTTTCTTAGTTTCATCCCATTTTTTTTTTATAAAATTGAAAAACGTTTATGGTCTTACCTTTATTTGTAAATGAAGTTCATGTGCCTATCCTTCTTCACAAAAATCTCCATCACTTTCTTGTAAAAGTCCTACTTATTTTCCATTACTTTTAAAAGTCTTAATCTTCCATTTTGGCAGTCAGTCGGAACAAAAAATAATATTAAACGGACCGCTGCAGTGCACTTGACTTTCTGATATCGATAACTTAGTGCAACTGTAGGGCTCATATCCGTCCACTTCAGTGCAGCACGGTGCTGTCTACCTCACCTTATGCCTTTTCACTGCAGTTTTATGTCCGATCAGCAAGACCAAATATGTCACACATATTCATTAAAGATATTAGCTAGACTGTGGAAAGTCAGGGTGTATAATAAACACGTGTGTTAACATCATATTGGCAACATACAGTGAGACAGCAACAGGCAGGCGCCAATTGCATGCATCAATCCAGTGTGTGAGGGATGGCGATGTCCGAGGTGAGGAAGGGATCTTCTTGTCGCTGCCACACCTCGCATTTCTTCCCTATATTTGATCAGGAAATGCGCAAATTCAGCGATTTTGACTATAAAAATGATCAAAATTATTGGAATCATACAGGAAACAAATTTATAGCACAGACCAGTGGACGTACGTCCCTATGAAGTGCAGTTATGGTGCCAGAGAAGTGCTGAACTTCCACTACTGTAAGTACTGATCCAGCTGGTCCTCCACTGAAACTTCAAGACTCTTTTCTTCTTATCACATGCTACATTTGCTTTTATTATCATCTGCGATGTAATTAAAGTATTTCCACACATTACTTTCACTCTTTCTACCCGCAAACATCTGTGCAAAATGCACCATCGTCCACCACAAGTGCTTACTGCTTCAACCTAACGAGCCAAATGTGCTCAACAAACAACTGTCCTTTACGGAAGTTGAACTACATGACTATAGTAAGCCCAAGTTACAAGATCACCGCATAGTGAACAGCACAACATAACTGAATACTCAGGGTGACCTACAAACAACCCCTCTGCACGACTGAACTGGACTGAATGAAAATGCAAATGCTGTTTTTACTCAATTATCGTTCTTGTTTTAGTTCGTTCACATATCACTAATTTTTATTTTATTTAGTTTTAGTTTCTCTGTTTGCCTTAATTTAATTTAACAATATTTTTAGTTCTAGTTCTCGTTATGAAAATATCACTGGAACACTCTACATTAAGGATGTCACAATACCAGAATTTTTGCATTTGATACCAATACCAGTGAAATTTCATGAAACTTGATACCTATTTGATATCATAACAAAAACAGAAATCCCCTTCAATGACTTATTAAAAGTACTTCCATTACTCAAGTGAACAACATTGTGCCTTTTTCTGCAACAGAATACAAAATATATATTAACATTAACTTAAGTATTAAAATAGTGGTATATCCATGAAGTAGTTACCCAACTATCATTTAAGTAAACTAATATTGGCAGTCATAAATATCAACAATGCAGGGCTTGAATAATATAATCCTGGGGGTATTTCAGCAAAGGGTTAATAAAGAATGATATCTTGGACTACCCAATTTATTTTATCATGTGCACATTCCAAATTTACTCTGTGATATTTCCCAGTAACTGAAAAATACTGCTTAAAATCAATACTAAAAATAAAAAATTAATCATTATTATGTCGGTACTGTTAAGTCAGAGGTTAACAGACTCTTTAACCTCCTTGGCATTAACCCTCACTATGCTTGGGCTTGGAATTCTATGCCAGTATGGGTAACCACAACTCACAATCAGGGTGTAATGATACACTATAAATTTTTAAGATCAAAAAATGGTTGGGACAGTATTCTGCTGCCATCCAATAGATGAAAAAACATTATGCTTCAAAAAATCAATAATATTTCTATGCATTTTGCCCAAGTTAACTCATCAATATTCAGGAGCGGAGTGGAGTCTCCAACTAACTGAACAATCTTCAGATCAAGTGGTACTGATGACATTATGAATCAGTCATCAGACATTGACACGAAAAGTGAAACTAATGCAAGATAAGCTACTGCACAACCAAATCACCATGATATGCCCAATGAAATCAGTCGTGTGAAGCTTTAGCATCCTAAGCACTGCTCAATGTGGCAACTGTCAACATTCATATCAGGGGAAATTTGTAAGTCACTTTGCCTTGTGCTGTGGTAGCCTACAATGACATAAGAGGCACATCAATCGTGCAGATCAGTCACTGACATTCTATTTTCACATGTGAATGCAACAAAAAAAAAAGAAAGACAATTGTGCAAAGAAACACGCTTCTAATTGTATCAATGTTGGGCTGTGCGTTGGTAACTGTTTAAAATGTGTATTAAATCTGTGTCAGAACTGCAGTGGACACTAGTCATAACTTGCACAGTGTATTTATACTAACATTTTGGTATTTACATGTTTCTGTTACACGTAATGATTTTTTTTCGCTCATTTTTACTGGGTTAAACGTAATGCTAATAAGGCTGAAGCGGCTTTGTTAACAACTTGTTAATAAAATCTGGTTTGTCAGAGATTCAGTCTGTTAGGTATTTAACATTTGCTATTGTAAGATTTACAGTGCATGCAAAAGTTTGGGTACCCCTTCTTAAAACGTCTGTTACTGTGAAAAGTTAAGCGAGCAGAAGATGAACTGATCACCAAAAGGCAAAAAGTTAAATGCAAGATTTGTGTATTGTTTTTGATTTGTACAATTATACAGTGAAAAAAGGAAAGGAGCACTGTGCAAAAGTTTGGGGACCCCAAGATATTTGAGGTCTCAGAACTTAATTAGATCATTAGTTCTAGGGCTTGTTCACAGTCATTGTTAGGAAACCCCAGGAGATGCAAATTGCAAAGCTGTATACATTTTCTAACTCCTTAAACCATGTCCCAACAATAAGCAGCCATGGACTACTCTAAGCACCTGCCTAGCACTCTGAAAAATAAAATAACTAATGCTCTCAAAGAAGGAGAAGGCTACAAGAAGATACCAAAGCATTTTCAGGTAGCTGTTCCCTGTGTTTGTAATGTTATTAAGAAATGGCAGTTAAGAGGAACATGGTAGAATCAGCAGAGGAAAACCTTTCCTGCATCCTAGCCAAAAAAATCAGTGCCTGAAGTTTGCAAATGAACATCTAAACAAGCCTAATATATTTTGGAAACAATTCCTGTAGACTGATGAAGTCAAAATAGAACATTTTGCCCATAATGTGCTAAGGTATGCTTAGAGGAAAAAGGGTACTGAATCCCAGGAAAAGAACATCTGTCCAACTATTAAGCGATTGATCATGCTTTGGGCTTGTGTTGCTGCCAATGGCACAGAGAACCTGGTATTAGTAGAGGGAATAATGGATTCAAATAAATACCAGCAAATTCTGGAAGCAAACATCACACCATCTGTAAAAAACATTAAAGTTAAAAAGAGGATGGGTCCTACAACAAGATAATGATCCAAAACACACTTCAAAATCTACAGTGGAATATCTCAAGAGGCACAAGCTGACGGTTTTGCCATGGCCCTCCGAGTCCTCTGACCTAAACATCATTGGATAGATCTCTTAAGAGCAAGATAACCCAAGTGTCTTGCAGAATTGGAAACCTTTTAAAAGGACAAATAGGCAAAAATACCCCAATTAAGAAGTGAAAGACTTAACTAGCTGCAAAAAGCATTTACAAGCTGTGATACTTGCCAAAGGGGGGTGTTACTAAATACTGACCATGTTGGTGCCCAAACTTTTGCTTCAGGCCCTTCTCATTTTTTTGGTATTTTGTATCTGTGAAAAATGTAAATAAAAATGCAACCTTGCTTAAAATATTAAAGAAATGTGTCATCTTTAACTTTATGCCTCTTGATGATGAGTTAATCTTCTATTCACTTAACTATTCAAAGCAACAGGTATTTTAAGCAGGGATGCCCACATTTTTATATGCCACTATTTATTTGCATCATTGGCTGGTTAAGAAAACAACTTACTAAACAGTAATATTTAATGGATGAGCCAAACTGATTTAGTTTTCAACTATCACAAAATCCTGGTGCTTTTGTCGTTTGAAATTAGATTGAATAGTTTTACATTAATTCAGTGTTTCAGAATTCTTGAAGTAGTTATGTTATATGAATGATCGGGCTTTGTTATTTTTTATGTCCTTGTACTAGTCCAGAAGTAGAATATTGACTGGACATGCAGTAACTGGCAGACTGCATTATATTCACCAATGTACCTTTCAAATATATGACACAACGTACTTCTACTACACTAATATTTTAGAGGTTATACAAATGAATATTAGTTTGGCTTCAAAAACCATAACAAATTAAACAAATTAAACATTTCCGTATTGTTATTTAGCAAACAAGGAATGTGCTGTTTTTTCCATATCATGCAAAACGTCAAAATAATAGTGCTTTGTGCTTCGATGAAATAAATAGATTAAATTTTAGTATTAAGAAATGAAGCAGCAAACATTATTACCAGTGTACACTAGAACAATAGCTGCTTCCACTGAAACATGCCTGTTTTTATTTATTATAACATTTGTCAGCACTGCCAGTGCTTACAAAGCACACACAAATCTATTTCTGAACTAAATCCGCAATGGGGTAAATGTGTAAAAAAATGAAATCCTCTGTGAGTGTTTTGCATTTTTTTAATAATACTGTATAACAATATTTAGCACAATTATGCAGTTATGTGCTCAAAGTCTTCTGCCTGGAACCCAAAGCATTTCCAGACATAACTTCTTAGGTTTTTCTTTTCAACATGTGTTGATGCAGTGCAGTATCATAAGCCACTTTTGCGAATAAGTAGCTACCTTCAACCTTGTGTTTTTACTCATATTTTATTCACATGTAGTCACAAACGAGAGCAGTACTGACTTTCACTTGGAGTAACGATACTGTAAAAAAGCTAGTACCATTCTGTTTTCTCAAATTTGGTATCAACTTGATACTGAAGTACTGGTTCGTGACATCCCTGCTCTATATATAATCATTTTGAAGCATACAATAGTATTCAAGGCAACCAAATATATGCAATCCTAAATCACAATCCTTGCAATATATGTTGCTTGTACTACTGTTACTAATTTTCTGGAGCACCCTCATTCTCATTCCCTTCTGACAGCTCAAAACTTGTAAAATCCAAGTTATCAACAATACACAAAACATTTTGTGCAGATGACTGTTGGAAAAAAATTACTTTTACCCTGCACAAAGTAGATGTTTTAAAGGACATGCAAATTTATAATTTGTTAGTATAAAATCTGTGGAGAGGTTATAAAGTGAATTTTAAAGAATTCACCCTAAGTATATGTAAACATCTGACTTCAACTGTACCTCTAAAGACTTTTGTAGTCACACTGTGTATGCTGCCTTTAATCAATTACACATCATGTATAAACTTTCAGAAACACACTACTTTATGTACTGTAAATGTTATAAATTTTCTCAAAAGGAACTTGCTGAACCTTCACAATCTTTATTTAATATCAATTCTTGAAAAAAAAAATCAACAGCAAACTGCTGAATCTAAATAACTTAAACCAAGTTAAATGCTTACTTATGGTAAAATAACTATAAACAGAAAAATTAGCAAGAAGCTGTTGTGCAAATTTATTTAAGGGCAGTATGATACACACCACACTAAGTATAATTATGTTCACTCACAGGTCGGACTATAGTATAAAATGGGTAGTTTATTTACTTTGATGTCCTCCTCAGCTACTTTATGCTGGGGAAAACAAAATGTACTGTTAGACATAGGATCATCCAACACAAGAGCACTATAACAGCACGTTCATTAAAACAATCTGTGTCTAGACATTTCATTATGGTACAACATTCTCTGACTAATTTAAAACACACAAGTTTAGAGATGCCAAACCCACACCCTGGGGGGGTTCATTTGGTTATTAGTTGAATTACAATAATCTTCTACTCCCATAGACAGTGTGATAATAATAATAATAATTCTTTGCATTTATATATAGCGCTTTTCTCACTACTCAAAGTGCTCAGCAATTGATGGACGGCCGGGGATCCTGCCCAGATGGGACGCCCTTTCCAAGAGAAGACCGGGGGAATGAGCACACTGCCAGGAGTACCTCCCCCGGGACACGAGAGGGCAGCCCCCTTGGTTTACATCGGGGCCATGGAATTGGAGCTTAGAAGCTCAACCCGGTGGGGGGTCCGTGGCCACCGCCAGGGGGCACCTGGACAGCTCCAGAGTCTGGACATGCACAATTTCCACCACTCCCAGAAGTGCTGCCAGAAGAGGAGTGGGGTTCCGGTGCAGCACTTCTGCCACATCTGGAAGTGCTGCCGGATGTTAATCAAGGGACACCTGGAGCACTTCCGGATGCACTATAAAGGAGGCCGTCTCATTCCATACAAAAGCCAGAGTCGGGAGGAGGAGGACGAAGCTTGGGAAGAAAGGAGTAGAGGAGAGTCGGGAAGAGAAGGACTGAGTACTGTCTTGGTGCATTGTGTTGTGTGCAGGACATTAGTTTAATAAAAACGTGTGTGTTTTGGATATACAGTGTCTGTCTGTCTGTGTGTGCCTGGGGCCTGGCTTTCTACAACAGGCTCAGTGGATTTTCAAACTCATCACTGTTTATCAGATAAAGCTAATGAATAAATGTATTTTCTATAATTTAACCCTATTAAGTGAATCTACTATCCTCCCTCCACTATGTCAAATCTGAGACGGATGTTGGACGCATGATCAGTTAAAGGTAGAAGACTTCATAGTAAACTACTATGCTTGCAAATCTGTCTTAGACTTTATATAACACTCACTGATATATTTTTACTTTTTTCCTTAGAGTAGAATAAACCAATAACTTGAAATTATCTGTAAAGGTCTGTTAATTTTAATGACGTAAGCCTTCTCTCTCTTTTTCTATATTTTCAATGTTTTCTTAAAATCTTTATAAACAGTACAATGCTGAAGGAAAAACTTAATATTTCTTAAACTTTCCTTCATAGCTTTTAATCAATTATGGCTTACTCCAACAGTCTAGGGATTATTTATAAATACCGTTTATTGGGACAGTGGTGTGAGTACTAACCTAATGTTTACATTGTGCACATTTGTTCTTTTTCATGGTTTCTTTTCAAATACAAATGAGCATGTACAAGAACAGCAAAACTGCTAGGTGTGAGGAATGGACTGAGACCATTTATATTGCGAAGGTGAAAATATGTGGACCGGGTAATATGTTATTTTAATTTAAATGTATATTGTTATTTTTTGTTGTATTGTTTTCTTTTTATTTATTGTTTATTTACTTTAGTATTTACATTGTCTTATTCATTCTTTGATTTG
Organism: Erpetoichthys calabaricus; assembly: GCF_900747795.2. NCBI lineage: Eukaryota > Metazoa > Chordata > Cladistia > Polypteriformes > Polypteridae > Erpetoichthys > Erpetoichthys calabaricus. The sequence goes on along the minus strand of NC_041398.2, from coordinate 96,958,605 downwards.
GCAAATTTTCTTTTGACTTTTTGTAAGGTGTCCTTGTGTGCCTTGAAAGGTGCCTCTAAATAAAATGTATTATTATTATTAATTCTGTAGATGAACCACTGGAAAGTAAACTGGCATAGGACTCGATTAACCTAGTAAAATTCTCTGAATGAACCTTTTTAATGCTATGAAACATACCTTGATTTTGTGAGAGGCAGGTATTTGTCAAATAGCACTTTATAAATAAAGTTTATTTACATTCACAGTAAATTCTATTAATAAATAAGTGAAGAAGTTCTTATGATTTCAATTGGCTGAATTCTTACATTTTCATATTTGCAGTTTCTTTAGGAACAGTACTTTAAACATCCAGCGCCGCCAAGAGTGGCAGCCTTTTCAGCAGCTCCGTAAGTATGCTGCTGCTGGAGAATGTGAATTTCCCATTGGGATTAATAAAGTATGTATGTATGTATGTATGTATGTATGTATGTATGTATGTATGTATGTATGTATCTATCTATCTATCTATCTATCTATCTATCTATCTATCTATCTATCTAAACAAAGGTAAGAAATCAATGTTAAAAATGTCACATGCAACAAACTATAAGGTTTAAAAATTGTGTCCATTCCACAGATGACTGTGCAAATGTTTTTAAGAATTGGTACATAGAAGAAAAATTATTGATTACCTCTCCTGATGTGTCTGCTTCATTGTTTTTTCCAGTTAGTGCTTTATCTATAATAAAATCATTAAAGAGGAAACCAAATTGTAATGATTTTTTTTTCTTGTTAATATGAGATACACACTGTAAACCAATTGGCAACACTACTGGGATATTATTATGTCACAATTACTACTTTTATCAAAATATACTATGGAGAAAAGGCATTACTTCAGGACATTAAAAAAAAAATTTGCTCACTTGAATCAGAAGTAACAACATTCTTTGGACGGCCCCTTTTCCTTTTTTCTGGGGTTTGTACCTAAGAATAAACAGTTAAATTAAGTACTTAATTTTTTTCTTACCTATGCTCCAAATCCCCCTAGCCCCCACCCCTAATTTTAAAACTAATAAATATCCAGTGAGAAAGAAAAAAATATATAATTGCAACAAAGTCAGGCAGTTTGTCTCATGTTCAAGGATTCTAACTTTCTAGTGCTTTAAAACAAGGAGTAGTATTTAATTAGTCAACAGGAGAGATTTGAAGATTGCTCAATAGATTAAAAAAATTAATTGATTATACGTTGAAAGTGACCCCCCAAAGGTAGTCAATTCAGTAACAGTAGAAGTGCACATTACTTTCTGTTAAATGATTCAGTCAAAGCGCCTCTACATATATGCGTTCTTGGGTTTATGTCAAGCTATCAAGTACAATCTCCTGCCAAGTTTTTATTTATTTTTTAATTTTCTAAAAACAAGCTATGTATATGCTATATGTAAAATGAGTTCTGATTTTTATATATATATTATATATATAGTCTGCATTAACAAGTCTTGTAAGCAACCTACTGCAGATTATAGAAAAATAATTACATTTATTATATTACTGAAATTACTGCTGCAGGTTTTAATTGTTCCATTTAAAGACAGAATATTGTCTGCCTGAAAATTACCATATTCTGCCAATGTTTGCATTAGATTTTCTCACGGTATCTTGTTTTTTTTTTTTTCTTCATACATTTCAAAAATGTGGCCCTGAAATAGCCAAAATGGTCTGTGTATTTGTGTGTTCTGACTGGGTTTGCTTTATACAAAGTAGGCTGTGACCTGCTAAACACCCCAACCTTGGGACAACCACCAAGATAGTGTGCTCTGGATGGTAGGCTTAGAAAATAGATTTTTATCAGCATTACACAGAATTGATGAGCATTATACAGTAGGAACATAATAATACGAGTGTGCTGTAAATATTTCAGTTACGACTTTATAACTTAAATCAATCAATAGTGTTTAAACCTTAACTTTATATATGTTCTGCTGTCCATAAGTGTCTAATTCTTTCTTGAACTGGGAGGAGGTGAAAAAACTTGGCTAAACCAATCAAGCAGCAGAAAAGCAACATGAATGGCAACTGCCCAATGACCAGGGATGACAGCATTAACACTTATTGCACACACAACACTGGAAGGTGTTATGTGGCAGCATTAAGAGGTGATACCCCTAAAATGCAGGAAGCTGCAGTAACAGTCAACTGAAAACTCAACAAGTTAATAAATGCACTACTTCTAATATCCTCCTCAGTTTTTCAATATGCTTCTCTAAATCTACGTACAAGTCACAGAAAAGACTGAATATTAACATGATAAGCTTAATTTTGTTCTGTTAATAATCATTGCAAACAGTTCTTTTTTAAATAAAGAAATCACAGGATTCTTTGATTTTTCAAAATGACTGACTTATTTCCAATCAGTATATATATATATATATATATATATATATATATATATATATATATATATATATATATATATATATATATATATTTTTTTTTTTTACTTTGCAAATAATAAAAAAATAATGAAGTCACCAAAGCACAGGCAAAATAGTAATCACTAATCAGGGAATAAAGAGGTCAATACCAGATTAAGAACAACAATCGCACATATTTTCTGTTTGGGAACACCAATGTGCTCATTAATTATGACAGTAACATCCAAAAACATATCATACAAGAAACACAACATGGAGGTTCATATTGTGAGTTTGTGTATCATTATGCCAATACAGTGAAATTCTTACTTGCATGTCCAGAGACTCCAGACTTATTAGTGACAGTAATAATTCTGTGATAAAATGCTGCACTGTGGTGTAACAGAAAATCTGCTACTATAAGTAAATAAATCGTTATCTCGAGTAAGGTGGTTTTACAGGTGCTGGAAATCCAAATAATATTAGAATTTAAATTACTTATGAGATGAAATACCACAAAGGTTCAAAGACAAAGAAAGGCAGATTAGAGTGTGGTCAATTACTCTGAAGCTATGCAGAGTAAAGATCATGTCCTAAAATCAAATTACAGAAGCTGTTTTCAAACAGAGTTTGCATCTGTCCATATATTTGTTATTATTGACTGAAAGTCAGGGCTAAGAAATGAATTCAAGTACAGCTGGGAGCAGATTCAGTATGCAAGCACTTGGCTTAATTTTAGAGCTCTAGTCATTAACATGTTCTCTTCTCAATTTATATCCATCCATTAAAGTAATTAATAGTAAAGGGAGGACAAAGGGAATATGAAAGGAAGGGGGAACTTAAATTGATGAACTCACTTAAGTTATATTTTTTAACATTACAACAAAGTTCATTTATTTACTGCATGCATTGGATGATGGAGCAGGAAGAAGCATATAACAGAAATAATATTAATATATGCAGTTACCACATCCGCCCTTTTTAAGGCCCCACCACCAGGTTTTTCCATACACTATTTTCACAAAAAGTATAATTTATAAATTTATTTCATGTGATTATTAAAAATTGTAGCTAAACTCGTACCTGACTTACACAAAGTTGTGTGCTCTGTTCAATTAATAGGGTGTGACTTGTGTTCAGTTTATGATATCTAATTCAGACACTGCCAAATAAGTATCTTGTGACAAAAGACAGGATTTTAAATACTTCAGTAACAAACTATTCTAAAACTTTACACACTGCTAGAGGGTATAGTAGCATTAATGCTCTTTTGTCTCCAACTGTTGAGGATAATGGGTAAACCAAATATATATTAGATATCCTTTAACTAATGACACAGTAAAATATTACCACACAGTACACTCTACAGTTTTATATGTTCCACATAGCTGCCTTGCATTTCAGCTCTACAGTTCTCCTTTTATTTTGAGAACTAAATTATAAAATGAAAATTCTACACACTGAAGACATGGCAACAGCTTTAACCAAATAAAAGAAACTACACAGAAAGAAAAAAAATTCGACCACAAAAAAGTAATTTTCAAATTAAATTCAATTCCAAATGCTAATAATTATTCAATTTAATATAAGCTAAAATCAAACCTTAAAAAAGCCAGTATTGCCAACTGATGATAACAACAACTTACATCACTTTTTTTTTCATGCATAGAAGATTCTTCTTGGTCTTTCTGTTCCATATTCAGACTTTGAATATCTAATTGAAAAAAAATTAAAATTCAGTTTTCAAAAATGTAAATACTTTTCATATACACTGTATAACTTTGACTAACTATAGCACTGTAAGTCAGACACATCAATTACTTGAAAATATGTAGAATGTAAGATTAGTATCAGAAAAGGACTTCATAGTATACGTAATTCTAAAGCAAATGTCAAATCTCCGTTAAATTCAGAAAGACAATATGAAAGTATAGATAAAATGCTTGTGTCAACTCACAGTATGCTGGGGGAGGGGCAGAAAAACAAAACTGAATGAAATGTTATTTAAATTAGGTAGTAACAAGTCTTGGCTGTGTCCCAAGGAAGAATGACCAAGACAATCAGAAGGATGTATGGAATGGCATCGAGAGAGGAAGACAAATGCAGAGTTAACAGCAAGACTTGGTGAGCAGGTTATAAATGTTCACTAGATACAAGTAACCTTATAAAGAGAAAAAAGTAAACTAAAGAGTACTATGTACCAATATTATGGCGACTGAAGAAAATCTTACACATAAAATGGTGTGCACCTTCCAGAAGCTAGTTTTATTTACTATAGTGTACCTTTTGGACAGAATTGTGCCATTAATAAAGTATCTATCTATCTATCTATCATGTACTTTACTTAAGCAATCCTAATACTATAGGTGACGCACACTTTTTCAGTTTCAGAGAGATAGATCAGTACAGCAAATAGGATGTTAGACCATCGGTAGAAGGCAAAAACACAACTACTGCAATATACATACTGTAGATGATGAAATGAAGCAGCTTGTCGGCAAATTAAGGTTTAATCCTATTCATCCATTTGTTAAGTTTTAACTGAGATTTATCTGTTTATAGTAACAGATAATTTGGATATCTGTACACATAGCAGCTAACTACCCTGGAGTTTTTTTTTTTTTTTCCCCAGTGAGGTTCAGACTGGGAGTATAACTGAATAAGATGGTATGGAAACAAATGTATGGAATACATGAGGTCAACTGCTTTGAATTTTGTTTTGCATAAAATTAACTTTTGTATTTTGATTTATTCTTGTTTTCCATGGCAGTGGAAAGGTTGGCTGCATTGTAGCATGTTAGTTGGACATGCAAGTAAGAATTTCACTTCAATAATGTACAAGTTAAAATACTATTAGTAAAACTACTCCTATTAATTATAGTAAATAATGACATATCTCCTCTAAAGGACATATAATTGTGATTTAGTGTCATCTTTCAGATATCAAACCCCTATAACTTATACAGTGAGATAAACAAACCAATGTGTCTGTAATAAAACTGGGAACTGGAAGTAATTTTGTCATTTAAGAAAATAAAATAACGTTTCTGAATTGCATATTTTTTTCTTCAGTTTTAATATAATAGGATGTGTTCTATGAAACAATTTTGGTGCAAAGAGATGTAGGTCATACACAGCTTATCTAGCACTTTACTAAAACAGTGCCTGATCCCAGAAGGTGAGAGAAGAAGACTATGAAGTAAACCAGAGAAAGAACCAAGAAGGAAATTAATGCTGGAAGATGTTTTACAGCCTTATTTTCACTTTTTGGACAAAGGTGAATGCTCTAAAAAGCTGTATCCAAGTTTAACCAACAATCAGTTTTTTTTCAAATTTTTAGACAAGGTTGAATGCTCAATTTTTTCAAATTGTTTTATTCAAATTAACATGGGTGTTAAAGTACCAAGTGTGAAGACAATTATTCTGAAACTTTCTCTTTCTTAAAATTGACTTCTGGGCTCTTTTACTTTGCACATTGACATTTTCATTCCAGAATCCCTATTGGCAACAAATGATGACAGTCCTACTAGTGCAGGTAGGGTATTTATTAACATGACAAACCTATGAACAAAAAGTAGAACTGCATACTGTCTAGAATCCAACAATGCTAAGTTTCTATATTGCAATGACAAGCTAAGAGTGTGTTTAAATACATATACACAACGGGTGCATAAGATCAATATTGTTACATGCACACAGAACAGAGAAAATCTTACTAATCTATATATGCTAATCAATATGCTACACTTTGGCACTCTCCGGAACCATGTAAGTATTACTTCAAAACCTCTGCCTTCATTACCTGTAAATTTCTATTTTCCTTACCTCCAAAGTGTAATAAAGAAAGCAAAGCTATTGAGTCAATACCTCAATCAGTATTCACAGAGCACCTGTGGCTCAGCCATTCTCATTATTATTTTTGACAGAAGGAAATTCTATAAGTGGTCAGTGTCTTACTCAGGTGTTTACATTACATATGGCATGAGGGCCATAGCGTTATTAGTACAGTATTGATTATTCAGTGTTACAGAGTCTTATCAAGTCATATTAAGCACTTACTTTAAAATAACTGAATACAAGATTGATTTTAAATTATTTTATCTTGAACACTATTTTGAAAATTACTATCAGCAGTGTTTAAACAAATCATGTTATTCAATGCATTTTACAGCATTAGTAAGATTTGTATTAATTTAAAAAAAAAAAAACAATTTAAGAAATTTGCGGAAAAACAAAAGAAAAGAAATCTAAGAAAATACAGAAAAGAAACAAAACATTTAATGCTTATTAGAATAGTGGAATATTGCCTATTTGCAGAAAAAAGTAGAATACTGCATATCTATAGGATGAAATCTCAATGTTTTCACAGAGCCCCCAAACAGAATAGACACCATTAATAAATAATAAAACAGATGGATGCATAAGTAAATAAAATACTGTTGCTAGGCATTCTGTTAACTCGTTAATATGAATATTTCTTTTATTTGTATACACAACCAAACTCAGTCCAACAGTTATAATAGAGTATTAGTATTAGTACAAGACCACTGTAGTATAGCTACAGATTGAACAGTAAAGGTGTGTCAACACACTGCAAAAACATTCATCTATATTATAAGAGATATAAATGGATGTCATGGGGAATCAATTCCTGATCCAGAGGTACAGAAAGCAAGACAAGACCCAATCATAGATAGGCCACTAATTTTGTGAAAACCACACAATTATGATAAAACTTTAAATAAATGTAACACATGTATTACCTGTGTGTTTAATTATCTGCATCTGAATGGTCTCTGCTGGCTGAGGTGTTTCATTAAACTGAAACAGACAAATACAACATTAAGGCAATCTCTGATTACAGCAAGTGATTATCAACATGTTCGGATTTCTCTGAATGTGTGGATTACTTGTGTTGATACCGACATATGTTGAAAATTTCATGTTAATAGCCCCATTACAAACATATTTACTGAGAAAAACGTTGATGCATTCAATACTTATTTTCCCTTTTACAATATATATATATATTATATATATATATATATATATAAATAAGTTAAAAAACTGACCTCTGCAGAAGCTTCAGAATATAGAACATTAACTTCTGCTTGTTTATTAGTTTCTAGAAATAAAAAAAATAATAATTATATTCAACACAATATATGGAAAACACTTCCTGACAATTTGCAAAACTAGTTATTTATAGAAAATATTTGACCAATGGATCAATGAAATGCACTGGCAATCATAAAAATTCATATCCTCTTATAGTGTCCCTTTCTAATAAACTCTATTACTGTATTAAAAACATTTTACGCTGAATATTTTCAGGTCTTCAAATAAAATCTAACATTAGATAAAGGGCTGAGTTGAACAAATAACACATTTTTAAAAAGTTATTTAATTAAATCTTACTTAATTTACAGAACACCTGGACAACTTGCCATAATTGAAAGATTCATGCAGTTTGTTCTGTATCAGGTAACTGTTGAGGAGAATATTCATTTATTCAGCCACAAGCTGAAGCTGATTTATGTAGCAAAACAATAGTCCAAAACACAAAAGAAAAACCACATCAGTATGTTAAAAAGAAGCAAAATTTAATGTTGGGCTGGCATATTCCAATTGGAGACTCAAATTCAGACAAGCCATAGCAAGAACTGAAACCTAAGTTTACTTGAAAAACTACTAATGCTTCTGATTGAAAGCAGTTACATATGGAACTGTGCTGTAGAGCACACAGCCATGTAAAAAAAGACATGCTGAATTGGACTGATTGCAGTCATTGCAGCTAACGGTGGCCAATCACATTAACAAGTATAAAGGTGCAATAACATTTTAACCAAGACCGAGCTGATGTTGGGTAATGGTAAAAAAAAAGTGTTAATTAAAGTGACCTAAATCTATTGTAAGGGTCTAAAATCCTTTAAGTCTGGACCCTGCACAGTGCAGCACAGACGAAAAATGAATACACACAAAATAGTGTCTGGACATGGCTAGTACCCAACAGACCCATGCTGCATTTCCTACTGTATATACTGGTCTCTAAAGTGGTTTTAAGCTATAGAAAAAATATTTTGATTGAAAATGCTATGAAAAGTTTGCACCAATGTTGATGAAATGTAATATTTTTCATTAATGTTTAATTACACTCAAATTAAGCACTTTCCCATTCTTTGTTTAAAATACCATGAATTTAATTTCTGATAAAAACACATTATTGAAATAACTTATACAAAAGATACCAGTATGATTTTGTGATTGAAAGGATACCACCTACTGAGACACTCGCCAATCCTACTCAACTAGATTATCCAAATTAACAAGAAGTCAAGGTATATGGAGGATTGTTATTTGAAGGTATTGCCTACCTGATCTGGTTAGTTAATTTCTGTCCTAGTTATGGATAACAAAAAACATCTTTGAACAAAAGATTGCTTGTAAGTATACCAAAGTAACTTGTGCCAAAGGTCAGTGATAATTTTGTGGTGATATCATCTGATTTGAGGCTGTTTGTTCTGGGTACTTTGGGCTAAAGAGGCGCTAAGAGGTCTACTAATTGCCACATGGTGGTGAGCTGACACAAATGGATGGAAAGCCAGCTAGACAGATCTGAAAGACCCAAGCACATAGTGAGGAGTTGTGGAAATGACAAACAGATGCCTCTGTTAACAATGAATCTTCTGGAGGAGCTTCTCTCATGTCTCTGGGAATGTAGGGGTTCATATGGATCCTTTTAAAAACCTCAGTATTTGAGTCAGCTTCAAGGAGTTATTGTCAAAAGGTCGCAGCAGCGGAGGTGAAGCAGTCGATTGCCAGTGAATGGTGAAAGCCTGAATGCAAGGGTCTCACAGGAAACTAAACTCGGAAGGCACCAAAGTAACTGCAAACACCATGATAAAGATGAACTCAGTGCTTAACGTAAGTTCAATTTGTTCTCTGCCCATCAAGGGTACATTTATATATTGCGTGTTCTGAAGTATGCACAGATTTGGTTTTCTATCCTACAACACAGACAGCTTCACTTGACAAAAATGCACAGTTCACTTAAGAGTTGGCTGGGAAAATACATGCTTTTGGAGGATCACATTAGGAACCTGAAAGTGATTAAGCAAACTAAAAACTGGATTGCCAAATTTGTTCAGACAATTCGGCAATTTCTGATTTAGCTTCAGTTTCTCCAGACCCCAATGTAGTAAGTGCATGGCCAAAACCAGCAGCACCAATTCAGCCACCAGGTGAGCGGCAAACAGTGAGATGGGAGTCTAAGAAGTCAAAATGTAGTCCCTCGGCACCTAGGTCACAGCACTCAGCACCATGACTGAGAGTAACAAAGTGAACATAATTAGTAATAACATAGTACAGAATGTTAGAATTCCAAATTATCCAGCAGTTAAAGTTAAATACCTCCAGAAGGTATCTGACATAGAGGTTAAATAGGATCTCCTGGCTGACAATGAAGTGTCTACCTTAGGGTTGATTTCTACTTCACGCTCAGAACACATACAGTGGAACCTCGGATCATGACCCGAAGTAATTTCCCCCATAGGATTGTATGTAAATACAATTAATCCGTTCCAGACCATACGAACTGTATGTAAATATTTTTTTTTTTTTTTTAAAGATTTTTAAGCACAAAAATAGTTAAGTATACCATAGAACTCACAGTGTAGTAGTAAACTAAATGTAAAAACATTGAATAACACTGAGAAAACCTTTAACCTGGAGGTTAAAATCCAATAGAAAAAAGTCTTCATTAAATACGAGGTTAAAACAATGCTGGAAGCAGTCTCTTTAAAAACAAGCCCAGCACATTCTTTAACTGGTGACCCCCCCTGCTTCTCCCTATCCAGGCTTCGCAACAGAGGAGCCACTCTACCTGCAGCTGTCCTTCCTTCTTCCTTCTGGTCTAGAGGCCTCCCGATCCCTGGCTTCGGGAATCAGGGAAACATCAGGGAATTCACCGCCCAAGCCTCACGACTCACGCTGCCTTCTCGGCCTTACGCGGCCAGCCGTCCTTCTTCTGGTCTCTCCAGCTCCTTGATCGCTCAGCTGGAGGGACTGCTTCCTTCTGCCCCACCAAGTGTCGGCCAAACATCCCTGCTTGGGCTCACTGTCCAGCTGCCTGCCTGCGAGCGTGTCTCACTCGCTCACACCGATTCTTTCCACACTGCTTCCTGATTACTTCCTCACTCCGTAACCTCTGTCTTTCTTTTCTTTTTCCTCCCTTTAGCCGCCTCGTGCTTCTATTTATGATGAGGATGTGGCAGCTGTAGCATTCAGCAGCCCCGGGACCAATTACGGATGTGGACGGTTTCCCACCTGTGCACTTAGGTGAAAAATGCCCACACCACAAATTCCCCTGGAACTGCTTCAGCCACTCAACCACCACGCCCCTTCGCTAAGCTGCAAGCGCAGCGATTATTTATTTAAAACTGGCCTCTTGACGTGAGCTGTGGACCCGCTATACCGCAAAGTCCCTCTGCACAATGCACGTCTGACCGAGAACAATGTACTGTACAGGGAGAGACTGAACATGTGCGTAAATCACCGGCGCGTATGAACCGGATGGGAAACGAAATAGAGCACAAAGAGTTCACAGCGAATGCACAGGAAGAGACTGAACACGTGTGGAAATAATCAGCGCGTATGAACCGGAAGGGAAACTGGCTTGTTCGTCACCCGAGTGTGTGGTCGTGAACAGATGCAAAAGTTTGGCAAACTTTTTGGTCATAACCCGATTTGTACGTGTTCCGAGACGTTCATGACCCGAGGTTCCACTATATGTGCATGCATCATGGCTGCCACACGTTCCTAAAGTTTCTGGGGGGCGCAGTGTGTTCAAGTTGGAACGTGACATCAGAGTCTTTGTTTACTATCAAACATATGACAGCAAGCCACTTTGCAGATGGATCAATATGAGTGCTTTGATGTTTGATGAATGGTTCTATGTGGTGAAGCAAATCATCTTAATAAATTTAAATGCTGACATACAAATGTATTCGTGGTGCTTTTCTTCATCTATTTCTCATATAGGCAATAGAAGCGTCGCACAGTCCCCATTGTAATGATGCAATACATTTTAAAGGTCTCACATACCATCTTACGTGACATTTTTTTTTTTTGCATCTTCACAATAACATCAGAATATATGGAAGTGTATTTGAGCTACAGAAAAAAAAAAATAACCCATTGGGACAGAGTGACAAAAAAGGTCTAGTGTAAATTTCACCTTTAATCTCGCAATTTATTTTGTCATTAGAACGTCGTAAACGTCATCTTAAAACCAACCCAGCTGTTAATTGCTACATGGTCTGGTAACCCAGCGTAGCAGCAGGCTGCGACTGCCACACAGAACATACTAAATTTATGATATTCCAGCTCTCTGGACATTTAAAATCCTTAGATTTATAGATATCACTTTCATGAATAAATGTGTTAAAGAATGTTTGTTACATTTTGATGGATGTAATCATTAAACATTCATCCTTTTTTGAGATATTGTGGAGTTTAAAATGCTGCTTACTGAATATTTGCTGTTGGAAATAAAGCTGCTTTTGGTAAATGATATGCATTTATTACAAAATCTGATTTGTTTTTTTCTCATTGAAACCTGGTTTAGTAAATCTGACAATATTCCATTAGCCAATGCTTTACCAAACGGTTATACATTCCTTCATGACTCAAGACATACTGGTTGAGGAGATGGCCTTGGGAGAGTTCTATGTGACAATCTGCAAACCACCTCTGAAAATTAAGCCTAATTTACATCCTTTACAACACTTGTATTACAGTTTCCAACACAATTGTTGTACTACTCTACAGACCACCAGGGCCATATTCAATGTTAATGACTGAATTTGGAAGCCTTTTATCTGATTTTAGACACAAATTACAAACGTGTAGTGATGATGGAGGATTTTAGTATACACACTGATGTGGATGCCTTGTGCCCTATGTTGGCTGGGATTGGCTCCAGCAGACCCCCGTGACCCTGTGTTTGGATTCAGCGGGTTGGAAAATGGATGGATGGATGGACACTGATGTGGAGTCCAACACTTTTAGCAAATGTTTTACTTATTTGTTAAATTCAGTAGCATTTTGCCAGATTGCCAATGGCCTGATTCATAGTTAAAACAACACATTAGATCTAATTATTACTTATGGAGGTAAGACTGAAAATGTAAATATTACACATTTAAATTATTTCTGATCTCTACATAATTACATTTGACTTGGTTCTGCCCATAGCACTATACACTGCATCAAGATTTGGAGAGTTTGCGAGAAATTCAGCCATAACCATTGAAAACGATTTGGATCAACTAATAACAAATAATAATAAGATTCTGAAAGAGGCTTTGGATACAGTAGCTCCAATCCAAACAAAAGTGATTTAAGAACATAGAAACTCACCCTAGTTTAATGAAAATACTGGAGCACAGATGGAGAGCAACAAAGCTGCAGGTCTTGCAAATTGCATGGACATGAGTGTTAAAACGTATAAGAAAGCTTTCTTTATAGCCTGCTCGGACTACTATTCTAAATAAATATATAACAACAGTAATGTTCCTTATGAGATATTCTAAAAATGGGAATTGTAAAATACAATGCAAAATACCTGTAGCCATTAGCAGTGCAGAATTTATGAAATGAATTTATGACAAAATTGACAATATACTATCCTATGTCACCTCGCAAACTCAATATTAGATTAGATAACTTGTCTCATCTTGCGCACACCACTAAGATAATTTTAATTTAATAACAGAACAGGAAGTCATAACTTTAATTTCTAAAATGAAACCTACTACTTGTTCTTTAAATATAATACCAACCAAACTAGTAAAACACTTAATAGATGTTCTGGCTTTTTCAATAGTTGATTACTGAATGGCACAGTTCCTGATGAACTAGAAGTGTCACAAATCAAACCAACAACTAAAAACTTGAGATGAACCACATATTTAATAAAATCTACCCTCTCTTTCAAAAAAAAAAAAAAAAGTATGAGACCACCACGCTTCAGTCTCACCTTTCAAAGTACAATTTATTTGATGAATTCCATTCTGGCTTTACACTGGTCATAGTACAGAAACAGCACAAACCCGTGGTGTGAATGACATTATGATATCCTCTGATGAAGGAAATTCCACAACAATTATGTTTTGTTACATTCAAGACTTGTGTCTATACAATGATTTCTTTTGCTTTTTGTATGCATTTTTAACCCACATTTTCTTTACATTATACTGGGTTTGTCTCTTTTGTTACAACATGTTACAGCATAATAATGGTTTAACACCAATAAAGGTTAAAATGGTGTTCAACTTAAACTCCATAATTTAAGAAACGATTGATGCTGATCCTTGACTTAAATTTAAATGGATGATGTTGCAGACAGTACTACATTTTAGCCTTTCACTACTCCATCTTCTGGATTGTCTACGATATCATGCCATTTACACATGTCGTTGACGTACTGAAAATTTCTGAAACAGTACAATTGCCTGTGGTGCAGTACAAGGAAGGTACATCAAGATAAAGCAGTATTTTTCACTGATTCTGCTTAGCTGCATCAGTAGCTTATTTTGTACCATGCATGATATGATTGCCTAAAATTAATGCATGGCAAGATTTAACCTGTCAGCAGTGTCACTAAGCACTTACAATGCTAGGTCCCAGATTTTAAGAATGTTCTACACTTATATAAATATTATTTCCCAAAATAATATATTATTTATAGGATAACCTTGAATTTAAAATCAGTGCTATCACATCAGGAGCAACTGGTTGTACTGTCCTATACCACAAAACATTTTTGCTCACCTGGAAGAATTCCAAACTACCCTCTATAACTCAGTACGAAAGCAATGTTCTATAATACCACAAAAAAAAAATTCTCTTTACAAGGATTTGTGCAGAATTGTATTCGGTTTTTGCCAAGAACACATGAATTTAATTCTAACAGTACAGTACTTTAAAATGTTTACCTTGCTCTGTTTCACTGTTCTGAAAATGTTTTTCTTCTTCTGTAGAAATTTCCTTTTTTTCCTAGTTATTCAGAATAGAAGGAAAATTAAATAAAGTTTAAATACAAGACAGAAAAACATAACAGATTAATGTATTCAATCAGTCATTTATTGAAGCCACATACAGTATACAGCATCATTGGGGTCACAGTCTTTCCCAACAACATCAAGCACAAAGCAAACTTTAAAATCTCAAGATGTGGCAAACACAATGCAGGTCATGTGCTCACATCAGTGTAAGTCACATTAGGTTTACCTTGTAGTGCTGGCTACAGTAAGAAAGACAGTTTCACTTTCCAGAGAAGAAAGACAATTTCATTGAACACTGAAGTGCTGCATTTCTCATGAAAGGATCTTACTCCAACACACACAATGATTAAGTCCAAATTTCTATTATGAAATGGGTTAGACAGTAGACCACTAAAAATCTGAGAGCAGGCTGCATGTAAACACCTTGTGTTTATAATACAGAAATGTAACACCCATGTGTATGAGCTAAAAGCACATGACTTAATAGATGCTTTAATTGTACAGAAACACTTCAGTACCGATCAAGTAGAAATAGTAAGTAATCACTAACTGACTCCACAAATTGCACATGCATATCTTAAATACCAAACTAATTAACTAGCAGGCAGCATGCACAACAAATATCTAATTTATAAAGTTCAAACATGACAGGGGCTATATTTGCCTGTACCATGAGATCTGAAGTTTTCATCACAGGTTGCACAACTTTCTGAATGGTACAAAGGCCATGTGGAAATTCTCTCTCGTCTCTATTCTTAAATTTTATCGCAACTTACTAACAACAATCCTGACTCCATACTTTCAAGCAAATCAGAGGGCCCATGGAATATTCTCTGCCACACAGCTTACGATTACACAAGTAACTAAGTATTTTGGAATAATAATACCTATTGTTCTTTTTGCAAGTTCTAGGAAAGGCATTTGGAAAACATTTGACTTAATTTTTTAAATAGTAGAAATAAAAAAGAGAGCTCACAGTGCAAGGCATCAGAGGAGATCCTTCAAGATGTCCTAAAGCACCTTTTTTTTGTAGATTACTGCTTTCTGTTGCTACAATTTAAGAAAAAAAGTGTAAAGTTCACCAAATACAAGTTATTAAAAAGAACTACAACTGACCAAAGCAAGATTTTAAATGCATATTAACTTTAGCTGATTTTAGATGGTCACTTTAAGCAGCAACATATATAAATAATGTTTCAAAAGAATGAAATCTGAATAATATTTATATTTATTAGTTCATCCCTTTTCCATATCTACTTTCTCAATTTAGGGAGAGGGTGGCCAGAGCCTACTCTTTAATCATTGAACATAGAGTAGAATCAATCCTGGATTACCGCAACTACATTACATCACTTAGTAAATGGAATGTGTAGGACATTTGACCACCCACCAAACCCAAAAAAGAATATGACAGCAAGATTCTAAGAGTTAACAGCTTGAGTGATAGGTGCCTCACAGGACAGTGGGTGAAGTGAGCAAGTTACACTTTTAAATGCAAACAGTAGATTTCAAGTGGCAATAACAAAGCCATTACTAAAACTGAAAAAAGAGAAAATATGCTTGAATGAGCCAGGAAACATTGCTAGAGTCAATGTACTCTGAAATTAAAGCACTGAACAAATAAATGATTGGAGATAAGATTTTGCACAGCTGTTAAGCTATGCTTAAAGCTGCTGTCCTTTGAAGAACCTGTCACACAAGCTGTTGACTCTCATAAGCACATGTTCTAATTCTGTCACTGACACCTTAACTTCTTTGTAATTTCTGTTAAGACCCACACACAAGGGTTATAATGGTCTGTCTGCCTTTGTTAATTGCTCTTTTCTTGTCATTATGATAGCAGTATACAGTAATCCCTCGCTATATCGCGCTTCGCCTTTCGCGGCTTCACTCCATCGCGGATTTTATATGTAAGCATATTTAAATATATATCGCGGATTTTTTGCTGTGGTTCACTTTTCTGCATACAGGAGTGGTTTACTTATTTGTATACATACCACACTCAACTTTCAGGAGAGATTTAGTAAGTTTAGGTGATCCTGATCTGTGAGGGCTCTTCTTTCCATCAGCAGTATCAATAACTGTGTCCTTAATTGACTGGACAGGGTTAGAAAAAGATGTTTTAAATAAACATACTTGTCTTTTAAATATACTTTTAATATGCACAAATAAAGCATTACAATATTAATAAGGAAAAAAGTTAAAACAACTTAAATATGTATTATTTTCAAAACACATCACTAAGAATGAATTTTGAAAAAATAAAATTAATACATCATTCTTGCACTGCAAATTTAACCAAGTCTCCATGATCAGACTTTTCCATTTAGCTACTATTGGAAAATGTATGAAATATTAGCCAACAATCCCTTCAAACCTCTGTATCTTTTTGGTTCTGTGGTGATGGTTTAAATATTTCAACTGGGACTTCTGCAAACTTGGTTTCACCCAATGCATCTTCTAAGGAAAATTCAAAATAAAGCACATTACAACAAAAACTGGGCAGGAAAGCTTTCCATTTTCTGGATTTTTTAAGATGACAGAGAAGTAGATGGAACAAGATTAATTATATTTACAATAACTAGGTATTAAACAAATAAGTGATATGTGAAAATAAAACAAAATTGCGAAGTATAAAAACATTGATTACCATTGTCAACAATCCATTCAGTAGCATTGTCCTCATTTGTGAACTCTTTTATTTGTAATTCCTCTTCTTGCACTTTGGTATCCTTAAATTTATGTTCAATAAGTAACACATTGGGATCTTTAAAAGACATGTTTTCATCCGATACTGATTTTGTATTGTACAACTGTTCTGTTAAACATCCTGGTGACAAACAAGTTTTGTTATAGTCTTGTTTCAAACTAAAATCACTTTGCTTTTCAGAAAATCGGCTTACTGAACTGTCATTAGACACCAATATAGTACTTTCCTTATGGGAACCACCAAGATCCACTGGCTGAGAAGGAACACAAAAATATGTTTGAGAAACTGAATTCTGAGCTGGAATTTCTGTGTCCATTGAAAGCAGAGTTAATGCAGCTTCTTTAGTCTTTTGATCAGCACCTTCAAAAGATGATTCAGAAAATTCTTCAGTGTCTTCCTTGATCACTGTGTTATCTATACTCTCAGAAATATAACTGCTTTCATTTTCTCTGTAGCTATTTTCAGAATCCATTACATGTAGAGCTGTATCTTGCTGATCCTCTTGTTCATTTACCACTTGTGAAGAAACTTCAAGTGTCTTTTTGAATTCCATTTCTAAAGAAACATCTTTAATAGTATATTCAATGTCCTTTTTATCTATTTGGCTCAAACTGCTACACTCAGCTGCAGCATCTTTGGCAATCAAAATAGAATCTGTTTCCTTTGAAAGTCTACTTTTAGTTTCTTGTAAATCTATACATAAAATGCCATCTTCTCCTGTTTTTTTCTCCTGTATCAGATTAGATTCAGTAACCATCATAACTTCTGAGTGAACAGTCAAACCTCTCTCAGACTCAAGAGCTGCTAAATTACTTGCCAAATAAGTTGTGCCAATTTCAGGTTCCACAGAACAATTCCCATCTGGTGTTTTGATAGAAACATTGTCCAGCTGATCAGGTTTTGACGGAATAACTAGTTCAGAGCTTCTCAAGTCTGTGTCAACAATCACAGACTGATCAGGATCATGAGAAATAGTATCTGATGTTTCCTTCAAAGAAGCTACAGTGAGAAATTCAGTACTACTCTTAAACGAGTTTGCCTTGTCTGACTGATCAACAGAAACTATTAATTCCACTTCATGGCCTTTCCTTCCACAATCTTCCATACCAAATTTCACATCTACGGATGTGTTGTTAAACTGACAATCAAGTGCAGATTCTTCACTACCCAATTTAAATTCAATCAGTTTCTCTCCACCACCTTTTTTACATTCTTTTAAAATGTCCTTTCTTTCTTTGAATGCATCGATTTTGTGGCTAGGTTTAGTACCTTTACCTTTTGACTCTATAACTGATAACTTTTTTTCAGTCTTGAAATCTGATGGAGATTTGGAATCTAGTTTATATTTTATTTTGAATGCAGACTTCTCAGTTTTAAATCTTTGGCTGCTATCTTTCTGTACACTACTAGATGATGATGGTTTCCCCGTAATATCAGTTTCAGTTTCTGAAGCAGATTTTCTTTCTGTAAAAAGTTCACAACTTTTGGATTTTCGCTCTAGATCAGAGACTGAATAGGTTTTTGATTTGCAAATGTCTTGAGAAAAATGATCACCCTTTGATCTATATTCAGGACTTGCACCATCTCTTTCATTTGCTTTGGATTCTTTCACATCATGCCTTGGTTTAAATCTTTCAGAGTGTTTATCATCTGAGTAACTCTTTGATCGCTTTTTGATAAATTTCTCCATTTTGTTCTTTTTTTTCCAGCTTTCAGATGTGAAGTCCATTTTGGAATGTTCTTCTAAAATACTTTCACTTTTGGTCTGGCAGATATATCCACTCTCTGTATTGACCTGAGACCTGCCATCACCCTTTACTAATGGCTTGCTGTTTTTTGCTCTATATTCTGTTTTAGTGTGCTCAGGAAAAACAACTTTCACTTTTTTTGTTCCTTCTCTATGTAGAACCTCTTCAGATTGGTCTTCAGAAGTTGCAGCTTTCACATCTTTAATCAATATTGATTTTTTTTCTGCTTTAGCTCTGCTCTTCAAATCAGATTTATCATCTAATGGCAATCTAGACAAATGACTGATGTCTTTCTGAACAACCTCTTGATCTTTATTTTCCAATGTAAAATATTCATTAGTACCCTCCACAACTTTTGATACTTTTTCACTCTTGAATTTATGTTTACCTTTATCATCTGTCAAAAATTTTTCCTTTTCACTTTTTTCCTTTGAAACTTTAAAGTCTTTCTTTTTTCCAAGGTCAGTTTCTACATCACTATCTTTTTTTAGATATTTGTCAGACTTGCGCGGTCTGAAAAGGTCTTCTGAACCAGATTCCAGATCTAATGCAAATGCATGGACCTTGACTCTTTCCACTACCTTTTTAAGGTCTTTTAATTCTACAGAGTCAACTGCCAACTCATCTGCTTGTGAGGAAGATGAAATGTTGCTTCCTGACCTCTTTCTCCGGTGTTCATGCTTGCTTTCATCTGTAGGCAGGATGGACTCTGAAAGTCTTCGCAAAGGTTTAAGAAGCTGTGCTTTTGAACAAAAAGGCTTTGGATCTCTACATGGCGTTACATTTTCCTGTAAAACAAATAAATGATATAACATTAAAATGGAGAAAACTGCCAGAAATAATGTTATTCTTAGATCTTGCTATGTATACAGTATTTTTATGATTTCACTTCTTCCTCATTCCGGTTCTTTTTTTTTGCCACACTGACAGATAAGTGTCCGGCCAATCTGTACTAAAAATATTAAAATTGCTTACGGCCATTATTATTTTGGTCTGCAACACAGATTCCAGTTGTCTACCTGCATGTTTTTGTCCTAAAGAATTTATCAATTCAAAGCCAATTGTTGTCTTTAGATGGAATCCATTAAAAACATGTTTAGAATTTTCTATACAAGGTGTCAAAGAACTGGAGCTAGAAAGATTGGTCTAATTCAGTGTTTCTCAAACTGTGATAGGCTCCCTCTAGTGGTATGCTGGGAGTCTCAAAGATGTTTTATAAAGCTTTTAAATTTTTTTTTTTAATTTTTAATAAAGATTACATGAACAAGCCTAAATATTGGGAGAATTAGCTTAAATTGTTGACAAGCTGTGAAGGCAAGTAGAGGAAGCAAAATGTTTGTTCGAAAACATTGTAATTGTGGCTCCAAACAGGAAGTATCAGTAGTGGAGTGAATATATCGCCAGTTACATCAAGTTTTGATTCTTTTGAAGTGGGACAGAAGATGAGCTCAGTCCACAGTGTGCTGTGTGCGGTGATGCTCTTAGTAATGAATGTATGAAACCACCACAACTCAAACGGCATCTTACAATCAAGCACACAGTGCTGAAAGACAAATTAGTTGATCTTTTTCTGAAAAAACGCAAGGATCTAAAGCAGTCCAAGTCAGCGATTTGTTTTTCTGCTAAAAGTAGTTGCTACTTTTCCATTCAGCTTGACGAGACTGTAGATATGCCATGTTGCTTGCCTACGGCAGATATGAATATCAAAGCGCAGCTCAAGGGGATTTTCTGTTCTGTCAGTCAATTCAGATGAGAACTAATGGTGAACACATTTTCCAGCTCCTGAATGCATCTGTTCAAGAGAATAGACTTGATTGGAAAAAGTATGTCGGAGCCTGCAGGTACGGCACTGGTACTATGACATATCGCAACAGTGGAGTAGTATCTTAGATTCACAAGTTGGCACTGGAGATATGATGGACTCGATGCAGTATCCATCGTGAGGCCCTCGAAGTGAAGAAAATGTCCAAAGACTTATGTCTGTAATAGACTCAGCTGTGAAAATTGCATAAGCGATGCATTCCCACCTACAGTGGTGTGAAAAACTATTTGCTCCCTTCCTGATTTCTTATTCTTTTGCATGTTTGTCACACAAAATGTTTCTGATCATCAAACACATTTAACCATTAGTCAAATATAACACAAGTAAACACAAAATGCAGTTTTTAAATGATGGTTTTTATTATTTAGGGAGAAAAAAAATCCAAACCTACATGGCCCTGTGTGAAAAAGTAATTGCCCCCTTGTTAAAAAATAACCTAACTGTGGTGTATCACACCTGAGTTCAATTTCCGTAGCCACCCCCAGGCCTGATTACTGCCACACCTGTTTCAATCAAGAAATCACTTAAATAGGAGCTGCCTGACACAGAGAAGTAAACCAAAAGCACCTCAAAAGCTAGACATCATGCCAAGATCCAAAGAAATTCATGAACAAATGAGAACAGAAGTAACTGAGATCTATCAGTCTGGTAAAGGTTATAAAGCCATTTCTAAAGCTTTGGGACTCCAGCGAACCACAGTGAGAGCCATTATCCACAAATGGCAAAAACATGGAACAGTGGTGAACCTTCCCAGGAGTGGCCGGCCGACCAAAATTACCCCAAGAGCGCAGAGACGACTCATCCGAGAGGTCACAAAAGACCCCAGGACAACGTCTAAAGAACTGCAGGCCTCACTTGCCTCAATTAAGGTCAGTGTTCACGACTCCACCATAAGAAAGAGACTGGACAAAAACGGCCTGCATGGCAGATTTCCAAGACGCAAACCACTGTTAAGCAAAAAGAACATTAGGGCTCGTCTCAATTTTGCTAAGAAACATCTCAATGATTGCCAAGACTTTTGGGAAAATACCTTGTGGACTGATGAGTCAAAAGTTGAACTTTTTGGAAGGCAAATGTCCCGTTACATCTGGCGTAAAAGGAACACAGCATTTCAGAAAAAGAACATCATACCAACAGTAAAATATGGTGGTGGTAGTGTGATGGTCTGGGGTTGTTTTGCTGCTTCAGGACCTGGAAGGCTTGCTGTGATAGATGGAACCATGAATTCTACTGTCTACCAAAAAATCCTGAAGGAGAATGTCCGGCCATCTGTTCGTCAACTCAAGCTGAAGCGATCTTGGGTGCTGCAACAGGACAATGACCCAAAACACACCAGCAAATCCACCTCTGAATGGCTGAAGAAAAACAAAATGAAGACTTTGGAGTGGCCTAGTCAAAGTCCTGACCTGAATCCAATTGAGATGCTATGGCATGACCTTAAAAAGGCGGTTCATGCTAGAAAACCCTCAAATAAAGCTGAATTACAACAATTTTGCAAAGATGAGTGGGCCAAAATTCCTCCAGAGTGCTGTAAAAGACTCATTGCAAGTTATCGCAAACGCTTGATTGCAGTTATTGCTGCTAAGGGTGGCCCAACCAGTTATTAGGTTCAGGGGGCAATTACTTTTTCACACAGGGCCATGTAGGTTTGGATTTTTTTTTCTCCCTAAATAATAAAAACCACCATTTACAAACTGCATTTTGTGTTTACTTGTGTTATATTTGACTAATGGTTAAATGTGTTTGATGATCAGAAACATTTTGTGTGACAAACATGCAAAAGAATAAGAAATCAGGAAGGGGGCAAATAGTTTTTCACACCACTGTATTTCATGTACTCTGTGATGAGATGGGCAGTAAACATGTTCAATTTCTGCACCATACAGAAGTAAGGTGGCTTTCAAGAGGAAAGGTGCTTTTGAGGCTTTTTGAACTGCACAGCGACATCCAAATATTCTTACAGGACAACAGCTTGCCCTTATCAGATGTTTTGACGATACAGTGTGGCTCAGTCAGCTGGCATACTTGTTGGACATTTTCTCTAGTTTAAACGAGCTGAATTTGGGACTACAAGGACAACATCGTTGTGCACCTTGTCTCTCTCAGACAAGAGTTCAGTGAATATTTCTCAGCAATCACAGAAGTGAACAATTAGATGAGATACCCATTCATCACATGTTCCAAATTATTAAAAAATAAAAGAAGGAAAAAAAGTGGGTAAATTTTCAACCTGCTTTCTACGATTTCAAGGATTTCTTCATGACTTTTAAAATTGAAATCACATAAGGCACATTCCAGAGCCTAAACAGAATGCTCAGAAATCAAGACTGTTTGATTAAATAAAGAGTATACCTACAATGGAAAATAATAAAATAATTAAGAACAGTTTTAAAACAAAATCTAGAATACTTATAAACTCTTATAAGGTAAGAAATCCCAGCACTATTAACTCTATTGTAATCTTCATTTTACTTAGTGTAAAAAAACAAGCATTAACTGTTGAGTGTGCATAACAAAACCAATATAATGGATGATAATATCAAATAAATACAATTACATGGAATACAAATTGATACCAAAAATGCAACAAAAATATTGTTAGTTCTGCCAAAACTATGTTTACTCTGAATCTGTTCATACAGAAGATAGATAGATAGATGCAAAGACTATAATTCTATCGTGTATACAAATGAAAACAGCAGGAATTTTTTTGTATAAAAAATATATTCAATGCATATACATTACACAAATTAAAGAACAACATACAACAACACATTTTTTCACATGTAAAGAATTCTGCATGCATATCATGGATTTTAAATGTTTAATTCAGATTACCTCAGTTTTCTTAGGAGTTTCTTTAGAGTCTTCATCTGCATCATACTTCCTTCTTCTACTGAAATCATCCTCCTCTTCTTTTCTAAAATATTCAATACAAAGTTAGACTACTTCAAATACATATATAAGGAAATATGACTTCAGATTTCAAAATTATGATAAATTATTTCTTA
This sequence comes from Erpetoichthys calabaricus, assembly GCF_900747795.2. Lineage (NCBI taxonomy): Eukaryota > Metazoa > Chordata > Cladistia > Polypteriformes > Polypteridae > Erpetoichthys > Erpetoichthys calabaricus. The sequence goes on along the minus strand of NC_041398.2, from coordinate 96,934,856 downwards.
AACTGTCAAAAGCTAACTTGTTTCCCTATTAACATAGTCCTAATTCTACAATGGGAAAGTCATGCTCAGAAAATTGACGGATTGATCATATATTAAGAAATTAGATCATCACATTAATCATCACAGTCTAGCACCAAATCAAATAAGATGAAATGTGCACTGGTGAGGCAACAGCAAGACAACCCCCAAAAAAAGGAATGATTTTGCAGGTGGTGGGCCACAGACAATTGCTCTCTCCTTATCCTTCTGACTTGATTCTTCTCTAGTTTTGCATTTTGCCATTGTCCTTGTCACTATTGGTAGCATGAAGTTGTACCTATAACCCATTCACTTTGCACAGGTAGTCCAGCTCCTCATCACTACGTGACACATCAATACATGTCACCGCAAGAAGGTTTGCTGTGTCTCCCATCACAGTCTCAAGAGCATGGAGGAAATACCAGAAGACAGGCCGTTACATAAGGAGAGCTGGGCTGGGCTTTGGAAGGGTACCAACCCAGCAGCAGGACCGGTATCTCCTCCTTTGTGTAAGGATGAACAGAAGTAGTAGTGCCAGAGCCCTACAAAACAACTTCCTGCTGGCTACTGGTGTGCATGTTTCTGACCAAACTGAAAGACTTCATGACGGTGATATGAGGGCCTGACATCCTCTAGTGGGACCGTTGTTCACAGCCCATCACCTTGAAGCTTGATTGGCATGCGGCACAGAATACCACAATTGGCAACACTGGCACCCTTTTCTCTTCACAGATCAGAGCAGGTTCACACTGTGCACATGTGACAGATGTGAAAGAGTCTGCAGAGACCATGGTGAACATTAGGCAGCCTGCAACATCATCCAGCATGACCGGTTTGGTGGTGGCCAAGTAATGGTCTGGGGAGGCTTATCCTTGTAGGGTAACGCTGTCCTCCAAAACTACGCAATGATACCCTGACTGCTGTAAGGTACCAGGATGAAATCCACAGAGCCACTGTCAGACCTTACTCTGGTACAGTTGGCCCTGGGTTCCTCCTGGCAGAGGACAATGCCCGGCCTCATGTGGCTAGAGTGTGAAGGCAGTTCCTGGATGACAAAGGCATTGATGCCACTGACTGGCCTGCATATTTCCCATACCCAAATCCAATTGGGAACTTCTGGGATATTATAGATCATCCAGCAGTTCATCAATGCCTTGACCAAGGTCTGGGATAACATCCCCCAGGACACCATCCTGTGTCTCATCAGAAGCAGGCCCAGACATTGCTGGGAATGTATAAAGGCTTGACATTAAGTTTATTATAACAGAATTCAAAAATATTGTGACTGAGAAAATTACTCTGTATTAGCAACAGTCATAAATTTACTATGTCCAAAAGAAAACCTGGTCCAGAAGGGTACCCAAGAACAATATGGCTTAAATGATATAAAGTTAGGGATTCAGTCATCAGAAGACAAACCATAAGTAAAGACAAGGAAAGCAAATACCTTGAACCTAGCGTAATTGGTAATTCCGGTAACACAAAATATTAATTAGCTAAAATAATTAGTTCTGCTTTTCCTTGTTTGCCAGAGGTCAGTATTTAGAAGATCATCAACCTCACTTACTGATACAGTATCAGAATAGATAGAGGCTACATGGTAAAATCAGACTCAACAATTCATTAGCAAATAAACAAAAAAAAACAACTATTGATAAATAATTTGTCACATTTTCACCCACTGATTGACAAAATCAAAGAGAAAATTAAAACACACCAAAATAATTAAAATGGAAATGTGAAGTAATTATAAAAAAGATGAACAACTGAGATCAGGTTAGTTGAATATACAGTGGAACCTCGGTTTGCGAGTGTTTTGCAAGACGAGCAAAAATTTTTAATAAATTTTCACTTGATAAACGAGCAAGGTCTTGCAGTATGAGTAGTTTTTCTGCTGAGTGTCATGTGATCACAACTGAGCTGATGGTTCTTCTCTCTCTCTCACTGCGGGATTATGGCAATTGTCTCCTATTCTCCGTCTGAGTCGGCGTGCCTCACTCATATAGTCAACGAGCATATAGTGTTTACTACAGCATTAGCATTGTGACTGTGTGTGCGTGCATGTGCGTGTGTGTGCGTGCATGTGCGTGTGTGTGCGTGCATGTGCGTGTGTGCGTGCATGTGCGTGTGTGTGCGTGCATGTGCGTGTGTGTATGTGTGTGCTCGTGTGTGTGTGTGTGTGTGTGTGTGTGTGTGTGTGTGTGTGTGCTTGTGTGTGTGTGTGTGTGTGTGTGTGTGTGTGTGTGTGCTGTGATGTGATGTGATGTGCGAGTCCCCATCTTGCACCCTAAAACATGAAGCTGAGTCTCAGTACTTTAGCAACACAAGCTTTACTCAGCTTGAACCAGCAACAGCGCGGTTATTTATACACAGACACAGCAGTCAGGCAGGGCCCTGCACATTTATAATGTTCCTTGTATTACCCATTGACAGCAGGCGCTTATAGCATGTCCGCGATCTTTTCGGATTCGCTTTTACGGAGAACTGCTACAGCACTGAGAGACTGCGATTGTTTTGGGACGCTGTTCCGCGTGTCGTCCCGTTGGGTGCAATCCCACAAGAGTTTAGAAACTCACTCACACCAGCCATGATTCTTTTCAAAGGTAAAGTGCAAGTTAATTTGTTTTATGTATTTTTACTTTATATTTTGTATTAATCATTTTTATATGAATAGTTTTGGGTTGTGGAACAAATCATCTGAGTTTCCATTATTTCTTATGGGGAAATTCACTTTGATATACGAGTGCTTTGAACTACGAGCACGTTTCCAGAACAAATTATACTCGCAAACCGAGGTTCTACTGTATTGTAAAGCTAATGACTCTTACGTAAATGTGCATACTAGTAACACTGCATTTAACAGAAACTGACAAATGAAACCACAACATAGAGGATTATCAGACAATGGTTATGAAGGGATATTTATTGGACATTTTTGTCTAAAAAAAACAGCAAAAAATACTTAGAATTGATTGACAGAGGTTCAATTAATTTGATTTATGCTTTTTTTCTAAAACATGTTCAGTACCAAGATATTAGAAAGGATTTTAAAACCCGTGCTTTAACAATCCAAGGAAACTATAGGTTCATCAGTAGGTGGAAATTCAACAAAGTTTGGAAATACATACTAACATATTTTTAAGGTTTTCAGCCTAAAAGGAAAACTAGACTAAGTTAAGCAGGTTTGATTTTTTTAAACTGAGCAAAGCAACATAAATTAAATATTTTTCATCTATACTAATTAATAAAAGGCAAAGCCCTCACTGACTCACTGACTGACTGACTGACTCACTCATCACTAATTGTCCAACTTCCCGTGTAGGTGGAAGGCTAAAATTTGGCAGGCTGATTCCTTACAGTTTACTTACAAAAGTTAGGCAGGTTTCATTTCGAAATTCAACGCGTAATGGTCATAACTGGAACCTCATTTTTGACAATATACTGTAATGGACGGCAGCTTGATGGCCGTGGGAGGCGGAGTTGAGTGTCACGTCATCATGCCTCCCACGTAATCACGTGAAAAGACTGTGAACTGAGTAAGGAGAAATGAAGGAAGAGCCGCAAACAGCGAAGAACAAAAAAATAATTAAACAATTGAGAAGGGAGCGAGTGAAGCATACAAGCATCTTCATAAGGGAAACAAAGCACGGTGTAAAACGTAAGTTTAAATTAAGTTTATTGAAACGCTCCCGTTGCGGATTGCAATAACATATTCACGAGATAAAAGAACTCAGTAGGGAGAAATGAAGGAAGAGCCGCAAACAGCGAAGAACAAAAAATTCATTAAACAATTGAGAAGGGAGTGAAACAATAAGAAGCCAGCGAGTGAAGCATACAAGCATGTTCATAAGGGAAACAAAGCATGGTGTAAAACGTAAGTTTAAATTAAGTTTATAGAAACGCTCCCGCTGCGGATTGCAATAACATATTCGCGAGATAAAAGTTTAATGAGAAGACACGAGGTATAAACGAACCACACGCCGTAGCGCAACGTTAGGGGCAACAGTTTCAACCATTCTATGAGCTGCTTCTCGCAACTGAAAGACGGCACATGGCGGATGTTAGCTGACTTGCTGACCGCAACGTTAGGGGCTTCAACTCTGGCGCTGACGATAGAGATTCGATTCCCGAGAGGGGATGAAGTGAGTGTGTATGCCTGATGAGCCCAGAATTAGGGAGAAACACGTGTCGCATACTCTTTGCATTATTTGAAAGTAAACTATTAAAACCATTCTATGATCAGCTTCTGGGAACAGAAAGAGGGCACGTGGCGGATGAAAGGCGACTTCCTGACCAACCATAAGCGTTACCTGGCAGGTAACCACCCATACAGTCAGATTGTGATTCAGAAAACGAATGCCATGAATGTAATTACCACGATCTACATACTGTCAAATAAACGAAACACACGCCGTAGCGCAACAGCTGTGAAAAGCGAGGTTCAGAAAAAAACAGATCCTTAACAAATTGTTATTGGTATACTGTATTTTCGATCCGTTTAAAAAGGTTTTCTTTTCTTAAAAAATTAAAAGCAGTACTTCGCCGCAACGAAGCGCGAGAATTTGGCTATATATATCTGCTTCTCACACTTAAAAGAGGGCACGTGGCGGATTTTAGACGACTTCATGACCAAATATAACTGTTACCTGCCACGTAGGGTTACCACTTTTAATACAAAAAAAAAAGGGACGCATACTGCAGCGGGTGCCACATCCCAGTGCCAACACTTTGCAGACTGTACTTAAAAGACCCGCCCTCCTCACTGGACAGTTAAAAAGACCAATCAAACTAACGATGACGTCAAGTATTACCCAATCAAAAGTAGGAAAGGAGGCATCTTCAT